>NC_081173.1:25970246-26570246 GCF_012432095.1 Onychostoma macrolepis
TTGTGCTACAGACTTCAACTGCTTTAAATGAGGCTAATAACAATTGGTGATTTGAGTGTTTTTTGCAACACAAACACACCACATTACCTGAAGAACATTTGAAACACACATACGCATGGCTTGTCTGACTAACTCCATCCCACTTGCTCATATCTGCTCCAGTCACTGGGTTTTCTGGAACATTTCTTAGTTTCAGAGATCAGAATAAGAGCTTCAGGACTGCCAAGATGCTCAAAGTGGCTTGACTCTCTCAGAATACTGAACACCTAACAAATACAAACATGCAATTTACAGCACAACGACACTATGAAGGGATATTATTTTTGCCTTCTTGCCATTTTTATCCATAGTATTTACAGAGAGAAGACAGGAAATAAAAATAAAAAACCTTACAATGTTATATACAAAAAGGTACACTTTAAATTAACTGTGTCTTTATTTTGACACATTACCTCAAAATCATGACACATTATTCATCCTAAAACCACCTGGCCTTTCAAAATTAAATATGCATATACATTAACAGATATGTATTAAATTAAAGAAAACTTTAAGTATAAATACAGTGGGTACGGAAAGTATTCAGACCCCCTTAAATTTTTCGCTCTTTGTTATATTGCAGCCATTTGCTAAAATCATTTAAGTTCATTTTTTTCCTCATTAATGTACACACAGCACCTCATATTGACAGAAAAACACAGAATTGTTGACATTTTTGCAGATTTATTAAAAAGGAAAAACTGAAATACCACATGGTCCTAAGTATTCAGACCCTTTGCTGTGACACTCATATATTTAACTCAGGTGCTGTCCATTTCTTCTGATCATCCTTGAGATGGTTCTACACCTTCATTTGAGTCCAGCTGTGTTTGATTATACTGATTGGACTTGATTAGGAAAGCCACATACCTGTCTATATAAGACCTTACAGCTCACAGTGCATGTCAGAGCAAATGAGAATCATGAGGTCAAAGGAACTGCCTGAAGAGCTCAGAGACAGAATTGTGGCAAGGCACAGATCTGGCCAAGGTTACAAAAAAAATTCTGCTGCACTTAAGGTTCCTAAGAGCACAGTGGCCTCCATAATCCTTAAATGGAAGACGTTTGGGACGACCAGAACCCTTCCTAGAGCTGGCCGTCCGGCCAAACTGAGCTATCGGGGGAGAAGAGCCTTGGTGAGAGAGGTAAAGAAGAACCCAAAGATCACTGTGGCTGAGCTCCAGAGATGCAGTCGGGAGATGGGAGAAAGTTGTAGAAAGTCAACCATCACTGCAGCCCTCCACCAGTCGGGGCTTTATGGCAGAGTGGCCCGACGGAAGCCTCTCCTCAGTGCAAGACACATGAAAGCCCGCATGGAGGACTCCAAGATGGTGAGAAATAAGATTCTCTGGTCTGATGAGACCAAGATAGAACTTTTTGGCCTTAATTCTAAGCGGTATGTGTGGAGAAAACCAGGCACTGCTCATCACCTGTCCAATACAGTCCCAACAGTGAAGCATGGTGGTGGCAGCATCATGCTGTGGGGGTGTTTTTCAGCTGCAGGGACAGGATGACTGGTTGCAATCGAGGGAAAGATGAATGCGGCCAAGTACAGGGATATCCTGGACGAAAACCTTCTCCAGAGTGCTCAGGACCTCGGACTGGGCCGAAGGTTTACCTTTCAACAAGACAATGACCCTAAGCACACAGCTAAAATAACGAAGGAGTGGCTTCACAACAACTCCGTGACTGTTCTTGAATGGCCCAGCCAGAGCCCTGACTTAAACCCAATTGAGCATCTCTGGAGAGACCTAAAAATGGCTGTCCACCAACGTTTACCATCCAACCTGACAGAACTGGAGAGGATCTGCAAGGAGGAATGGCACAGGATCCCCAAATCCAGGTGTGAAAAACTTGTTGCATCTTTCCCAAAAAGACTCATGACTGTATTAGATCAAAAGGGTGCTTCTACTAAATACTGAGCAAAGGGTCTGAATACTTAGGACCATGTGATATTTCAGTTTTTCTTTTTTAATAAATCTGCAAAAATGTCAACAATTCTGTGTTTTTCTGTCAATACGGGGTGCTGTGTGAACATTAAAGGAAAAAAAATGAACTTAAATGATTTTAGCAAATGGCTGCAATATAACAAAGAGTGAAAAATTTAAGGGGGTCTGAATACTTTCCGTACCCACTGTACATACTGTATCTTAAAAAAAAAAAAAAAACCCTTACCTTTTCTGTATGCCCTGTATATATTTTAGATGTATATTTATATTTAATATTTGTAATAATCATATAATTATACTATACTTAGAATCTATAATTATAATATTATAAAATATAATAAAATATAACATTAAACATAAAATATTATTATTTTTCTATTGATAAACGTATACATTTGCCATGTAAGCAATATCACAATATTTTTTTTCCCTTCAACTTTTTTTCCATCTTTTCTCATTTTATAATCATAACTTAATTTTATAATTCCAAAAGAAAAACAAATTATATTGACCCCTATATAATATTACAAATATTATGACTCCTTAATATGATAAAATATATGTAAATATAATATCGCATATAAACAAACACACACACACACACACACACACATATATATATAAACCTACATTAAACTATGAAAAATAGCATTTTTGTAGTAACAACAGCACTAATGAACTCAAAGATTGATGAGCGCACTTCAATACCGTCTCACTTTTAAGACTATACATAAAACCCAAACTACACATGTGGTTTAGAGCGGCTCGTGAAGTAGACAGATGCCCAGGACTTCAGGAACATCCTGCAATGCTGGACTAATAAACTTGCGCTGATAACACAGAACCAACACATTCGTGTCGACTGCGATTAACGCGTGGCTTCTGCCATGGAGATCAAACTGAGAGAGGATGGAAGTCATAAACACTGAGCTATCATGGGGCTCTGGCCAAATTTTCATAAACAGAACTGATTTATGGGTATTGGGGTAGTCAGACTGAAACTAGGAGGCGGAAGTGTGCACCACATTATCCGTTTAATGGAATTTCATGCTCTGTCTCTCGCTTGTTATATGATAAGAAATGTTTCTCTCATTAGATATAATACTTCAAGTTTCAGAGGCAGGGACTGAAGGTTAGTGCACATGCTCCAGTCACATCAAATTGTGCAATACATCGATGCAAATGCACAAATGAATGCGAGCTGTTTGAGCATCTCAGAAGTATCGACAAATGCAACACGACACTTGTATAATTTCAAAGCAAACGTTTTCGGTATTCATTTGCACATTCAATTACAGATACAAAACCACCTGTGTGTTTATCTGTGGACTGAGCTCACAAAATACATACTGCATATATTTGTGTGCATTTCAGGTAGGTTTTCATATATATTCTTAAATATGGCATATATTTTATATCATGTTATATTTTTCCCAAATAATTCAGATCAATCCACAAATATATTTTTATACAAATTATTGTAATGAAAAGCATATGCATGACAATATTATTGATAGAGCCATGCATTGTGCAAATATATATTCTAAAAAAATATTCATTCTGATTATTAACAAGTATATACATGACAAAATGTTTGGATATAGCCATGTGGTGTGCATAAATATTCTTATATATTATACATGATATATTTTCCCAAATAATTCTGATTGATCTACCAACATCAGAGTTTTTCAAAATCCCTAATAACTTTGCTTATTGAAAAGCATATGCATGACAGTATAGTTGATACAGCCATGTGGTGTGCATATAAATTATTATATATTTGTATACGTTATATAATATATATATTTTTCCAAATAATTCTAATTGATCCACAAACATTTATAATAAAGATTTTACTGATCCCTAATAATATAGATTAAAAAGCATATGCATGACAAAATATTATTCATACAGCGATGCAATGTTCATATATATTCTTATATTTTATATATGATAAATATTATGTTCCAAATAATTATGATCAATCCACAAACATTTATAACCTGATTTTTTTTCAGTCATTAAAAATTCTGTTTAATAAAAAACATTTGCATGACAAAATATTATTATTATTATTATTATATGTGATGGGCATATACTGTATATTCTTACTATATACATGGTATATTCTTTACTATTTCAGTCTTTCTACTTCAAAATTTCATGTTTAACTAAAAGTGTTACTGTTTCTACATCTCAATTTTATTCAGTGAACTATACTTTCAACAAAAAGTGTTAAAAGCCCCCTAAAAACAGAGACATTTAAAGTTGAAGACCTGAGGCTCACGAATATGATTTGAAGTGTTGGCACTTACTCAGGAACAACTCTCACACGGGTCTGCATGTCACTGAAGTACTTCAGCGTGATAAAAAGCGGCGTGGACAGAATGAAACGCCTCAACGGAGGAGCCCAAAGGCAAACGCATTTGTCTCTATTGAGAACATAAACCCGTGATTTGTGTTGGTTTGAGAAACATCACACTGGATGCGACATTCATAACACAACACTGGTGACAAAGAAAATCATTTCAGCACTCGACCAAAGGAGAGACAGTATCTGTAACTGGCTCGGTAATTATGAGGCTAAAACGAAGTGACAAGCGGTTTTGATTGTGGAAGCAGAGGTTCTGAGATACAGACCGGGATAATACATGCTGTAATGCTATTATTGCGACCCTCCGCAGAGAGTGAGTCAGGTATCAGAGCGGCCCTCGAGAGAGAGACAAACGGCCGATGCAATTACTTCATATTAATGACTTACACAAGAGCGGGTGGACCTGCCCTCTGCGGCCCCCAAACACGCTTCAAATCAGATTCGGTGCCTTTAAAATGTATTTTGGCTTATTGATTTGAGGTAATCTGATCAAGATGTTTTCAAATCGCATAAGAGGCACGTTCACGCTGACCTCAGTTGATTCTCAGAGACAGATAGGTGATCATGTTTGGGTCAGATATAATAATCATGTAGTGGCTTGATGTCTTTTCCTGCCAGAGTAATTGGGAAAGCAAATGTGATTAGTTGATTCCTGTAAAGTCAGACATTGAGAGCGGATGGGACTGGTTGATCTGTGTAAATCTGAATGGTGAGAGTGGATGTGATTGGCTGATGAAATCAGACGCCACATGAGGTGGAGATGAAAACACAAACAGTGAGGTAAGATGTAGAAAAATAGCAAATTGGGAGAAATGGAAAAAAAAAAATAGAAAGATAAAATATATTGGTACCCAAATGTGTCTAAAAGTCTGAAGCTGTCATGACAGATCCACCAAAACCAGTGACAACCCCATGAGCAGCATGTGATCAACATAACAGGGGCGCGGGAAGATGTTTTAGGTTGAAAACATAAAACAGTATGCGATAATAACTTACTGAGTGCAATTTTTTTATTTTAATTCAAATTATTAAATGGTTGCCACCTTATTGGGACAAAAGCCCTCCCTACACCCACCTGATACTTTATTTTCAACTTTTTGATTATTTCCTTCATTTTTATTAAAAAGAAATGCTTTTCTGATGTGATTTGAAATTTGAAAAGGGAGAAAAAAAGTTTGCCAAAAGGCAGATTCGAACCCCGGTCGATCATGTCAAAAGGAGTGTGACGCACACTTTACTCTCTGCACCACTGAATCTGACAACTGATTACCATCTTTTGTAATGTCGACTAGCCCAATCACACGTTTGTGGGCGGAGTTAGTATAAATAGCCCCTGCCAAGAACCGGGCTTTTTGCACTTAGTGTAAACAGACACTCCGATTTTTTTTATTTTTTTTATTTCCAACAGTTAAACAGTTGCCCACAGAAAAAACAGGGGGTGCTGCAGCATCCCCCACTTCCCGCGCCTATGCAACATAACCAAAGCTTACATAAAAACATGAAGGCTTCTCAAAAAAAGATCAACAGAGATCTTCTGAAAGGGATAGTTCACCCAAAAACTGAAAATGCTGTCATGATTTACTCACCCTGACGTCGCTCCAAACCCCATGTTGTTAGTTTTGCCATGGAACACAAGGGAAGACTTCGCTTGCATATTTTACACACAATGACAGCTCATTGTAAACACGTCTATCAAGCACCAAAAAGGACAAATATGTACTATAAAAACCGCCCATACAACTACAGATCCTTATTAAATCTGATTTTTGTTGTTGCATATAAGATATATTTATCAACAGCCTTCAAAAAAAAGGAGACACTGAAAAAATAGGAGACACAGATTCCAAAAGGGAGTTTTCACAGCGATCCCATAGAAGAACCATTATTGGTTCTTTAAGAACCTTTCAGTGAACAGTTCTTAAAAGAAATATCTTTTGAAGAACATTTAAAAATCGAAATAATTTTTTTTTTCTACTAAAGAACCTTGCATGCAATGAAAAGGTTCCATACTCTTAAAAATAAAGGTTAAAAAAGAGGATTTTCACATCAATGCTATACACTTTCTTTATTGCCATTGATGGTTCCATAAAGAACCTTCAACATCCATAGAAACTTTCTATTGTACAAAAGGTTCTTTATAGTGAAAAAGGTTCTTTAGATGATTAAAATGTTCTTCACATTATGAAGACATGGTTCTTTTAAGAACTATTCACTGAAAGGTTCTTTAGGGAACCCAAAATGGGTCTTCTATGGCATCACTGCAAAAACAAACAAAAAAACCCTTTTGTAGAGTGTAGAAGAACCTTTTTCAATGACCAGCTCTTAAAAGAACCATTTTTTTTTCATCTTAGCGCGAAGAACATTTTATATAATCTAAAGAACATATTTTCCACTATAAAGAATCTTTTATGCATCAGAAGATTAAAGATTCTTCATGGAACCATCAATGCCAAAAATTAATCTTTATTTTGTAAACTGCCTGGTTGTTACATGTTCTTCATGGCACCATCAAAACCAATTAAGAACCTTCATTCTGAAGATATAAAGTTGAGTAAATAGTAACAGCATTTTAATTTTTCCATTTTCACTCCTCAAAGATCTCATTAATTTTCCATGAATTGTCTTGAGCTCTTCGGCTCTCAGGACAGTCAGAAGATCTTTCTGTTTCCAGTCCGATCCTGACGAGGAACATCTAAACACTGATTCTCAGTGACAGCTTCAGATTTATCATCCCACAGATGTTCGGCTCGTTCCCAGTGTTTCAGACTCCTGCACAGACGCATGTATGCAGGCCGTGGAAACGATAGGGAACAGCTGGCGACTGAGTCGTTTCCTCTGACCCCAGCGCATTCGAACTGCGCCCCCTAAATAAACCTGTCAGATGTGGTTAGATATGGGCACTGCGGGGCATTGTGCCAACTCCACCCACCTCTCAGGGCCCGCCATCTGTTAAAATATGCCACAAGCGAGCCAGAAGACCTCTGAAACGCTCAACATCGAGAGGGGCTGGCGAACATTCAGATAAGCTCAATGTATTTGAAGTGGTTGTTTTGCAACTCTCTCTGATAAATTAAAACTCAGAGCAGTGGAAATCTATAACAGTGTCAGAAGCAGGCGAGCAAATAAGACCATTTTTCCACATAATCGCAAACAAAAACAAGTAAATCAAGCAAATGAAATGATTTAGGATGTCTCCGATAGACAGACGTTCCATTACGACTGACAAATGAGATCAGCGTCGGAAAACATTAATTTCTGCGAGAGCCTTGGCGAGCTATTGAGTTTGTTTTATATAATTTATTGATATGAGAAATGTCAACAATAAAACTGGCTATTTTAGACATACATCATATATCACTCTTTCTGTCTAGACAGGTACTAAAATGACTGTAACAGCTCAAATAGAGTAAGTGTCTCGGTTGTGTTGCTTCTGCACCCCTGGCGGCTCAAAACTGTAAAAACTAATTAAATGCCAAAGAAATGAGTCAAGATAATTACAAAAAAAAAAAAAAAATAGGGTTAAAAAGAATAAATGTAGTTAACTACTGTATAAAGCAGAAACCAAATCGAAAAGGTCCAAAAGACTTCATTAATTTACAATGAAAAAAGACAAAGGAAAAAAAAAAAAAGTTAATTAAAAATAAAACTGAAATAATAAAATAAAATAAAATAAAAATAAACTTATTGTATTTCAGTTAATTACCAACATGGCATTTGTAATTTTTAAGTATTATTACTAAATTACTAAAATTATTAAAACTGAACTGAAATGAAAAATAAGCAAAATATAAATGTTAAATAACTAAAATATAAATAAATAAAAATAAATTGAAAACAACATATCAAAATTTTATACAAATCAGTGCTGTCAAACGATTAATCACATCCAAAATACAAGTTTTTGTTTGCATAATATATGTGTGTGTTCTGTGTATATTTATTATGTATACATAAATACACACACATTCAGTATAAATTTTGAAAATATTTACGTCTATATTTATATTCATATAATTTATATTATAAATAAATATATTTAATATATAAAAATTCTGAAATATATACATGCATGTGTGTGTATTTATATATACATAATAATTATACACAGTACACATATATTATGTAAACAAAAACTTTTATTTTGGATGCAATTAATTGCGACTAATCGTTTGACAGCACTAATAGAAATACAAACTAATTAAATATATTATTAAATGCTACAATGGTATCTAAATAATACTAAAATAATACTGGCAAAGACTATGGTTGAATCTCTAAGTGTGCAGAACTGCACTGGTGATCATACAGTACAATTAGGTTTTTAATTAATTAACTTTTGCAAAACCAGCTAGTATAGCAAAAGTTGTTGTGAGCAATATTAGCTTTAAAAACATACTTGAATGCATATTTCAAAAATCCAGTAGAAATAGTATCAAAATAGTTATCCTGCCACCGTTGACTGAATACTATAATTTGAGCTTCTATAATTCTGTCCTTGAACGCTATAAATATCCTTTGATATAGTCCCTAAACAGAGGATCGTCTACAGCAAAGCAAGTGACAGTTACTTACATATTCACCGTAGGTATCCTGCACCACCGGAGGGGGAGGTCTGTACCCGGGTGGGGGCGGAGCTCCTCGTGCTCTCTGTGTGGGAACGCCCCTTACTCTGCTGGATGGAACCCTGCTGGGCGGAGCTCCTCTGGGTGCCACCCCCCGCGGGACTGCAGCCTGAGGAGGAGGAACGCCCCCTCTACACCTGCAGGACACATCCGCTCAAGTGAATTACATAAATATAATTACCTAAACATTATAACTGGAGCAAGAATTCTTCATTTAAAAAATGAAAACAGTAGTGTAAAAAATGGTGTGAAAAAGTACATATACACTGCAAGAGAAATGTTTGGGCATAAATGGACTAAATTAGCGATGTTACACCTTTTTACCAAAATATACTTAGATGCTTTACCAGGGGCGCGGGAAGATGTTTTAGGTTGGGGGTGGTGTTGCGATAGAGGCTATTTGCACTAAGTGAAAATAGCAGTTTTCTTTTGTGATATGCTATTTACACAGTGCAAATAGCTTTAGATTCTATTTATTCTATGTTAAAATAGCAGGATTCTGCTAATTACTTATTGCAAATATTGAATAAAAGGGTATGATTAATTGTGGCAAAAAATATTATTAGAGAAAAACATTACTTATTGCAAATAGTGGCAATTATCTGCACCTCTGCATTGTAATACATTATAAAATAATATGCAATAACTTATTGAGTGTAATTTTTTAATTTTATTTCAAATTATTAAATGGATGCCACCTTATTGGGACAAAAGCCCTCCCTACACCTACCCTACCCGATACTTTATGTTCATCTTTTTGATTATTTCCTTCATTTTTATAAAAAAATAAATGCTTTTCTGATGTGATTTGACATTTAAAAAGGGAAAGTTCGCCAAAAGGCAGATTCGAACCCCGGTCGATCGTGTCAAAAGAAGTGTGACACACGCTTTACCATCTGCGCCACTGAATATAACAGTTAATGACCGTCTTTTGCATATTTGACTATCCCAATTTGACTACGTTTGTGGGTGGAGTTAGTGTAAATAGCCTCTGCCAACAACATGACTATTTGCACTTAAATAGACACTCCAATTATTATTTTTTTATATTCCCAACAATTAAACAGTTGCCCACAGAAAAAAACAGGGGGTGCTGCAGCACCCTCAGCACCCGCGCCTCTGTGCTTTACATTACTTTTGTAGCCAAATATAAATTACCGCATGAAACTCTCAGTGGAGTTTCAAATACTTTTCTCATTAAACAGCAGTAAAATTCAACAAGCAGAAAAGGTGAAATTAAGGAGTTCATTAGTCTTGTTTACTTGTTATCCAGCCGTTTCTCAGTTTGGAAGTTTCCGCTCTAGATGTGATTACAGTACAATGGTCCGCCGTCGTACCTGTGCGGTCCCGGCGCTGACGTTCCTCTGCCTCGCGTGCTGCTCTTGCCTCTGGCTGCTGGGACTTTGGCGTCCTCCGAGCCGCCGTTCAGATAAGTCAGTTCCTGTAGCTGAGCCTGTCTGATCTCATCATTATAGTCCTGTACGACACACACACACACACACACACACACAGTTAATGAGCTGTAACGCGCAATAACGGTCCACTTGTTTTTCAAGGGGAAATATATGCCCCCTGCAACCCCAAACACCGACCAACATGTGTTTTTCCCTGAGAGGAGGCATTCTGTATATAAATAGTAACATTTAATGTAGCTTTTCATTAGCATAACAGATGTGACTGTGAGATATTATATACATAAAGTCAATACTGTGCACAAATGTGAACATATGCGTAGTGTTTGATAGAGAAGATCCAGAGAATTAAATGAATCTGCAAAGCACTTAACTTCTCCAATGTAACATATCTGTAAATAAAATAGGATATTTGAAAAATAGGGACTTGATTTTATCCACCATACACTGTAAAAAAGATTTTTTGAAGTTGTAAATAAAGCTAAGATTATTAAAGTATGTTTTACAAGAAAATACTATTTCTATTTTTCTACTTCAAAAATGGTACATATAACTCAACATGTCATTTGCCATTTCTTTGCATTTTTATTTTAGTATCATTGAGATACTAATAATGTTTTTATTAATATTTTGAATTAGTTTTTATTTTTATATTTTCTGATTTTATTTTAATTTTAGCTTAAGATTTAAGTACGTTTAGTGAGTTTTGTTGTGTTTGTCATTTTAAAAGTTTAAATATATAAATATATAAATATATATATATATATATATATATATATATATATATATATATCTACAGTATATAGATTTGATTAATTTTCATTTTATTTTATTTTAGTTGAGTTTCGTCTTTTAGTAGCATTTTAGTATCAGTTTAAATTAAATGAAAATGAAAAATCTTTTCTTAAATATAAAAAGTATAAAAATGTTTTTATATTATAAAAAGTTTTTTTTTTTAATTACATTTTATTTCAGTTTATTTCAAGTTTTTTATGGTTTTTAGTTTTAATTAACTATAAAATAGCCTTGTTTCTTTGTAATTGTTACTTTGTAAATGTCTAAGTGAAAATATTTTCTAAACCATTCAAATATTTTTATTTTTTTTCCTCTGGACTGTGGACTCTTTGGACAAAACTTGACTAGTATAAATCCAATTTAACAAACCAGTTAATATGTATTTTGGCCTGAAGGTAGTATTGTAATTGTTCATGAAATTTAAAACAGTAAGTTAATAATGAGAATTAACCTCCAAAATAAAGTGTGACCAAAAATAGATTTTTAAACCAGTGAATGTGTATTTTTGGTCTGAAGATAATAAATGCTGCAATCAGAACATGAAAGATGAAGAAGTTGATGCTCAGTTTGTGTTTAGAAGATTGTATAAACATGTACAAACAGACGTACAGGAATAAGGAATTTTTTTATCTCCTCCAGAGCGTGACCCATTCTCGCATACGCTTCAGCAGGCGGCGCGAACACCTCGATCAGCACGTGAAGATCTTCATTAAGGTGATGATACTTTGCCTCTCCGCTCTTTCGCAGTTCTTCTTCCTGTTAACAAAAGCGTATGAAAAAGAAAAAATTACACATTTGCAAGCGTTTGCTATACCAGTTGAGGTACAGGAACTAAAATATGTTTTTTTTTTAAATAAATAAATTAAATAAATAAAAATAAAAATATGTAAAATATATACATTAAACATTTTAAAGAATGCAAAAAATAAATAAATAAATAAATAATTTAAAAAGAGACAAAGTTGACCTTTTTCCACCTTTGAAATATCACGTTCAGGACACAGAGGATGTAAATAAATAAATAAGCTAAATTAATAAACCGCCCATAATAATTATGGCATGCATATTCAATTCAATTAAAATGTAAATTCCATATGCAAACACATTAACACTGGGCAATGAGTTGGGGGGAGTGGGGGGGGTTCTTGTATCCAGCACTGTTAGCTGGCGCAAAGCAAAAGAGCAATTTAACAGGAACCGTGGGACAGAAACATGGCAAAGACTTACATCAGACCACCTGTCAGATGCACAGATGACACCGCTTTATTTTAAATGCAGGGTGAGATTTTCATTCAGCTCGGCTTTTAGTTGGAAAGCAAAGCGCGCTGTTATGTGTGTGTGCTTGTCTCCTGTGCTTCCTCTGATGTCATGCAGTTAATCTGGTCTCTTTAAGACAGTCGCAGTTATGCAAACGAGATGCTAATTTCATCCACAAATCTGCTGTTTACTGAAAGAGGTCAGTTTAGTGCAGATATGCTGAGGTAATGCAGCCAAAAAATCTACTAGTGAGGTTGACATTTACAGTAGTGTTTTTATTTGTTTGGTTTTGATTTTCAAAATAATTGTCATATTTGTATAGGACTGTATACAATTTTGAGAAAACTATGGAAGCTCGTTTCCACCACTGAATTTTAAATGAATGAATTTGAAAACTGTGCACATTTCTGATTAAAAAAAAGTCAGAATTGTGAGATATAAACTTGCAATTGCTAGGGGAAAAAAGTCAGAATTGTGAGGCGGAAAAAAATAAAATAAAATTGCAAGATGCAAAATCAAAATTCAGAGGAAAAAAAGTCAGAACTGTGAGATTAAAAAGTCGCAAATTACCTTTTTTGATTTTTATTCAATGGTGGAAACAAAAAAAAAACAGAGAATTCAAAGAAAAAAAATCTGAATTGCAAGATATTAACTCATAAAAAGTTAGAATTGTGAGATTAAAGAGTCACACATTTCTTTACTTTTTTTTTTATTTGATGGTGGAAATAAAAAAAAATAAAAATAAATGTGAGATGTAAACAAGAAAAAACGTCAAAATAGCAAGACGAACGTAAACTCAGAATTCAGAGAAAATAAAATGTCAGAATTGCAAGATTTAAACTCAGAATTCAGAGGGAAAAAAGTCAAAATTGCAATATTTAAACAGTTACGAGGGAAAAAGTCAAAATTGCAAGATTTAAATTCAGAATTATGAGAAAAAAGTCAAAATTGCAAGATTTAAATTCAGAATTATAAGGGAAAAAAAGTCAAAACTGCAAGATTTAAACTCATAATTAAGAGGGAAAAAAGTCAAAATTGCAAGATTTAAATTCAGAATTATGAGAAAAAAAAGTCAAAATTGCAAGATTTAAACTCATAATTAAGAGGGAAAAAAGTCAAAATTGCAAGATTTAAATTCAGAATTATGAGAAAAAAAAGTCAAAATTGCAAGATTTAAACTCATAATTACAAGGGAAAAAAGTCAAAATTGCAAGATTTAAACTCATAATTAAGAGGGAAAAAAGTCAAAATTGCAAGATTTAAATTCAGAATTATGAGAAAAAAAAGTCAAAATTGCAAGATTTAAACTCATAATTACAAGGGAAAAAAGTCAAAATTGCAAGATTTAATCTCAGAGTAGCTGCGAACTTCCGCTATCGCCAGAAGTCGGGATATCAGTTTCCGGTTTTCATTTGCGTCGCCCAAAATGTCAGTAATTACTAGATGCCTCCGAGATCTGCCAAGTAGAATCAGCGATGTCCATCATATCATTAATGCCTGATCCTCTGCTCCAATACGCAAACGAAACAAGGGATTCAAACGCAATATATCGAGTTATATGCACAAACAGTTTAATCTAATGTGTTATTTTGGCATCTAGCGGCTAAGCTAAGTTAGCGACATGTTCATTTTAGAAGCTTGTTTTTCTAAATTTTAAATGCAGACTGGGTTTTTTGGGGGGGGAGGGGGCGTGATAATTGTATTATCAATTGTATTAAACATCTCCCCCTCTCAGTTTCTAATGAAGATCAGGGCACAGGTTAAGTCACTGTCTGGTCATTGTGCTACAGGTCCATTTAAGAACACTTTAGCATACACTTTTTTTTTTTAAAGTGCTTCTTATAGAAATAATTTAAAATAATATACTTAACTGCTACAAAATGTGATGCTTTTGGACACTTAATTGCACGTTAATTGCAATTAAATAAAAATGTGCACTTTTGTTGTACATCTTTATATGTAATTTCACAATTATTCCAGAAACTTTAATTTGACATTATTATAACGTGTACTTTTTAAAACTTTCCTTGTTTATTAAGAATCATAGTCATGAGTATTGCCCAATTTTTTTCCAAAAACATTTTGATATCCAACAATAAAAGCCATTCCAGCTAAAAACGCTTAATTTGCCACCACTTACCTGCCTACTGTAAATGTTTTCATTAGATTTGAGTTGCATTAAACATGAATGACCTTAGCTGAATCTCTAGGAACATCAGGGACACCGAGTTATAATAAGTAATATGATTATAACATGAACAAGAATGCATGCAGTAACCCGAATGGGGACCAGCAAGGTAAACTCACCTGCCAATTTTAGCCACTGTTTTCATTACATTCTACTTGAAGAGTTATATTAAACATGAATTGCCATGGCAAAATCCCCGGGACATTAGAAACGCTGGGTTATTAAAGTAACGTTAATAATTGTGGGTTTATCAATCCTAGCTTCACCATACACTCGAACTGTGAGTTTTCTCAGCATTCATCATCATGGACCTGTACCACAATGACCAATGACTTCACCTGTGCCCTGATCTTTATTAGAAACTGAGAGGGGGAGATGTTTAATACAATTGATAATTGACAACTGAAAAAACCCCCCCGAACAGTCTGCATTTAAAATTGAGAAAGAAAAGCTTCTAAAATGAACATGCCGCTAGCTTAGCCGCTAGATGCCGAAATAACACATTAGATTAAACTATTTGTGCATATAACTTGATAGGCATGTGTTTGAATCCCTTGTTTCGTTTGCGTATTGGAGCAGAGGACCAGGCATTAACGATGCGATGGACATCGCTGACTCTACTTGGCAGATCTCAGAGACATCTAGTGAATACTGACATTTTGGGCGACGCGATTGAAAACCAGAAACTGATATCCCGACTTCTAGCGATAGTGGAAGTTCGTCGCTACGCTTGTGCACAGAGTCTATTATGAGGAAAAAGAGTCAAAATTGTGACACAAACTCAGAATTCAGGGAAAATTTTTAAATAAAAAGTCTCAATTACCATTTTTATATATTTTTTTTTATTCTGTGGAAAAACAAGCTTCCATGCAAAACCGTGTTTGCAAGAGCATATTTTCCACATTCACCGGTGAACACACATATATATGAAGTTTTCTAAACTGCTTCCAAAAACAAGCTCTTGTGGGGTTTGGGGCGTGTATGTTTACTATCAACATCATTTGGTAAATTCTGTGAAATTCGTTTCTGCAAATTCTAGTACATCAAAGAGAATTATGAGCTTTAAGCAAATCTCTCCTCTCTGCTGTGGGACGGAGCTGCAGGAGAATCTCCAAACAGCTTAAAACCGTGCAGGTGAGAGTTCCAGATCCAAACCGGCCAATTTGCGGAGCACAATTTCCCCTCTCTCTTGCCTTTCTCCACAGAGAGCTTGTTCACCAAAATCTGACAGGACCGGAGGAGTGCAGCAGTCAATAACAACACGCCCAATTAGTAGATAAAACCTTCCAGAACACCCTGAGCTCTGGAACAGCTGTCTGAAGGGAGAAGATTGCTCGTGTGAACGCTGAATGTAATTGCGGCACGCTTATACATGAACACATCAAAATCACCTGCGGCTGAGCTGTTCAGAAACGGCCAGAAACCAGAGCTACACGCACACAATCTGCTGAGGGAAATGTCAATAATTTAAAAGATACATTTATGGATTTTCCTGAACCTTTTCAAATAAATTTAGCATGCAACCAGTTAGCCAATTATAGCCAACTAATTAAAGGTACAGTAGAATAACAGCCTGTTTAAAAAGTAAAGTGAGAATGTATGGCGATTTTCATTTTTCCCAAAAGAAATTAATAATTTGATTAAGCAAGGAAGCATTAAAGTCATCAAAAGTGACAATAAAGATATTTATAAGATTTCAAAAGATTTCTAATTCACATAAATGCTGTTCTTCTGAACTTTCTATTCATCAAAGAATCCTGAACAAAATAAATCATGTTTTCCACAAAATTATTATGATTTCTGAAGGATCCTGTGACTCAGTAAAATTCAGCTTTGCATCGCAGGAATAAATTATATTTTAAAATATATTCAAACAGAAAACAGTTATATCAGTTATTTTAAATTATAATAATATTTAATAATATTACTGTTTTTGTGTTTTTAATCCAATAAATGCAGTCTTAGTGAGCATAAGAAACTTCTTTCAAAAACATTAAATCACTAGATTTTTAAGATTTGCAGACAGTTTCTGCTGCTTAAAGCACATAATTACATATTGTTATATTTAATTGTGATTTCAAATGCAGTTTACACCCTAAAGTGTATTAAAGTGGTACATGCTTTGGCCATTTAGAAATAAAGTTTGCGATTTTAAAACTGTATCTGCACTGTAAAAAAAAAAAAAGAAAAAAAAGTTGAGCCAACTTAAAATTTTAAGGCAACCAGCTTCAGCAGATTTTTGAGTTTTCTCAACTTGTCATTTGAAGTTTATACAACAAAAATTTGAGAATCTCCCACAAAAATAAGTTGAGCAAATTCAAAAATCTGCTGAAGCTGGTTGCCTTAAAATTTACGGTAAAAAAAATTTAATTAAGTTGGCTCAACTTTTCTTTTTTTTACAGTGTATGTGTATATATTGAGTCTGTATTGAAAGCAATTATAGACCTTAACTGAACAGATCATCTAAAATTAAACTAATGTTTTTGGTGCAAGAAACATGACTTAAGTGGAGTTCAGGCAGAAAAAACAATGACAGGGGCGTTTACACAACACCATTTTCAACTAAAAACTGAACATTTTTTAAGCAATTTGGCTATTCATTTAAATGTCAACGGCGCTTTGGGGGCATAAAAACGCAAACTTTCAAAGTTTCAAAGTGCACGTTTTTGAAAACACTATCTTTATCATCTCTGTGTACGTTGTAAAAATGAAAATTTGTGAAAATGTTGAAAAGTCATGCGCATGTGTATTACATGTTCAGTCTATAGGTATGTGCATAATATCGCCAACTACTGGCCTGGGATGAACAAGACAGCGTTTTTAGTCATTTTTGATGATCTGTGTTAATGGGGTTCACTTTGACAACATTGTTGTTTGTACATGAAACTTTAAAAATGAAAAGAAAAAAGTGTTTTAGTACACTTTTTAGTGTGAAAAGCACCCTGTTTAACAAGAAGAATGCCTCTGAATTACCTCGAAGTAATCTGGTGTTTGCCAATAACCCCAAAAACCTGTCAGACTACATGTCCCTTTGTCTCCTGTGTTCTTTCTCTCTGACAGGACGCTGACGTTAGCATTTCTTTATGACATCGTATCCCTCTTTCCAGGTGAGGCAGGGGGAGCGACCTATCAGCAACCATCGATCGATTCAATCAGCGGCGCAGCACACAGAAACGCGACATACGCACTTGAGATCGTTCAGATCGCTTCACGCCGTGACAGTGGAGACAATGACAATGAGGGTGAAAGACGAGACAAAAAACACCAGTTCCTGCCTCATATACCCTGATTAACGACCCAGAGAAAAAAAACACAAAAACAAACACTGATAATAAGGAAAAAAAGAATACCTTTTCTTTGTCTCTCATGGATCCCTTGCCAAGGATGGACATTTTGGTCAGCGTGTCCTCCTGCAGTCTCTTTAATGAGTTCCCTCGAGGGCCCAGGAGTTTACCCACAAAATTAAACTAATAAAGAGAGAGAGAAAGAGAGGGGAAAAAAAAGAGTTTTACTTGCACTTCATAGTACTGTCTTCTAATTACTATTCCCTAATACATAAGTTATGTAAAATGACATTCTAAGTATTTCCTCTGCAAAAGCAGTTAAACATTTATCAAAGCCACACACTGGTATATTAAATACAGTATTTTTCGTGCCCACATCAACCAATTAAACAGCACTGCTTTCATTTCCATTACCCATGATCCTCTTCTCTTTTTTTTTTTCTGGTTATGCATGCTTTAATGATCAAATATTTCACTAAGACACTGTACTAGCTTTTTTGTTCAAACTCTGAACTAGTAATTTGAATTTTAAATAAGAAAAAGAAACATCAAATATTTTTTATATAATGGATGGCACTTTTGTTTTTATAGTTGGCTAATTATAGGTAGCTAAACTATTAAAATATATAATAATATAAAATATGTATAATAAAATAAATTAAATGTTAACAATATATTATTAGTACTATATACATGTATATATTGGTAAATATTAAATGATTCTTAAATTATATAGTTTTAATTACATGATATACATGTGAATTAATCACACACAACTGCTGTCAAAAAGTCAATATATTCCAGATGACTGAATATAGGTCCCAAACAAAGTGTATTCATTCATTATAAAATAAATAATGGTGTTAAATTTATGTGTTACATTTCCAGCTCTAGTTCTTATAGCCTGCGAGGGGACAAAGCCACAAAGTTCCCCTTGACAGAACTGCATCTGTGAAAGACGCTTTACTGAATCACAAGAGACTCCAGATCTAAAACACACACTGTTTTGTGTCACATTCGGATGGAAACAGGAGGCAAGGATCAAAGAAACACGAGACAGAAGAAAGAGAAAGAAAGGCAGAAGAATCATCCAGAAAGAAGACAAAAGAAAGAGGAAGCGTATAGGCTGCGGAGGTGAGATGCTTTCTCTGCTGTTCTTGTTAAAATGCTTCACCTGCGCCTGCTGTCCAGGCTTGTTAGCGATCTCACCGCTGAACCCGGAGCGCAAGATCAAACCCTGCCACCCATGAAGACCTCTGAGAAAGCCACAGACACAATCACAGCGCTCAGGTGACACATTCTCAAACTTTCTCGGCTGCCTTTTCAAAACAGAAAGGCTTGACTGAGCCTGATGGCAAATTTTGAACCCCAGAATTAGCAGAAAGTGCAGAGTGGTTTTAGTTTCATACAACATTTTTGGCAGGATGGATGCATACTTTGAAAATCCAACAGAGATTCTACAGCACTTTTTCTTCTAAAATTCACCTGCAGAAATACAAATAGACATGAAACAACTGTTGATCTTATACGAATAACGAGAAATGTTCATACTGAAATATTATGAATGTAAGCTATCTGGGCAAATCTAAAAGCATTTTAAAGTATGGATGCTTGTTTCCACCACAGAATAAAAAAAAAAAAAAAAATTAAAAGTAACTGACTTTTTTTCTCATAATTCTAAGAAAAAAGTCAGAATTGCAGTACATAAACTCAGTACAAAAGAATTGTGAGATATAAACTCTCACAAGATATAAACAACGGTGAACAAAGAATTGTTAGAAGAAAAGTCTGAATTATGAGATATAAACTTACAACTGTGAAACAAAAATCGAAGGAAAATAAAAACAGAATTACAAGATATAAAGAATTCAGAGGAAAAAAGTCAGAACTGCAACCTATAAATGCAGATTTGTGAGATGTAAACACCGAAAAGCAAGAAAAAGTCTGAATTCTGAGTTTATATCTTGCAAAGAAAAAGAAAAAAAAGTCTGATTTGTGAGATATAAACTCAGAATTGCAAAATTAAAACAAAAAAGTCCAAACTGAGAGATATAAATTTAGAATTGCATGGGAAAAGGCTTAAATGTGTGATGAAAAAAGTCACAATTACTTTCTTCTTATTATTATTTTTAATATTCTTCAGTATTCAATATTCTTTTTAGCTTCAAAAGATAATATATATATCATTATTTACTCACCCTCATGTTATTCCAAACCTGTATCAATTTCTTTACTGTGGAACACATTTTGAAGAAAGTTGGAAGCTGACTTCCATGGTATTTTTTTGTCCATAGTATGGAAGTCAATGGGTGCCAAACAGTATAAGACACAACTCAGATCTCTTCAGAAACTAAAAGTCATAATTAGCTGTGTACTTTTCTCAGTAGAAACATCTGAGAAGGAAGTTCAGCAATTTGCTATTAATATAATCTCATTGATCTCCAAAAGCAACAACTGAGATGAGATCACAAAGATCTCGTTTGTGATTTTTCTTTCCAATGGGAACACGCTATGATTTGAAAACACACTAATCCTGATAATTTGGGACATAATCATCTCATATTCTTTATAGCATTGAGAGTATGCAAATTATTATAGAGTTGATGACTATGATGTCACAAGGGACACCGCAAACAGGTCACAACCTTTAAACGACCATTACTGAATCTCTGATGCTAGCAAGATCTTCACACATCCGTATCTGAATTATATATATATATATATAACCTATATCAAATATGAGACACCTTTCTGCTTTACACTTCCAGTACGTGTCAGTAAGTGTCCCTGCGGTGGGATTGTGAATGCACACGTTGGATTTTAAGAGCACGGTATGTTCTGCTGCTGTTTGTGAAGTTGCTTTCATTAGATGCCTGTTATTTACAGAGGCTTTTGTTTGGCTGTGCTTTAATGGTGTAATCTGATGATATTAAGGCTTGTAAATGACAGCGTGGGCCTTAATCTGGACATTAAACACAACACCGAGATGCGTGAGGATTTACGGAAAGCTCTAAAGCTCTTAAACACACCCCAACACACAAACAAAACACACAATAAAACACACATGCTCGCCTCTCCTCAATATGCACAAATATAGAAATGCTAAAATTTACATGCCAATAAGAGACGATGATGAGACAATAAATACATAAAGTTTGTCAATTTAACAAAGCTTTGACATGAAGAGATGGAGAAAAGGCTTATTTCAGAATTATTTCAACTTGAGCTATCTATAAAGTGAAAAATGTGTACTACGGTTTTGCAGAGGTGTGTACTTCTACTTTTTAAAGTAATTTTTAAAATCTGTAATTTTACCTTTACTGAAGTATATTTTGTTTGAAGTATTGTACTTCGCTACATTTTAAAACACATTAATTACTGAGTAAAAAAAAACAACAATCGCTCCCTGGAAACTACTGCAGTGAATAATGGGCAGGAGAACAAACTGGCGCTAAAATCAGAAGAACGATGCAGACGGACAAGACACGCGTTAATGGTGCAGACACAGCTGAAAACCAAACCCCGTCGTATTCTGCCCTGCTGAAAAAACCAATAGAACCCTGCCCAAAACACAATAGAAAATGTAATGGTTTTAATGGTTATAATGGGAATTGTATTGGTTTTAATGGAAACTATAATGGTGTCTACTGCTATGTGATGGATTCTATTGGTGGGATGTTAAATCCTATTGGAAAAATGCCCAAAACACACTACAAAAAGGAATTTTGTAATGGTTTTACTGGAAAAAAGCTAATGGTTTATAATGGTATTTTAATGGAAACCATTGGACTTTCTGTGATGGTTTCTATTGGGCTTCTATTGTTTTGTTTTTTTAGCAGGGTGCTGAAGTTGAACTCGAAGGAAATGAAGTGAACCCCTGGCCATGTTTATGCTCTATTATGCAGCGTAAGCTGTGTTTGCCTAGGGAGACCAAACTAGCAGCTTATAAAATCTCGACATCAACCCTTCGCAAGCATGTAGAGGTAAGGTAAATACTTGCATCATTGCATTGGTGATTAAAATGAAGCTTTGGCAGTTTAGTTTGGCAGGGTGTGCGATATATATCGTCTGCGATAATATCGTAATTGTTGTTTTAACAATTAATTTAATGTGCGATTTGACATTATCAGTATTTAGCCAACCAAACAAAGCACTCATACAGAGTGCCGTGAAGACTAGTAGATTAGACTAGTGCGTGCATTTAGAGTGCGTTCTTTCGCTGCGTGACTCAGTCTGTTAAAATGCATTTAAAATGATCACAAAATTGAAGATATAGGGGCAGAAAATGTATATTTATATCATTTCATATAGTGAATTAATATCACAGGAAGAGTGCCGTTTTTCTCCAAAAATCAGCATGATTTTTTTTACAACAGTTCAATAAACAAGAAGTTAATTAAGAGACTTGCGTTTTAGATACCATATTGCAATAAAAATAATCCCAAACACAGCCACAGCACTGTTTTGCGTCTCTGAGCAACATGACGGTGTTTCGTTCCTGAATGAATCAACTGGTTAAATGATTTGGTTCAGTCTCAATGACTCACTTAGTAACAGTGACTTGGTGAAACCTACTGGCGGTTTTAATTTCACATTTAAAGTATCTTTTGATTTTTTTTTTTTTTTATAATTTCAAATGAGTATTCAACATTTTATGTCTTGTATATCAAAACATTATTTCTGCATTTGTGATCTGCAGGTTAAATGCATTCATGTCCTGCATTAAACAGTGTGTAAATACATCTAAATGCCACTTCAGATGACGCTTCTGTGTTTCCTCTGCATTGCAAAGATGAATTTTGTTGATATTGATTTAATTTGCCTGGTAACAGCCAAAATGTCTTATTATTCTAAATACTGATTCCTTTAATTAAAAACAACTAGTTTGAGATTTATAGGCCTATCCCAGGGGCCGCAGCCCTGCAGAGTTTAGTTCCAACACACATACCATGTAGTTTTCAAATCAGCCTAAATGATTAGATTAGCTGGATCAGATGTGTTTAATTAGGGTTATATCTATACAGTGTAGGGCTGTGGCCCTCCAGGAACTGAGTTTGACACCCTTGGCCTATCCCATTCTTGCGTCCCTCCCACTGTTAAAAAGTAAACAAGTAATTTTTACTCTGAGTAAATTTTAAATGAGCTACTTTTTACTTTTTCTTGAGTAGATTTTTAGACTGGTACATTTACTTGTACTTAAGTAAAATTTCATTAATGTAATGGTACTTTTACTTGAGTGAAATATTTTACTCTTTCCACCTCTGCGGTTTTGCATGAGTGAGTGTGAATTATGTTATGCAAAAGTCTCTCAATGCTATTCTACAGGATTTTAGGTAAAAGTACAGATCTCTTCAATCAAAAATGATTTGATGTGCGGGATACCAAATTTTAATAATTACAAATTAAAAAAAGGCCTAAGTATAAGCAATAGTAAAAGTGATGCTTGACTTGGCAAGTTTTATTAGTTTTCAAAAAGATCTACCCAGCTTCTTGAAAACATTACTCTCACAACAAAAAATGAAGGAAGATAGTAACTGTTATCTGATATAAATGCACAAAGTAGGCTTATAAGAAAGGCACAGGCAAAATGGGGTAAGAGCTGCGGGCAAAATTTTGATAGCCCACCATGACATTCATTATGAATTCATTTTAATTGCAGATTACATCAGGTAATGAGGGCAATTTACAGATTGTTTGGCCGATAGTGTCCTGACGCTGATACTAAATCACATACGGTATTCACTCCGTTTTTCTCAAACGCTTTCAAAAAGATCTCAGAGATCCATGTGTCACTTATTAAACTCGGTTTACTCTTTATGGAAATATCTGTCTCGCTAATAAAGCTCCGTTTGTTTGGAAAACACAATGAAACGTCTGAGAAGAAAGCCGCATTCTCTGTTTGAGATGAAACAGTCGGCACATGGAGGGCTTTTCACTTAGGGTCTCGCTAAACAGACTTTACAATGAGACTGACCTCACAGGCAGCTGCCAGAGACAGGCACAACGACTGCAGAGACTGCACACACATTGGCTGAGAAACACATGAAAAAAAAAATGTATTTAAAAGAATAATAAACTTAAAATAAAATTCTGTCATTATTGTCTCATCCTCATGTCATTCTGAACCCAAATGCTGTTATTTTCTCAAGAGAAAATGAAAGGATTTTTAAAGAAACCTTATACAAGTCTACAAAAACAGTTCAGTCATAACACCATTGAAAAAGTATCAAAAAAGCAAACCTAACGACTGCACTATTTTCAAAGTGTTCTGAAGTCACTCGATAGATTTGTGTGAGAAATGAATCAACATTTAGCCTGTTATTCCACTGAAAATCTTTATCTCTTTTGCAGCTCTCAATACCGGCACATGTTGTGAATCTGAACTGGACACAAAATTAGATTTTACAGCCTTGTAAGTAAATAACCTTTTGCTCACATAACATTTATAATGACATTTATAATGTTCCATTTCTATAAAAAAAATAAAATAAAAAAAAGTTGCTCTTTTGATCTTTGTTCATCAGAATCACAGTTTTCAACATTAATAATAATAAGAAATGTTTCCTGAGCTGTAAATCAGCATATTAGAGTAATTTCTGAAGGATCGTGTGACACTGAAGACTGGAGTAATGATGCTGAAAATTCAGCTTTGATCACAGAAATAAATTGCATTTTGAAATATATTCAAATAGAAAACTTATTTAAAATTATTATATATAGTTAATTCATGAAACTCTAGATGGTTGTTAATGTAACTGATGATATTCAGAGAGTTAAATGACTTGGCATAAGCAGATTGGTTGCATTTATATGGCTGGCTAGCATTCACTTGAGATTCCTGCAGCGCGCTTCAGTTTCTCTGAAACCCTCCACCTTCCCCAGCTCCACCTGTATAGATCTGCTATGGGTTATTTTATATGCTATTTGTGCAGCAGCAATATGTCTTATACTCGCGGCACCGTATCACCATATGCATTGGCAGTAGACAGTTCCTGTACTTGCTTGCAGCAGCAGCAATAATCTACAACTACAGCAATAACCAACAGCAGCAGAAAATTCAGCAGCATCGTAGCAGATCTATTCCGCCAAGACCAAATACATTAACATTGTCATATCCATCACCATGTTAAAATCTTCTGAGAGTTGTCATGATAGAAATAATTTTTACTGTATTTTTTATCAAATAAATGTAGCCTTGGTGAGCAGATAAGAACGCTCCTCAAAACTTTGAACAGTACCGTAGCATCCCAGAACAATAAAACTGCATTTTTTAAAAACTTATTTTGGATACCTAAATAACTAAAACTAAAACTGTAACAAAATTAATAAAAACTACATAGCATATTAAAAAATCAAAAACTAATTTAAATTACTAAACTTTTAACTAAAATTAAAACTGAACTAATTCTATATATATATATATATATATATATATATATATATATATATATATATATATATATATATATATATATATATATATATATATATATATATATATATATATATAAATAAAATACAATAACAGCCATATCAACCCAAGACCGGTTACCCACGGAAGCTAAGCAGGGTTGAGCTGGTCAGTACCTGGATGGGCGACCTCCTGGGAAAACTAGGTTGCTGTTGGAAGAGGTGTTAGTGAGGCCAAAAGGGGGTGCTCATCCTGTGGTCTGTGTGGGTCCTAACGCCTCAGTATAGTGACGGGGACACTATACTATCAAAGTGCACCGTCTTTCGGATGAGATGTTAAACCGAGCTCCTGACTCTCTGTGGTCATTAAAAAAAAATCCCATGACACTCATCGTAAAGAGTGGGGGTGTAACCCCAGAGTCCTGGCCAACTTCCCTCCACTGGCCCTTGTCAATCTTTTTCTGGCACTAGTGAACAGTCTTCTTTTTCCGTTTTTTTTAACAATCATCACCAAATTTCCCCACTGGTGATGATTGTTAAATAAAACGGAACAAGAAGACTGTTCTCGTGAGTGCGGATCATAATTTCTTATACAAAGTAATTTAACAGATTGACGCACCAAAATAAAAAGATCGAGTAACGGAGGAGCGTGGTGCAAACGACGTTGTTGAACTAAATCCAGCACTAGTGCCACAAAAAATGACACGCCTCACCTTTAATAAACATTTAAAATGCATATCCATTACTCTCCGATATAAAATAGTTATTTAATCTCAATGACCAGCTACCAAGTCCTCACAAAATGAGATTAGCCAAGAAAGTGTCCCTGTCTTGTAAACATGTGTCCCATAAATGAGGCTAGAGGTGACGTCTGGAGTAAAACTGTTCCAATCAGATTCATCACACTCACCCTTCAAGCTCTCGCTCTCCTTCTCTACATCCACCTGTCAGACTGGACAAATTGAATTTGTCTTCCTCTAGTAGCTCTCTGAAGCTCTAAACAGCGCATTAGTGTCTACAGTCATCAGAGCTGTCAAAGGCAATCTGTTTAGTGTGACGCGGGGCGACGTGAATAGCCGCGCCGTATGACATTACACTGGCGCTCTCGCTCCGCTGCTGATAATTGCTTTATTTGAAGTGGCCGATCATTACGGCTCTAACGCTGAGGGCTCATGTACCCTGACATTCCTTTTAGCTCTGAGATGAAGTTTCATTTACAAGACCTGACGTCCCCATATTTTTTTCTCAACAGTTGTCCTAAAACCCATCGCTATGACAAACCTGAAGTCAACAGCAAATGCCCAACACTGAATGATGGGAGACACAGGTTGGAGCAAAAATACCATGGTTTTACCACGGTACATGTCCAAAAACCATTGTAGCACAATAGTACTTTTTGATAAGTGTACTGACTACATTTACAAAACATATGGTACTTTGATGGTATTTTGGACATGTGCCATGGTAGTACCATAGAAAAACCATGGTATGTGAATTTCAGTACCATGGTAAATTTTAAAGTATTACAGTATTAGCATTTTCATGGTGTTGCAGTCTATTACCGCCGCAGTACTTTTTAAGGCAATCATATTCACGTATCATGGTATTTATATGGCATTACCATGGTATATGTATAAAAACCACATAATACCATGCTACTTTTTGATAATGTATTGAATTATTGCAAAACATATGGTGCTACCATGGTATTTTGTACATGTATCCTGACAACACCATACATAACAATAATATACTGTATATTTCAAAGTATAACAGCATCTGATACCATGGAAGTATGTTACTATCACAGTACTTTTTGTAAGGGTAATGATAGTCACATATCATGGTATTAATATAGTACAAGGTACTTCCAATAATACCATGGTTTTACCATGTCTAAAAAACATGATAAATATACTGAAAGATTTCATGTACAAAAAGCATGGTACAACCACACTTTTTTGAGGTAGCTCTTTATTTTAAGGTGTCCATAATACAGAGTAATTACCTAGTTAAGTACTTAGTAGTAGCCGTTGTACTTACATCAAACAAAATGTACTTACCATATAACTAAGTTATAGAACAGCCTGTACTTACAGTTTGTAATTATGTAGATGTAATAGGCAGCTACTGTTACACATCTGTAACAAACCGAGTCTGTTACACAGCTACTCGTGTAACCAAAAGATTGTTACATATGTGTTGCAGACTTTATACAACGTAATTATAAATGTAAGTGCACAGACATAAGCTACCTAAATAAAGTGTATGAAGATTGTACTTAAGTGTACTTAATGTGTTTGATTTAACCCACCAGTAGACAGCTTAAATACATGTAATACCTTTCTAATTACATTAAAATTACATAATATTACACAGGCTACTTAAAATAAAGTGTATCAAGATTGTACTTAAAGGGATAGTTCACCCAAAAATGAAAATTCTGTCATCATTTACTCACCCTCAAGTAGTTCCAAACCTGTATGAATGTCTTTGTTCTGCTGAACACAAAGAAAGATATTCTGAAGAATGTGGGAAACAGAGCAGTTCTGGGGCACCATTGACTTCTATAGTATTGTTTTCCCCAACTATGGAAGTCAATGGTGCCCCAAAACAGCCTGGTTACAAACTTTCTTCAAAATATCTTCCTTTGTGTTCGGCAGAACAGAGAAATTCATACAGGTTTGGAACTACTTGAGGGTGAGTAAATGATGACAGAATTTATTTTTGGGTGAACTACCCCTTTAAGTGTACAAGTAGCTGTGTAACAGACTCAGTTTGTTACATATGTGTAACAGTAGCTGCCTATTACATCTACATAATTACAAACTGTAATTACAGGCTATTCCATAACTTAGTTACATGGTAAATACATTTTGTTTCATGTAAGTACAACGGCTACTACTAAGTACTTAATTAGGTAATTACTCTGCATTATGACACCTCAAAATAAAGTGTTACCTTTTTGAACGTAGTACCACGTAAAAAACGAGCCTGTCCTCTAACAAAAAACGACCCTATAGGTCGTTTGTGCAAGCGCCTTATTACGACCTATATTTACATTTTAAAGTTAAGCGCCCTCTAGCGCATAAAAATAATGACAGTCTCCTGTAGCGTCTGCCATCATTAAAAATGACGTATGACTGTCATTACCAATCAAAATGCGTGTTTATTTAAAAGCAATGTGTGGACTTTTTACACCGATCTCACAGTTATTTGTACATATTTTACTAGATGGCTAATTCGGTTGTAAAAAACAGTATATGAAATTTAGTACCATAGTATTTTTCAAAGTACCACAGTATTACCATTTGATACCATGGTATTATTTTACCACCACAATACTTTTATGACCCTGCTAAAAAAAACAATAGAAGCCCAATAGAAACCATCACAGAAATTATAATGGTTTCCATTAAAATACCATTATAAACCATTAGCTTTTTCCAGTAAAACCATTACAAATTCCTTTTTGTAGTGTGTTTTGGGCATTTTTCCAATAGGATTTAACATCCCACCAATAGAATCCATCACATACCAGTAGACACCATTATAGTTTCCATTAAAACCAATACAATTCACATTATAACCATTAAAACCATTACATTTTCTATTGTGTTTTGGGCAGGGTTCTATTGTTTTTTTCAGCAGGGGATAGTCACATATTATGGTATTAATATGGTACTCAAAGGTACTTCCAATAATACCACGGTTTTACCATGTCTAAAAAGCATGGTAAATGTGGTGAAAGATTATGTGTACAAAACATATGGTACTACTACAAGTTGTGGACACATTACATGAATTTTAGTACCACAGCATTTTTTAGTACCACAGTAACAGCCTCTAATACCATGGTATTATGTTACCACCACTAT
This sequence comes from Onychostoma macrolepis, assembly GCF_012432095.1. NCBI lineage: Eukaryota > Metazoa > Chordata > Actinopteri > Cypriniformes > Cyprinidae > Onychostoma > Onychostoma macrolepis. Next base: position 25,999,458 of record NC_081173.1, read on the forward strand.
GATTTTACCATGGTACATGTTTAAAAACCATGGTAAATGTACTGACCGATTACACTTAAAAAAAAAAGTATGGTACTACCATGCATTTTGGACGAGGTACCATGGTATTTTAGACATGTCCCATGGTAGTACCATGGTAGTACCATATAAGAACTATTGTACATTAATTTCAGTATCAATATTGGCATCTGATACCATGGTATGGCTGCATGTTACCATATCACTTTTTGTAAGGTTATTATATTCACAAACCATGGCATTTAGATTGTGCTATAAGGTACTTTAAAGAATAGCATGGTTCTACCATGGTAAATGCTTAAAACCTTGGTAGTACCATGGTAATTTTTGGTAAACGTACTAAATAATTACACTTACAAATAAATGGTACTAAAATGGTATTTTGGACATTTATCATGATAATTCAATATAAAAACCTACATGGCACATGGATAACAGTACCATGGTAAATTTTAAAGTATCACAGTAATAGCACTTGTTACCTTTGTTTTATGTTACTGCCATGATACTTTTTTGTAAGAGTAATTATATTCACACACCATTTTTTGGCACCAAAGGTACTTCAGAGAATACCATAGTTTAACCATGGTACTGTATATGTACTGAACCATTTCACTTACATAAAGTATGATACCATGTTATTTTGGACATACTGTATATCATGGTAGCACCATATAAAGACCATGGTAAACCAATTCAAGCACATACTGTATTTTAAAGTACCACAGTATTACCATCAAATAACATATGGTATTATGTTACCACCACAGAGCTGACTGATTATTACTCATGATCTAAAGCAGCAAAAGTTTGGCAGGCAATTGGCCATAGTCTGTGGTTAAAGCAATCTTCTGATCATCCAGTTAAAGCCAGAGACTCCGGAACAGAAGACAATTATATTCAAAACACTGCAGCGCATAAACGCATCCTCCAACTAGATCATTCGACTCACTGCCCTGTGACAAATTTCATACTGAATAGATAATAATGTCATTATAAGGTCCAGCTATAATGGAGCCACAGAGCCAACATGCTCCATGGTCCACAAACATCTCGGGGCGACTGAGGGCTCCTGTAGGTGCCGGAGTCAGGAGTAAAGCTAGAACTGTGTTTAATAACACAAGCTGACATTTGGGTTTGAGTAATATTTACAGTGTAGAGGTCTGGATGGAGACTCAATTGAAGCACAATGATGCGGTTAACAAAACCTGTGACCTGACACAACCAGTGAGACCAAACCCAACCGGAACCCTAAACTAAATTAAATTAAATTGGAAAAAGATTCGAAATAAAATAAAATAAAATAATAATTCACTTAGGTTTAGGGATTTGAACAAGTCTTGAAAGTCAACAGACATTTCAAAGTTGAAAGTGAGCTGTTTTGACTAGTGGTTGGACCACCTAGCAACACCCCATCAAACTAAATCAAATCAAATCAAATCAAATCAATAAGTATCATTATTGGTTTAAGGTTAGTGATTTAAATAAGGCAAAGTTAAATTTACACTTGAAGGTGACCTGTTTCGACCTGGTCCGGCTGAACCACATAGTAACACCCTGGCAACCACCCAAAAAATTTGGCACTTGGAGTTTTGCACTTTTGAGAACCACTTATATTTCCTTAAAATAAATTAATTAATTAATTAAGCAGACCAAGACATGTAAATTGAGCTCTGATTCAGACTATTGCAGTCTGTTGGTGCATGCATGAGCAAAATTAGTTACATTCATTCAAATTGAAAATTGAATATGAATACCTATAATAATAATATATTTTTCCATTAATTACAAATTCAACCCTGATGTAATTCTGGGTCTTTTTGGTCTCAGATTAGGTACCAGACCTCTAGTATGAGTAAAAAATAAGAGTAGAGTGTGTGTATCTGTGTGTGTGAGAGATGTTTTACCCTTCACAGCACACTCCCTCTGGGATCCCAGAGCCATTTACAAACCCTCTTCAAAAAATAGCTCACACACACATTATCACCCTCTGAATGCATGTGCACACACACAGCTACTCGAATACATATATACATCATATATAGGTGCACAGAAGTGTGTATGTGCGCACAAATGTATGAGGCTGTCAACGGCCCATCTGTCCTCATGTTAGGAGCATGAATTGTTCATCTCTGAAGAGGCCAATTCACTTCTAATAATCAGTTTTATATGCTACCACTGCATAGTAAAACTTCAAGTAAGCTACATTAATGGGATAAAAATTGGTTCTTTCAAGTATTACATATATATATGTATGCACACACATGTACTACCAAGTTTGTTTTGGTTGTTGTTGAAAGAAAAACTAGTCTCTTATGTTCACAGAGGCTGCATTTATTTGATCAAAAACACAGTAAAAAGGGAATATTGTGAAATATTTTTCCAAATAAAATAGCTGTTTTCTATTTCAATACAATTTAAAATGTAATTTATTCATTTGATGTCAAAGCTTAACTTTCAGCAGACATTAGTCCACTCTTAATTTTTATCAATTATTATTGGTACTCAAATATTATGAATTGGTTCTTAATATTATCAATGCAATAAAACATATAAATGGTTTTTGCTGTTTAATATTTTTCTGAAAACTGTCACACGCTACCATTCAAAAATGTGGGGTAAGTAAAATAAAAATTAAAATTAAGGAAACTAATACTTTCATCTAGCAAGGATGCATTAATTTGCACCAAAGTGACATTTATAGTTACGCAATATTTCTATTTCAGATAAGTGCTGTTGTTTTAAATTTTCTAATCATCAGAGTAAAATAATAATATAAAAAATACTAAGCAGCAAAAAACTGTAAACGCATTGATAAAAAGAACCATTGGCTATAATTGAGTACCAATAATAATTGCTAATAATTTAGCATCAAATCAGCATATTATAATGATTTCTGAAGGATCGTGTGACAGTGAACACTGAAGTAATGATGCTGGAAATTCAACTTTGCATCACAGGAATAAATGACATTTTACAACATATTCAAATAGAAAACAGTTGTTTTAATGGTAACACTTTTGGTGACACTTTTAAAAGTGTTAATGGTAACACTTTTAAGGTGTTATTTGTTAACATTAGTTAATGTATTAACTAACATGAACAAACAATGAACAATTCATTTATTACAGTATTTATTAATCTTTGTTAATGTTAGTTAAAAAATACAATCATTCATTGTTAGCTCATGTTAGTTCACAGTGCATTAACTAATGTTAACAAACACAACTTGTGATTTTAATAATGCATTAGTAAATGCTGAAAATAGCATTAACTAAGATTAATAAATGCTGTAGTAGTATTGTTCATTCTTAGTTCATGTAAACTAATGTTGTTAACTACTGTTAAATAATGAACCTTATTGTAAAGTGTTACCGTTTTGATAACATTTAACAATATTACTGTTTTTACAGCCTTTTTAATCAAATAAATGCAGCCTTAGTGAGCATGAGAGACTTCTCTGAAAAACATTAATAAATCATAAATATTCCAAACTAAGATACATATTTGATTTATTTTTTTATACAGAATATATTAGTAGCCCAGTATAATAATGAAAGTGAATGGAAATGGAATTATGATAGACAAAAAACATGAGCACATGCTATTCTCCTTCCACATGTCCTGTTCATTTACTCATCTCTTTCGTCAATGAAACGCCTCCTCAAACAATCACATAAACACGCTGTTCTAATTATCATCTATCTAAAACCTTTCACTGCCCTAAAAAAGCTTTTTTTTTTCTTTCATCTACACCTGCTGCTTAAATTTCTCTGTTTCTCTCTTTTCTCCTGCTGTTTGTCGCTCTTTCACCCTCCACGGTTGGAACGGTGTGAATTAAAAACCACGCAAACAAAGAGGCCCATTAAATTACATTGGGAGAACTACGAAAGCACAGACTAAATGAGGTACAGAAAGAATTGTTCCTTGTGTGTGAGTCCTTTGGGTAAACAGCGGGAATATATGCACGTCACATGAACACACACACACACACACATGCTCAGTGGTATGATAATGTGATAGTCTGCCGTCAAGGTCACGCTCACCTCTACGTCTGAGAAGGGAGCAAAAAATCATCAAATAACACACTCAACAGCAGCAATATGGAAATTAGGACCATTTTCTGAAATCGCCCTGTGCATGTTTCAATATCAAACTCGTGTTCGTATTAACATGTAGCTGCGCTGTGAAGTGCTTTTCATCCTTATGAATGACTGTGGTCTGTATGTATAGTGAAGTGCTGGCGTGTGGAGTCGGGTGATAACATGTTAAACAAATGAAGGACGCAAAGGTTATCAGCTGTGAAGACATGCCTGACATTAAGAATTTCTGTCATTGAATTGACAGCATCTAATTATTCTACACTATAACACTGCATATAGAAATTCTTTGACAAATCGCCAATGGATATTTATAAAATATTATGATCAATCAGTGATTTCATTAGGGATGTAACGATCAACTCACGATTTTTTTTGTAACAAAATGAGATTTAAGACAAATTATGAATTAAATGCGTCCTTTTATTATTGCTTGGACAAAATGCTGCATGTTTCTTTGTGAAATGGAAATATAACACTATAATAATATACTAATATAGTACTTGCATATTATTACTCTTTTGTTGGTTTTGATTGCTTCTATTGTCCTCATTTTTAAGTCGCTTTGGTTAAAAGCGTCTGCTAAATAACAAAATTTAAATATAATGTAAATGTAAATAATAAAACTAAACTAAAATTTTAAAACAAGCCCCAAATCAAATAAATAAGTAACACAAATTAAAGAAATCTCTTCATATAAATAAAATAAGGCTTTGTCTGTGCTCTTTCCATTTAAAATTAGAGGCAACCAATGCATTTTAATCATGATCCAAACAAAGATGCTGCATACATGCAACATGAGCAGTTTTTAATCTAAATTAGACTGTATAATTTTGAAATTTGAAGCAAAAGCAGAATGGTTTGACTTCAGTTTTGTGAAACTATACATAAAAATATCTGCATGAAACAGAAACAGCAGACGAGCTGAATGAGACGCAGATTCACTCTCTGCCAGCAGGTGGCGCTTAAAGCGTTTCCTTGGTTTCCGCTGTAAACAAAGCAGAGCTGCACTTATGAACTTTAATATGCATTATACAGAGACAAGATGAAAAGAAAAAATACCATCTAAACTTTTCTAAAGACAGTAAGTTCCCCTCAGACATATATTCATATAAACTCTTACCCCTAATTGAATCGCGATTTGTTTAGCATCTCAACCGATTTGAATTGTCACATATTTGAATTCATTTTCAGCCGGCTCGCGGTTAATCGTTACATCCCTAGATTTCATTAGAACTGCAAAAATATTAAAGGAATCAGTCATTCAAAAACAAAAATGTACTGAAACCTTCCTAAACCCCTGGTCATCAAAGATGTAGATGAGTTTTTTTTTTTCATCACAAACGATTTGGAGTAATTTAGCATTGCATCACTTGCTCAGCACTGGATCATCTGAGGTGAATGGGTGCCATCAGAATGACAGTCCAAACAGCTGATAAAACATCACAATAATCCACAACTTCAGTCCATCAACTGATATCTTGTGAAGCAAAGTGGCGTCTTTGTAAGGCACAAATCTATTATTAAAATGTTTTAACTTAAAACCATAATCCATAATCCATAATAACACTTCCTTCAGTAAAAAAGTCCCTTCACATCAAAATCCATGTTTGACATGTTTGTTTAGAACTGTTTTGGATTGTTTTCGCTTGTAAAAGCTGCTCGATCTGTGCATATTTCTCTCCTGATTCAGAAAAGATGTTTCACTGGAGAAAACAATATTATAAGCAAAGGTCTCATATTTTAGCTGAAAGCAATAGTTTTACATGCTTCAATGATGGATTTGTTTCTTATTTTGTTTTTTTGTTTTTTTTTTTTACTTCATACGATGTTAATTGATGGACTGGACTGGAGTGGTGTGGATTATTGTGATGTTTTTATCATCTGTTTGGACTCTCATTCTGACGGCACCCATTCACTGCAGAGGATCCATTGGTGAGCAAGTGATGTAATGCTAAATTTCTCCAAATCTGTTCTGTTCTAGTTGGGTGTAACTACTGTATCATATTATACACTGAAAAAACAGCTTTGTTGTACTTACTTTGGGAAACTGTTTTACAGGGATCAAAACCTTCTGTCCCAGTTTCATGTTCTTGTTGATGACCACATCGATGAACTTCTCATCCTCTTTGTCTTCGTCTTTCTGAACCTTTTCTATTTCTGTTAAGAGAGACAGGAAGAGTTTGTCAAATCATTATCTAGGTAGAATAAAGGTTTATCCGTGTGAATCTCAGGTTCAGATAGGCTCAGATAACAGTCCTGCATTTTGCCCGATGTCATTTGTACAAAGCGTATTTTGACTGATCAGTGGACTGTGAAATAGCTTCCATTGGCCATGCTGTAATTCAATTGGATGTGCTTATAATCATATCTGATAGACATTTCTCTGTGATTGGTGGATATTTCTGTTGGTGAGGCAAGCGTTGTCTGATTAAACATTAAAGTGTGTAAATGAGCTCTTCGAACATGCACAGAAGTCTTTGTTGTTGTGGGACACAGTGGGGTGCTGGGATATTAGTCACATTAATGAGTTCTTGTATGAGTGTGGGTACTCGTGAACCATTGCATTATTATTGGGACGGAGTGGGTGTGCAACTCATTGATGTACTTAGCGGAAAACAGTATGGAAAAGGTCATTTCAGAGGCACTGGCAAGAAGATGGGAAATTCAAAATGTCCATCACACTTTCAACATCCACGTGAACTGGACAGTACAGTGATTAAATGGCATAAATCAAATGCAATATTTATCTTATCCACACAAATGTATCCAGACAACTGTTCAAATAATTTTGCATGTTCTATTTTTAAACAACTTCATATTGAATTTAGTACCGTTTCAGAGAAAATTCTCTACAACAGACCCAATTTCCAGAACAGAACATATTGATTTGAGTTAGACTTGTGTGCTCTCAAATATTCATCAAAAAAGTAAAGGGCTGCAAAAAAATATTTATGCAAAAAGTCTTCTCAGGTTGGTGTGGTACATCTGCAATACAACTTAATTGACATCCCATTGCAATAAACCAGTTCTTTTATAGCTAAAACTTAGCTTCTGGATATTCGTTCATTTATGTAACAATACCTAATTAATAGATAATCTAAAGAATGCAACAGTGACCACTGTCCACTTTTTCATTTTTCTCACTGGTATTTTTAAAAAGTCTTTGTTTAAGAGTTACAAGCCATGAACCAAACTTAAGTGTTTGAAAATCGGACACAAAGGTATAAGACAGTGTACTAAAATGGATAGTTCATCCAAAAATGAAAATTCTGTCAATTTTGTGTTCCGAAGTTGAATGAAGATCTTACAGGTTTGGACCGACATGAGGGTGAGTAATTTTGGGGTGAACTATCCCTTTTTTTGTACATAGAAACAATTTTATGTTAATTTTAAAATATGCATTCACAGTGCTTCATGGGAGCTGGGAGCCTCTGATTAATGAAGATTCCTTTGAATCATGGGAAATGTAGGTTTTCATCATCAATTCTGCTGTTATGAATGAATATTTGAAAAATATGATGAGATAATACTGCTGTAATGCATATGCCATCAATTAACAACCTTATAGCTCACAGCAGATCTTTAGAATTATTGTTCAAAATGTATTCCACTATAGAGAAAATGAATGTGATGGTTACTGGACTGTTGCACTCTATTTGCCTTCAACAGGAAGTTGCAGCCAGTTCTACATTAAAAACTCAACATTTATGTAAAGTCTGTGTCTTAAAAACTAGTGTGACCAACTAGCAGTTAGCCAAGGGTTAATGAGTCTATTTATTTTTGGATTCAAAGACCAATTGTTTTTATGTAACCAGTGACCAAAAGAAAAAAAGGATGACTAACTTTTAAGCATTTTATGTAACTGAGTGGCCACTGGTTTTAGCAGTTCGTAACTTCTTAACAAACATTCCCGAAACCTATCCCAGTAAACCCTAGTCTTTAACTCTTAATGATATTGAGAGCACTTCAAAACAGTTTAAATATGAAAGGCACTTTTAATGTTCTTTTGCACAATCTGTCATCTTGTGACGCTTATTGCACTTCAATATTCAACTCTCTTTTCCATTATTTGTGCTTTGGTGAGGACAGTTTATGCAAAATTAACTAATCAGGAAAGCACTTCTATTTAAAGAGTTATGAAGAGTCATCAAAAATAAACCAATTCTGTCTAGACTGAATTGGAGACCCATCATACAAACCATACATTACGATTATTACAAATTTAAATGGCATGACTTACTTAAATCAGATAAATATGACAATTAACTACTTTATTTTTTGCATTCCTATAAATATGTGTGAATAGTATCAGTCATTTGCAGAGACAGGTGTGTAAAATACAGTAAATAATCTTTTGTGATAATTGTACACTTGCAAAACACACGCTAGCATTGCATATTGGTTGCTAGGAGACATTGCTGTCAATCAAAAGACTGTAAAAGCTAATGGTTAAGTCTGAGGTTTTATACCGCATTTTCTATTTAAGTTAGTACTTGATGCTGGGGATTTGATGTTGCCTAGTTAGAGAATGTTGTCATGTCTCATCTGGGATCTGTGTGTCAAACTTTATTATAAATTATCAAATGAATATCTACTCAGAGAGCTGGGAAGAGAACAACCGCTGCAGCCCTTCCCCGCTCCGTTTCCCAGGTCCACAGAGACAGCAGATTCAGTGGGCTGTGGTTCATCTCATTGTTTCGTATCATTATTCCTGTAGTCGAGGGGCACAAAACGCACCCAAGAGAATACTGTGAAAAATATAAATTTCCCTCCTTAGATAACCAGCAGCCTTTCCAACAGAATGTCCATTCAGAAGATTGTGACCTACCAACAAATCTAAGCTCTGCAACAATAACGGCTATATTTTTATTCGAGGATAGACCATAACCTCCACTTTACACATATGTCAAACTAAAAGAAGTTCAACTGATTTCTGCAAATCTTTTTTTTTTTTTTATATATATATATATAGTTTCTATGCTTTAATATGCCTAAGCAGGCACATAAAAATATATACACACTACAGGTCGAATTGTTGTTTTTGAAAGATATGCTTTATTTATATGAAATATTTTTAGAATTTAAAATAACTATTCTCTATTTGAATATACTTTAAAATACAATTTATTCCTGTGATGCAAATCATTAATCCAGTATTTAGTGTCACATGATCCTTCAGAAATCATTCTAATATTCTGATTTGCTGCTCCAGAAACATTTCAGTGTTGAATACAGTTGTGCTGCTTAATATTTTACATTTTTCATCTTTTGTGAAAAAAGAAAGTTTAAAAGAACAGTATTTATTTAAAATAAAAATTTGTAACAATGTCAATGTCTTTACTCCCAATTTTGATCAATTTAATGCATCCTTGGTGAATGAAATTATTGATGTAAGATTTTTTTTCTGACCCCAAACTTTTGAACAGCGTATATATTTTGTATAAAATCATTGGTAATAAACAAAATTGTTGTAGAATCTGATTCACTAAAGTAACTGTGAAAAATTTGAACATTGAAAGTTGGCGTGTTTGTGTTGAAAATTGAAATTATTGTGTTGATAATTGAAATACTCATTGGCGCCAATAGCCTATACAGCAACCCGAGTTCGAATCCCGGCTCGAGGACCTTTCCCAATCCCACCCCCCTCTCTCTCCCAATTCGCTTCCTGTCAACTCTAAACTATCCTATCACAATAAATGGAAAAAAATGCCAAAAATAAATCTTTAAAAAAGAAATACTTGTGGCACTGCACTATATTTCAGAGCATTTTACACACATTTAAACAAGATTGTGGATGGTTCGTGAATAAGATACAGGGGTTTACATTGGAATACGAAGAGCTGAAGTGATGTAGCAGTTTATTGAATTCAGCCCTCATTGTTTGGAGAAGATGGGGTCTCAAGACTCCTTATCCTTAACATGTCAAGATAATGTAATTTCTGTCCAAAGCTCTCAGTCGTGATGAAAGCGTGCAGAGCAGCACAGTATCAGAGCTCAGGTGGGGTGAAATTAATAGTACTGTACAACGAAAGAAATTTGGGCTTTTTAATTTAAAATTCATAAGCTGGCATGATTTGTGGGATTAGGGCGGACTCCCCCATAAGACTCCAGCAGAGGAGAGGAGAGCCAGAAAATGCTCCATTAACTCCTCAAATTTCACTTCCTGCTCACAAAGAAGTGGCAGAAAGAGGAGATTGGCAATAACATCTCAAACAGAAGCTCTGAGAGATGGGAAACGCTCAGCGATCCAGGAACAGACCATACAATGTGGCGTCTGCTTCAAGGCAAGATGAAGAAAAATTAATTTTTCATATACAAATATAAATAAAGGTCTTGCAAACAAGAAATGTCTGTTTAATACTATCCCAAAAGACAGTATATCATATTTTAAACCATTTTTTTTGCATAATATACAACACATGGAAATGAGTCTGCCATTTTAAAAGGTCCCAAGACAACCTCAGGATACTGAGGAAAAAAGCTTGAAAAAAGTCACACAAAAAACAACACATGCGTTTAAGAAAACAGCAACAAAAGCATTTTCAGAGGTCTAGAGTACAAAGCCATGCTTCTCAAGACAAAAGATGTGTCAAACATCCAAACTAATACTGGTCATACTTGACAGAACAGCTGACAAATGTTGAACATTACACTCTCAAGTACAAAACATTTCTCCACCCTTCTCTTTTCACTAGGCTTTCTTCGCCATTCATTTTCTGTTTGTGTAGTCTTGCCCTGTAGTAAACCAAACACAGCATGGGTGCAACCAAAGAGGAGAAAAACGTGAACCTTTCTGACGGCAAACAATGTCAAAGTGCAGAGAATCTGGTGTCAATCTGCAGCATTCAGCTCTTGAATTCAGCCCGTGTTGCATAAATAAAGCTCTTGTGCTTCTTGAAATGGACACCAACCACAGAGTGCTATAGAATTTAACCAGACGAAACAGAGGCCTAAGGTTCTTCAACCTTCTCAAGTGAGAAGTTTTCTGCTTTCTAAATGGAGGTGTGGGCTCAATTCCCATTTCTACCAATTGGCACAAAGTAATGATGCTCGAAGGTTAAAGAGCTGGGCTTGTAACCAAAAAGCTTTAAGGTTTAAACCTTAACAGTAGTAACAGACAAACTATGGGCTCTTACCATTATATGTATTCATTTCACAGAGGTTTTTATCCAAAGAAACTTACATATGAGAGAAACTGAAACATGAAAGGCTTTTTCTGCTAAGAAAATAATTATACAAATTAATGCATTGGCGGTTGCATTGCGGCTCACACTATAGCACGGCAGATATGAGACATGTGTCAAGGTGAAAATACTTCATCTTTCCTAATGCAGTGCATTAATGTAATTTTTTTTATTATTTTAGCAATTTATGAAATGTATACCTTAAATGCAATGTACTGTAAGTCGCTTTGGATAAAAACATTGCATAAGTGCAAAAATGTAATGTTTTCCAATGAGCTATGAATTGATATATCACAAGAAAGAACTTGAGCATACCAAGTTATTATACTTTCAACTGTAACAATTACCTGGTAAAATATAAAGACATATTAACATTCTGAAAACTAGCCAGTTATTATTTTAATAAGAACTTGCTAATGAATTCTGAATTTGATCATTAATTTCTATATTAATTTCTAAAGTCTGGGCTGGCTTTTCATACCATTCAAAAAGCTGACTGTATTAATAAAACATTTTATTTAGCTTTAATTTTATAATATAAAATTCAGCATCAAATCAGCATATTAGAATGATTTCTGAAGGATCATGTGACACTGAAGACTGGAGTAATGATGCTGAAAACTGCATTTTAAAATATAACTTATTTCACAATAGTACAGTTTTTTCCTGTATTTTTAAAGCACATGAATGCAGATTTGTTGAGCATAAGATACTTCATTAAAATATTTAAAAACTGTATATAAAAATATATAAAAAGTACTGTGCCTCTCTCTGTGTGTACAGTATATATATACACAATACAATTATTTTGCATTTTTCCCCAATTTAATAGTGACAAACAAGCAATTACGTCACCTACAGTACCATATACAAGATAAGACAGCTGACATCTCTCAGAAAAGCTAAACCAAAAACAAAGACTGTTCCTTATACAGTATTTTCATATTGGTGCTGAGAATATTGCACATATGTGTGCCACATGGATTGTTCCAAGGAAAAAAAAACTATAGGATTCCAAGATTAAATTTTCCCTTGAGGCAAAAACTGGAAGAACACAATTTGCAGCAATGTATTATGTTGCAAGACAAAACTAACCAACTGGTGAGTAACTCCAGCCACTTTTTACATGCATTCAGCGCTTGGTGAGAAATCGTTTCAGACCATGCCAGTATCTCGGCATCCAAACCGTAATATATTCAAGCCACAACTCTGCTTACAGTCCTGGGCTGACATGGAAGGCACTTCTAAAAGGGCAAAATGTTAGTCTAAAAACAAGAGACAAAAGCTTTCTTAGCTCCATGTTGATATTTATCGGCTGAAAGTAGCATGCAGAACATTTTTGGGCTATAGTTATTGATTTCCATATATTTCTGAAGTCTCCAGTTCCTCTGTTTTTACGGTTGCACGCAGTCCAGTTCTCGGCCGGGCCTGTGGAGCGTCGGCGTAACAGAATAGCAGCAGAAAATGAAAAATAAGATACGTGTTGTGAAACACTTTAGAGCGCTTTTTCAAGAGTGGGCTGCCATGACAGATCGCAGATCAATACCAGCGGCTGCCCGCTGTCATCGCCCCATGTCACCCTGCCCACATCTCATTCCTGCAACCCTCCCTCTGGACTCCGACCCGCTCAACGCTGAGAAAGAAAGAAAAATGGCTATAGATTTCCATGACAACCAACACATTTCTTTTTTTCCCCTCGGGAAAAGCATGTTGCGATGTGATGTGTTAAAGCTGCAGACTGGAGTGACAGAGAGTGTGGCCTCCAAGGCTCAAACACTCGCTTTCTCGGCGGCTTTCAATGCAGTTTCAAATGTGGCACCGTTTCAGCAGGCCCTGACGAACACCAGCATCTCTCCATATGCAAATTTAACTAAATCAGTGCAATCTTCAGGGCATTTCTTTGTGTCGTAATCTCTGGTGTCTCTCTCGCACCACACCGTGTTCCCACAACGCGCTCGGATTGTAAAGCAAATGAGCGCGAGGCAGAGTGGAAATATATTTCTTCATTATGAAACAATTCTGTCGACAGGCAAAGCTGTAATGAAAAGCAGATAAGTCACAGGGAGATGGTGACGGCGAAGCGGCGGGAGGTCTCACTCGCAAGCATGTACGCTGATCTACTTTCTATGAATTTAGATATTTCTGCAGCTGCTTTCTAATAAAAAAAAATCATGAATCGGTTTGCACGAATACAATCCATCCTATAATAAGACAAGGCTATGTTTTATAGTAAATATGCAATAGGGATGGACAGCATGAGCAAAATCTTTCATCATGGTACAAATCATTTTGCATTGTGATAAATGTATATCACAATTGAATTGAATTGAAATTTATTTGACAAGTTTATAAACTGTCGAGGATAAAAACACAATAAAGCCATTGGCTTATTTCACAATGTAGCTATTTTTGCTGGTTATTCACTGCAAGAAATGGCTTTTATATTAAATATACATGTGTTAATGCTTATTTTTAGGTAACAGTATGAATGAAATACTTTGCAAATGAGATTTAATTTCATTATTTTCACAAGCACAAATCAAATAATTATTAGCAAATACACTACCGGTAAAAATAATTACGACTAATTGGAATAATTATGATTTTTTTATGTTTTTGAAAGAAGTCTCCTATGCTCATAAAGGCTGCATTTATTTGAACAAAAATACAGTAAAAACAGTAATATTGTGATATAACTACAATGCAAAATAACTGGTTTCTATTTGAATATATTTTAAAATGTAATTTATTCCAGTGATGTAAAGCTGAATTTTCAGCATCATTACTCCAGTCTTCAGTGTCACATGATCCTGGCTTGGGATGGGTTTCATCACGCGTCTCAACCAACGAGAGCATTTGGGGAAAAGAATGCAGAAAAGAACACAACGTCCCATCTCTTCCAACCGAGCCAGGGATGGCTGAACAAACTATGCCCGAGCGCGGCACAGAGCGATCACACTAGTCAAACGAAACGGGCTTTGGGGGTCAAACGGGGGTTAAGATTGCCTAGTGTGAGTACACCCTTATACTCCCGCATCCCGCACACACAAGTCTCTACCTGCCCACACCCGCACTTGTCCATCAAGTATTGTCCCGTGCTGCACTCTTCTGCGTTGGGTCCCGCTATAGTGCAGGTCTCTACTCGGAAGGTGCCTGTTATAATGTTATGATCGAGGCTCTGGACTCTGAGCATAACTTGTTTTTCTATAACAAACTATAAAATATTTTCTATAAAAAGTTAATGCCCTGGCAGTAGCAAATAGCTTTGGTTTTATATTTAATTTGATTACATTAATGTTATAAGTTGAGATTTACAATAAATATTTTAACTCCTACTATGTAAAAGGAATACTGCTGTAAAAAAGCACCTTATTACCTTATTATTAAAAGCACCTTACAAGTGTTTGCAAACCAAATATTATTGCACTTGTGTTCATATAGCAGTACTTTTAAATGAAAAATGATTGAATGAATTGAATGCATTATTGAACTTTGTGCATAATGCGATTAATCACAATTAATCACAGAAAACCATACGATTAATAGCGATTAAAAAATTTAATCATTGCCCAGCACTACTAATAACCTGAGAACACAGACCAGAAACCTTAATTGCATGACATAGTCTTTATAGCATGTAATTTACCTACCAAAATACATACATCAGATCCACGTGATCCACGTGACAAACCCTGATAACATTCCTCTATGAGTGTTTAAAGTAAACTGAATACTAAAGAGTGGCTAAACTATCATCACAATCCCTAGACTATCATCACAAGCTATTTTGTTGATATACTGTATATGTTACTCTTATTATAGCATAGATGCGTTGAAAGAAACATCAATAAACTGATATCTCTGCTTAGTGAAATTTCTTCAGGAAAGTCTTATTTTCATAAAGATCATGTAGCATGCTGTGCTTCCACATTAAAATTCACGGCACATGTGGAGCACTGGGATGTCATTAAGTGGGGTCAGGCTGCCCTTTTATACTAACCACTTAATGGGTTTGTACAGTAGTGTACTCTACATGATAAATGAACTCAACTGTAGAGATTACTAAAGCATGTTCAGGGAAATCCTGTATATATATATATATATATATATATATATATATATATATATATATATATATATATATATATATATATATATATATATATATATATATATATATATATATATATACATACATACATATACATATACATATATATATAATATTCAAATTCCTTGCATGTCCAAACATACAATAAATATCTTTCTGACTTCTGAATAAATAGTTAGCATGACTTAGAATTCCTTATGATGTCATAAGGTGATATCATAAAGCTAAAGAATTCTTCATGATTAGTTTTAAGTAGTTAGCAATTATTAGTTAGTATCACTAGTTTGAGAATTCAGCAAGGAAGGAACTGTTGAGCTGTAAACATGCTCTATATGTGGATGGAGAACCAAACTACCAGATTTTTCCTTCCAGAAATAAAAATAAAAGCAGACTGACCTGCTTATCAAATGAAGAACTTCTCATTTGTTATCGTTACGATCTAAGTGAACTCTTACTGTGGTTTGTCTCCGTGAACAAAGAAATATTTTCATGAATAGTCCATTTAATGGTAGCAGTGAAGTAATTGCTACGGATACATTTCAAACCGGTTATTTAAACGTAATGTCCTTCTCTCCATGAGCGATTAGAGCGCAACATATTTGCTTTGACCTTGTGCGACTTGCATTTCTAGTCTGATCTTCAGCCTTGGCAAGATTAAGACCCACATCTTTAGCGTCTGACAGACGTCCCATTCAGAGCCCAAATAAAGAGGCCAAGGGAGAAGTCTGAGACGCCCGGGCCGTAATCTCGCCTTCCCACCGCCTCCCGGATCAGCAGAACAGAACTGAGTGAAAAATTCAGCTGGCCAAAAGCTCGTCTGTCCTTTGAAGGTTATTTACACCACAGAAAAATCTGTGAACAATTCCAACCGTGACTCTTAAGAGATGACAGGAATCGGACGTGTTAATAAGATGGAATGTGAGACAATGTCCTCTGTGGGAATATGAGAAATGCTAATTATTTGGAACACAAACATTAACACGCCATTCGCTCATGAATATTATAATGCCGCAGGCATTCGTTTGCAAAAAATTATCCGCCGTTATAATGGATTTTCATGAGGGAAACATTCGCTCTTTATGCGGTGGAAAAAAATCACTTATTATTTTGATGCCTTCTGGTTTATCATTAAGGGCTTAAGTTTTTTCAAAGGCCGCCCGAAATATTTAATATGCATCTCAACAACAGAACAACAGGGGACCCCAACTTTTGTGGCTAATAATACTCTTTCATCCTCTCTTTGAAGTCATTCATGAAATGTTAATCAACAAAAACGTGCTAAAAGTCACATTTAATCGCACTAACTGCATTCAGTGTAGTAAAGAAACACACTGCAAAAAAATACTGTTTTAAAGTTAAAAGTAAAAATATATTCTTAAATAAATATCCTAAATCCACCCTAAATAAATAGAAATATCTTACAATTCCTACCCTACCCTCTAAATACTCTAACATCCTATAGTAAACTTAAACTGTTAAAAAAAAAAAAAACACTCACACAAATTACTTGAGAGACTTAGAATTGTTTGTGGTGATATATGTTCAATTAATTTAAAGGGGTCATATGATGCGATTTCAAGTTTTCCTTTCTCTTTGGAGTGTTACAAGCTGTTCATGCATAGATAAGATCCCTAAAGTTTCAAAAACTAAAGTCTCAAACCCGAAGAGATAGTCTTTATAAAAGTTAAGACTTGTCCATGCCCTCCTAAAAAGGCACATTTAAACACGCCCCCACATATCTACGTCACTTTGTGGGAAGATTTGCATAACACCGCCCAAATGTACACGTAAAGAAAGAGGGCGTGATTTTGATTTTCGCTGTAGTATTGTTGCTGCCACCGGCACCATGTCCTTGAGACGCTGTGTTTCGTTGTGAAAGCGAAAGTACTTTGTTTGGGCTTCCAAAAGAGGACACAACTAGAAATCAGTGGTTAAGTTGTATTTACAACACTGTTCCAGAACAGTTCAACCCAAATATTAGAGTGTGTGCAGCACATTTTACGAAGGACTATTTCCTGAACCTGGGAGAGTAGCCTACAATGCCAGCTGTGCACAAAGACTGTTTCTATAAAGTGGGGCAATTCCAACTTTGCAAGAACAGTCTGGTGATTATGACTCGCAGCCTGTAAGTATGTTTTCATATTTAAAGAATTTGCCACTGATGATTCAAACGCAAGTTTTGAGCTGTGTAGAGTAGCGCCTGTTGTTTGTCGTTCATCCCATCACAAATGCAGACATAGTAATGTTTACGTGGCATGATGCAACGCGACGTGTAAAAAGACAGTGTAAGTCATTATAATCAGTAATTATGTCCCCACTGGATGCAACAAATGCCTCGTTTATAACGGGTTTTATTATTTTTGTCTTGTCGCGCTGGGACACGGCATCACAATACGGTAAGGGGGCGATTTATGCCAAACAAAGTGCCAATGGGGTTATAAAAATAAAATAAAAAAGCAACATTATTTTATCTCATTTTGACCAAGGTAAATTATTCTTAAAGTGCCCCTATTATGGGTTATAAAAGGTTCATATTTTGGTTTTGGGAGTCCCTAACAACAGGTTGACATGCATGCAAGGTCAAAAAACACTTTCATTTTCTTATAATATGCATTTATTTTTACCTTATTTGCTCAATAACTCCCAAACAATTAGTTTGACGATTCATTTTTACAAACCCCTCCTTTGCGTGATGCTAATCTGCAGTGATTGGTTGATTTCATTTAAAGCAGTGTTTGTGAGCTCAGTGCTGCTTTGTGTACAGCTGTTACCGGGGAAACAGCTATATTTAATGCTCCAAAAGTGGCACCTAGTGGCAAAGAATTAATTTGCATTTTCATTTAGACCAACGCAAAAATCAAGTTTCCCAGGTCTGTGTGTGCAACAAGTGGGTGGGCAATATGCTAATGTTTCATGTTGACGTCAACATGAAACGGCTTGGGATTTGTTTTAAAAATGACTCATTTCAATGATTCAGAGTCTAATCTTTCTTTTGAGAGACAATAACTTTATACACAGTGCACTTTCAGATTTAAAAATTTACAGGATGTTTTCATTCACTTAAGGTCATTGCACACTGAGTCTGAAATTTTTGAGTGCGTTTTTCCGGTTTTTTCGCATTCCTCATCCTTTCCTATCAAAATGCATTCTACGGATGCAAAAATGCAGAAAATCGAACTTGATCCTATTTTTTTTATGCCAGACGAAAGTTTCAGAGGCAGTATGTAAACGTGATTGACAAAACATGAGGTCGTATTTATTTTTTAACATGCGAAAATTTCGGACTCAGTGTGCAATGACCTTTAGAGCTGTGTTACACACTGCATAAAAGGTCATTTTCAAAAATCCATAATAGGGGCACTTTAAATACACTTAAGAACACTGTACTGTAATAAAGTATATTTAGGACACTGTACTTGAAAAAAATGATTAAGAAAGTGTTTTGCACAATAGGAAATTAAATAGCATAGCATTTCAATAAAAATCTGAACTATTATGGGTTATAAAAGAATAAAATTGGTTCGCATTACAGCAATTGACATGAAAATATCATAATGCAAAAAAAAAAAAACTAAATGTTTCTGAAAAAAAAATAGGCAGTAAAAACAGCTGCACATTTCTTCATGAGATTCACTTATCAAGCTTTCTTGTTTTTTTTGTTTGTTTTTTTCAGCAATGCATTATAAATACGTGCAAATAATTATTTGCATATTTAATAAGGCTCAGGTCACTCATACAAGTGTATGTGAGTGTGTGAACATGAGATGTGTTATATAAGCAAATGAGAATTCTCTATGTATTATTAAAGTCTGTCTCTTAATCAAATATTCCCTTTTCTTGAACAAAACAAAACATGAGCAAAGACACAGAGAGACAGACGCACAGTCCCACAGGAACACACTCTATCTACACATTTTAGGACTTCATTACCTACCTGAGCTTAGTAAATGTGTGTTTGTGTGTATTTAAATGCTAAAGCAGGGTTTAACATCTATCCTGGTTACTTGTCATTTCCATTCGACCTGCTGCGTCTATGTGTGTGCGCTTGTTAAAAATGCAGGTGGAGAGACAGACGGAGAGAGAAAGACAGATCCAGATGAGATAGGGCATCTGTTCTGCTCTCCACCAGACGTCGGCCTCTTCTGTCTGTCATATCATATTTCATAAGTCTTATCTTTTTGGTCCTTGCAAAAAAAAAAAAAAACACAAATTTTGAATCAGCATTTTCAATCTGCTGTTTGTTTGTTTTTTGTTTTGTTTTTTCTCAAATGACCTGGCAACCCTGATCCATAATACCACTTTCTCCAGTGAAAAAGACATATTTGTTTAAAATGGTTTTGAAATGTTTTTGCTTGTAAACGGTGCTTGATCTGTGAATATTTCTCTCCTGATTCAGACCAGATGACTTTTTCACTAGAGAAAACAATATGGACTTTAGCCAGAAGCGACAATTTAAAGTTAAATGTTAATGATGGATTTGTTTATTACAAACATGCAGCTTTTCACTGTGGTGTGGTGTGGATTACTTGTGTATTATTGTGATGTTTTTATCAGCTGTTTGGACTCTCATTCTGATGGCACCCATTCACTGCAGAGGATCCATTAGTGAGCAAGTGATGTAAAGCTACATTTCTACATATCTGTTTTGATGAAGAAATAAACTCATCTACATCATGGATGGCCTGAGGGTGAGCAAATCCAAATCCAAATTGTAATTTCGAGAACTATTCCTTTAAGAATTCCTTCCTACCATCGTCTGCTTTTCAGCAAATCCGTTTCAGCAAATCTCACATAACATAATTAATATTCATGACCTACACCGCACATGGCACAGTCTGAGTTGACAGAAAGTAAACATCCTGAAGAGAGATGTGCAAAACAGAGAAAAGAGAAGCCAACTTAGACATAGATTGTGCGTTTTATATTCATAGTTGTCACAACGTTTCAGGCCCAATTATTAAACGTTCACAGCAAAATGCAAGAGTGCATGAGGTTTCTGGATAGTTTCGTTTGTAAGCTTACAAAAGGTCTGTCATATGAGATTGTCTGGTGGCAACTAGGCATTGAAAACCATGTCATGGCTGTGAAGAGAAGCTGATGAGACTTATAATGCATCCACCTAGGTTTCCAATCATTCCTACACACCCCGAAACATTTATCTGTTTTTGGAGCACAAAAAATGTCCAGCACAATTTTCATTGTTTCCAGCAAGTCTTTACATGAATATGACATTTTTAATTGTGACTTTAGTCTTCAAATGCGTCTGAGGCCACTTTTTTCACTTTTGGAAAATAAAAACACACTAAAAAATGCCATCCTGAAAGAGAGAGATCATAGGTAAGGTTATGCTTGGTTTAAAGCCATCTAAATAAGCTTAGGAACATCCTATTTGAAAATTTAATTTCTTATATTAATTACTTGAGGAACTACTGACCTTCAAGGGTCAGTGTGACATTAAAGAGTGTATTAAAGCAGATGGGAGGGGCTTCTGTTTTCACCTGACCTATAAACACCACCCACCAATGCACCTGTACTGCACCTGAACTTCTCAGAAGAAAAATCCCTTTTTAATCCGGTCAGGATCTCTGAAGGAGAAATGAAGGAGGGGAATGACACAGCAGAAAACTCTGGCTGAGCGACAGCGATCCAAATGTTCATAATCATCTGTGACGAATGAAATTTCATACTCTCCAGTTCATCAGGGTTGAGCTTTCCAGCCTGGGGTTCTAACTCACAATACACACAGAAGCAAGGAGATGGAAATGTGAAATTGAAACCTGTGAAAATTGTGAAAAGAAAAAATGAGTATTTTTTTTACAACTCAAACCCCTAAAATATGCTGAGTAACAAAAGAAATAACATAATTCCTTACAAAAATATGCACTATGGTAATATAAATAAAGCTAAAATACTACAATATAAATTTAAGTTGTTTTTTAAAAAGCTTAAAATAAAGCTTAAAAAAAAAATAAGTTGAAGTGCTAAATAAAAGTGAAAATATTTTTTTAAAAATTAACTAATACAAATGTCAAAAGCACATGAATTCACTAAAACTTAAAATAATAATTTACATTGAAAATATAAAAAAGCTAATCAATAATAAACTATAATAATATATAAATGCAACTAAATCAACACTGCATACAACTCATGAATGTGTGCAAGCTTCAGCAAAACTTGGAAAAAAGTCATTAACTTGTCATTACTTCTAAAATCACAAGGATGTGAAACAACCTGGTTAAATGACAACAGAAGTTTATGTTTTGGATAAAGTAAGTATTTTTTTTACAAAACGGTTTGTGTGGGCTGAAGCTCGCAGTCAAACGATGCTGTGTTCTCCAAACATCTGTCATCCTCTCGCCCTCTCTGTATTTCACACTCTCCTCTGAGCGCTACAGCAGAATTTCCCCATGTACTGTTCAGAGCGAAGACAGAAATCTGTCAACTAACGTGACGCAGTAAACACCCCGAGCAATAAAGACTATCCAAAACAACTCTGTGCTTGTACGAGCTTCATCTTTTAAGCAGCGGAATGAAAGTGAAATGCGCTGCTCCAAGTTTGCGGCTTGAAAAAATGTGTGTAGAGGAGCCAAACTTGCTCACTGTCTAGGCTTGAGTTTCTCGGGGACACCATACCGCTCCAACCGCTCTCCATTATTTATGCTAGTGCTACAGGACCTTTGAGATGAAAGAACCGAGGAGAGAGAGAGAAAGGGAAAGAGAGAGGAGGTAAACTACAGGGACAGAGGTACAGTACCCTTCCAAGGTACATGTCAAGTAGAGCAAGGAACCGTCGTCCTGTCAGGGTATAGCTGCCACTCCAGACAGAGAGACAGACAGAAAGAGGTAGGCTTTTCACGCCAAGGTCAGACCTCAATCCGCACGGCGCACAGCTGCAGCGGGAGAACAGTGTCGTCTGACAGGCCGAGCCGCTTCTCCTCACTAATAATTACAGGTAAAGCCCAAAGGAAAGAAAAATCACAAAGGAGATCTCTTTAATAGCTCAGCTGTTTCTTCTAAACAACAAGATTAAATGAATATCAAACATTTTGCTAAAGTCTGAGATGGTTCTCCTGGGAAGAAGACCTTAGTAAGCTCACAACATTTCTTTTACTTTCTAGCAACACCATAAACCTTTCTAAGAAACCCATGGAAAAGTCAGAGATCGCAATATAAACCAGCATTATTACAGTAAACTAAAATCAAAAAAAAAAAAAACATTTTTGCTATCTGAAATAAAATGAACTGAAATGAAAAATGTATTAATGTTTATTTCTTTATTTAAAATTTCTTTATTTATATACATTTTTAGTTTCATTTTACATTGATATATAATTTATTTAGGTAACAAAGGTTCATTAGTTAACTACATTAGTTAACATGAACTAATAATGAACTGCACTTATATAGCGTTTATTAATCTTTGTTAATGTTAATTTCAACATTTAATAATACATTATTAAAATCTTGTTAACATTAGGTAATGCACTGTGAACTAACATGAACTAACAATGAACATCTGTATTTTTATTAACTAACGTTAGTGAAGATTAGCAAATACAGTAACAAATGTATTGCTCATGGTTAGTTCATGTTAGTTAATACATTAACTAATGTTTAACTAATGAACCTTATTGTAAAGTGTTACCTTTATTTATATAAAAATAATTACAATTAATTATTAAAAACAACAAATTATTTATTTATTTATTTATTATTATTTATTTAATGTTATTTCAATTCATGTAATTAAAATTTTTCTCTTTTCATTTAGTTTAACTTAATAAATAATAAAATAGCTAAA
Organism: Onychostoma macrolepis; assembly: GCF_012432095.1. NCBI lineage: Eukaryota > Metazoa > Chordata > Actinopteri > Cypriniformes > Cyprinidae > Onychostoma > Onychostoma macrolepis. The sequence goes on from NC_081173.1 coordinate 26,022,678, forward strand.
AGTAAAACTTAAAAATTTAATTAAAAGTAATTATTAAAACAGATTATTATTATTTTAATTTCATTTAAATGAAAAAAGAAACTTGTAATACAATAGCTAAAAGTAAAACTAATACAATTAAAATGAATTATTAAAACAGCAAAATCTAATACAAATGACAAAAACAACAAAATTACTAAAACTTAAAAATTAAAATGAAAGCAGAAAATAAAAAATATATGTATATATAATCAAAATAAAACACTAAAAATATTCAATATTTTTAAACTTTAAAATTAAAATGAAGGCAGAAAATATTAGGTATATCTAGTATCTCAATGATACACTGATATATTTATATTTATATATTATATTATATTTATATTTAGCAGACGCTTTTATCCAAAGCGACTTACAAATGAGGACAACAGAAGCAATCAATTGTAGTATTAAATCAACTTAAATAGATCAAAAATATAAGCTAAAACTTTATAAATACTATATATATATATATATATATATATATATATATATATATATATATAGACAAATGCATACAACAAAATTTCAATACTTAACATTTACATGAAAACAAAAATAAAGCTAAAACAATTCAAAATATTTAAGAACAAAAAGGTATAAGAGTATAATAATGATTCTAACATAACACTAAGCCAAACAACAAAAAACAACTTCATATATGTGTATGTACAACCACACACACACATAGATATAAATACATATATATACATTTAAAAATGCAATATTATTTCATTTCTATGTAGTTTGTTGAAGTACTAAAATAACTCAAATTAAATAAAAACTAAAACTTGATTAAAAAAAAAAAAGCTATACAGACATAATAAAAAAAATAATAAAATGACAAACATTACTACAACTTTAACTAAAATTAAAATATATAGCAAATAAAAATCAAACTACATTAGTTTATCAGTAATCCTAAAAAAATAACACTGAGCCAAAAAAAACATGCTAAAAACAACTTACTTACACATAGTAAGAAATGGTTATAAAAACTGAAACAGAAGTGAAACAAGTTGTAGAAAACTACTGATATGAATGCCAAAATAATTCATCATATCCTTTGAAGATCTGATGTTAATTTTATAGCTCTACATCTACTTCGTCAACAATGTGTCTATTTTTATTTCTCCTACGAGATTCAAAGTTGTTACTTCAATAAAAACATACCTGAGAAATCAAATAAGTCTCCTGAGCAATGAAAGTGAAGCCAATAAAAATTTCCTTTGGGATTCTGAATCGCTGAGCCAGTGGCATCGGCGCTTCCAAAATCACCTTGTGTTTGGAGCTACGTGACAACATGAAGGATACGACAGCATTGTTATTCATTAAAAGCCTTTGCTGTTGACATGCTGTAATGGCCTGCCAGTTGTCGTGATTACAGGAAGTAATTTTAAGGTCTGCTGTAGGGTGAAGCGAGGCCTGTGTAAACCAAATCGCACAAAAACACAGCCTTTTTATTCACTGTCTTTGTGCAAACTGTTAGATCAAAATGTGTAATGAAATTCTTTCATGTTTAATTATTTCACAAATTTACAAGTGTACAGTAGCTTAAAAAGGTACAGTTTTCTGCTCTTTTCAAATAAAAGAGTTTGACAGACTATGTAGACATAATCTCATATTCATAGCACAAAGCTTCCACACCGGTCCAGTTCAAAAGATATATTAAAACTAAGCTGAAAAAAAATAAATAAATAAATGGATGTCACAACCATGGGCTCATTATCTGATAATATGTTTAACAAAATATAAATATAAGATAAATTAAAGATAAATGGCATTTAACATCTTAAAATCATAATATTAATTTGATAATATATATATATATATATATATATATATATAAATTCTATTTTGATTTTAATTGAATATTTGCTACAATACAAAATGATTATTATACTTATACTACTAAAATTTTGATAATCTATTTTTTCTACACATTTATATATCAATAGTCATTATTCAATATTCAGCAACCTGACCCACCCTAATAAACAATAATGTTAAAAAACAATCTTACCACATGAAATGCTATTTTCTATATATCAATAGCAATGCATTAGTAAGTAACAATTAAGGTATACATGCAAAATCAAGACTATGTCAGTGTTAATGTCAAGTGCTTGTCAGAACACACAAGACAGGAATTCATAACTTCAAGATTTGATTTTCACAATGCACTTTGGTGCATTCCCCAACGTCGCCATAAATTAAAATGCTGCTTGTTCAGAGGTATAACCAGAAAATATGATTCCATCAATCTTATCCTATTATCCTATATGACTGTCCAATCCTATTATCATCACTGGTTATCTGTCTGTTTGAACTATAAAATGCTTCTACTTCTAAAGCACTTAATGGACTACAGATCAACATATTATCTCTCTTTAAAACATCTCATTTTAGTGGCAAGAACATCTTTATGTGGAAAGGATGAAGAACATTTTCTTCCATTGCTCCTAACACTCAGACAGTCTCGTTGTTTAAGTCTAGACTGAACAATCATCTGTTTAGTCAGGCATATAGTTAAATTCCCATAGCAAATTAAACTCCCAATGCTATAACCATAAAAAGTGTGTCATGCACTGACTGGATCACTATATGCATATCGAATTGATTCTTATTTAAAGTCCTTAAAATCATTATATGTAATTAAACATCAAATTAGGCCGTCTTACCATTAATACTATGTGGCAGGATTACATTGGCTCAAATTAACATTTGTATATGTATGCATGGCATAAAATTATTTATTAAATTATGTTGTATGCGCCCACTGAAGATTGTTCCTTCTAGCGACACCAGAGACATTTCAGACATTTCAGACTTCACTTTATCTCAGCGCCAGGCGTGAGTCAAACGAGTGAAGAAACAGTACAGGTGCGGAGGAGCTTCAGTAGAACAACAGTGAACTGGTCAGATGAGATGTTGTCGGTAAAAACTGCTGTGACACTGCTTGTAACACATGCTCTTCAATTGCAAGCACAAATGTGCCGACCCACTGTATATTATTTCATATTAAAGTGCAATAATATACAAGAGGTTGTGAGAAAATACGATGCGTGTCAGACCCGTGTCGCATTCAGCAGCGGCAGCTCTTAAAGTAATAGCAGCCAAAAAACCTCATAACCCAGCTGCTGTAAAGTCTATTAATCAAAGAACAAATGGAAAAAGAGGAAATCAATCACTTTTGGATAAATCGCTTTAATTCATCTATATTTAATTTAGAATTTAGTGTTTGATAACTTTATTCAATTTCTATATATTTCCTACTTGCTGAAGAGCACAGATAAATATGACGTTAATAATAACGGGTTTATGTGAAGAACTGTTATTATTAAAAGTTATTATTAAATTATTATATTATATATTATATTATTATTAAGTTATTATTTTTAAAAGTCTAATACATTTTCAAATTGATAGCTCTCATTTATACTGTAATGTTGAATGGCTATAATCAATGGTTAAATATTATGGAAAAAAACCTATTTCATAGAGTCATCAGTAGAATTGGTATCAGTGATACTCGTCTTCAGTCATAAAAAAAGATGCCACTAAACAAATATAAAAAAATATATACTGTATTTATGATTTTTCTACATTAATTTGAAGATTGCATGTGAAATTATTACAATATAAAATTATATCTAAAAAACAAAATATGTTAGGTGAAATGTATCACAATTAATTTGAGGAAAAATGTGCAATTAATATATTTTTTTTAATTTTGTTAATTTTTAATTAACAACAATTGCTAGGAAAAAAATAAAAAATAAACTGTAGATATTCATATTTTGATTTGCAAAAAAATCATGACATTTATAATGTTCTAAAAAAAATGAAGTTGACAATTAACATTAAGTAGCTTGTTTTACTGACCATTTGTTAAAAAAGACAGTTGCAAACCCTGTTGTGTACCCTATTCATGAAGTAGCACCGCTGTTTTTAATCAGCTGTATTGTAATTCATATCTCTATGGTCCACTCCCTACTGTCCTTTTGTGTCAAGTAATCATTCTGTCAATGCATAACGTCATTTTACCTGAAGATGCATAGCTAAACTTCAAAGTGCACTTATTATAGGAAAGTCATCCTATTGGTGCCGTAATACGCCGACACAATACATCATAATTAATATGGATTCTGTATATGCGTATCCTTTTCCCATCTAGCAATGCCTGATTAATTATTCATATTCGCTAATAGACTGCGACTGCTCGACGCTGCTCCTATAAGACAGCGGCAGAGAGCTGGTGTTAGATCTATTCGATTACACAAAGCGCTGAGAACGAGAAAAAACAGAGATCGATAGTCTAAGTGAAGGGAAGAGTGGTGGCTGGCTGGGTGATAATACACTTGTATGAGACGCACAGCGCAGCGGGACACAGACAGATGAACTTTAAGGGCTCTTTCTACAAAACAGGTGCCTTTTTGTGCCCGCCAAAAATGATATACTGTAGGCAAAGTGGGGCTTTGGAGAATATTAGCGTAAGCACTACTTTTTTTTTTTACTTTACTTTTATAGAGACAACACAAATTATGAAATGCATTTCATTTATGATATATTTAAAAACAGCCTGATGATTTGCAGGTCTTTTTCTCCAAGCCTGGTCGAGCTGGTCTGCTTGCTGGTTTTAGAGGGATTTAAAAAAAATTTCAGTTGACCAGCTTAAATAAGCTAAATCTAGTAATGACAAAAATAATAATATTGCAAAATCAAAACCGAAAATCATAATTGCTGGCCTTAAAAAAATGCTTTACTTGTTGTATTAAAAGAAGAAATTATGCTAAATTTATTAAATTTATGCTAAAATCTAACTTAAAACTAAAAATAGATTCAACTTTTTGTAGGTATACATTTAAGTTCAGAAGTATGTGGTCAGTAATACTGTTTTTCAAAAGAAGTTTCTAATGCTCACCAAGGCTGCATTTATTTGATCAAAAACACAGCAATACTGTGAAATATTATTACCACTTAAAATATACTTTAAAATGCAATTTATTCCTGTGATGCAAAGCTGAATTTTTAGCAGCGATTATCTTCAGTGATCCTTCTGAACCAAATGAATTTCTTTCAATTAACCAACCAATCAATCAATCAATCAATAAAAATCTTACTAACCCCAACATTTGAATGGTAGTGTGTTATAAGTGACTTTAACAAAGAATTGCTGATGCTAAATCCAGTTTTTTTTCATGATATGACCACTTCAAAAACAGCAGCGTTTCTGAGCATCGTTCTGTTTTTCTAAAATAACAGCTTGACCTTGAGTACGTGAACAGGCGAGATGTATCTCTTATAAGTCTAAACGAAAACCAGATACATGAAGGTTAATCTTTCTCATCTCTCCACACTGAAAACAACTCGACTCAAAATGAATACTACACATTCGATGGGCCTCACACATGGGATAAAGAGCAAAATAAAAATGCATTTGCCCATAATTGCCGAAGCACATACAAGCGTTCATTCTACACAAAAACCCACGGTTTTAAGTGATAAGAGAAATCATCGCCGTCTTGATCTTCAAATTCACTGGTATCAGGTGAAAGATGCTCGGATGACTATCTGCTGACACTGACCGGGGATACGAGGCGGAAAATACCTTGTGTATATGCAGCCTCAGAGGCTTTTCTCACTCACAGCGAGCTCAAATACACTCATGCCTACAAAAAGGTCCAGCATAGCAATTGGCTTCTCAAGATTTTCGACCATAAAGGCTTACTGAGAAAAACACTAAAACACTGTAGCAGGTTATTTTATTTAGAGCGAATGGACTGAACTAAAGCTGTGAGGCCTTTCCATCTTCCTAAATGAGATTCCCTGTGACAATCGGATAAGAGAGAGATGGCAAGGAAAATATTACAATACAGATGATTGCTAAGCCGAACAGATGAACTTTTGATGAGAAAAAGCTCATTAGGTCTTTCCAGTTATACGCGCACATGAAGACGGTCGAACCGGGCTAATGAACAAAAGGAACGGCTGTTAAGTCAAGAGAGGGTGAGGACGGCACGTCCTCCGTATCGACGTGAGTCATTATCAGAGTTAATGATGATACAGCTATACGATGCCTTTACGCCTTTGCTTTCCATTTGAAAGGACTGAATTCTAAGTAAAGCTGCAGCAAATATGGTTTTTATAGCCCTGGCTCTTAGTTTCTGGATATGCTTATTATATTTCTGAGTAATCATTTCCTGCATCCACTATGTGTTTGCTGATTCACCAATTAGCAGAAAGAGATTGTTTTTGCATGTTGTTTAGGTCGCATTTCTGTGAAATCTGTTATAGTTTTTTTATGTTTCAGACTAAAAACAAAACAGGTAACTACAAGTGTAAAATAAGGAATCAGAGTCACACAGTGAGAAATAACAATTACGAGAAATAAAGTCGCAGTTTAGGGGAACATAAGTCACAATTAGCTTTTTATGCTTTTACTCTGAGGCAAAAACAGGTTTTCTAACAGTTCACCAAAAAATTATGCAAAGTATGCAAGAGAAGCCCAATGAAGAAAATGTTGTTTAAAATGTATAAATTTCACAAATAAAGTCGGTAAATTATACCCATCTGTATCAATCTGGAATATCAATACGCTGCTAACACTTTACAAAAAGGTTCATAACAATAAAAAATATTCTAAAGCATTTATTAATGCTCATTTCAACATTTACTAATAAACTAGTAAAATCAAAAGTTGTATATTATTTAATGGAAGTAAGTTAACATGAACTAACAATGAATAGGCTAGTTACTGAATGTTGACAAAGATGAATAAATACTGTAACCAATTAATTTCTAATTCATATGTAATGTTAGTTAATGCAACAATGTTATCTAATGTGACCTTATTGCAAAGTATTACCAATAACTGTCACATAATGGCACTGCAATTTGTTGCCTAACAATAAATAGGCAAATTAATTTGGCTATTTTGAGATGATCGGCCTGGATCGTTCTAAATATTTTAAATGCATGTTTTTAATACAGATTGTGAAAATGATACATTTCTGAAATAAATAGGTTATTATTTATTGACTTGCACTTGTTAAATGTAAAATGCGGAAAATACCATCAACATATTCTATATGGGGGAAAACAAAACAAAACATGTAAGCTTGAGTCTAAAACATTGTGAGATATAACAGGCACAATTACAAAAAAAAAAAAAAAACTTCACAATTGTGAGATGTGAAGTTGAAAATAAAAGTCGCAATTACCTTTTTATTGTTTTATTTTTTAAAACAGCCATCCAAACATTTCAACTAAAGAAAGAAAGAAAGAAAAGCAGCCAAGTATATATTTTTAGGACCACTATAAACTTTTTTTTTTTTTTTTTTTGTACCTGACATTATTCTCACTGATGCATTCAGAAGTTTAACTTTTGAGTTGTTTTTGTAGTTCCCCTTGTTAAAAATCACATACTTCTCCGAAATGCAATTATTATTTCTTGATTTTAGGATGTAATATAATGCTCTTAATAGGTTTCATGACACATACCGTGCTTGTCTGTAGGGGTGTACCTGTTAGTGCTCATATCTAGTTAATATAAGAAAGTGTAGGCAAGAACTAAGAACCTGTCTGCGGGTTCAAACAGAGCAAGAAAGAACATGAAAAATGAGAGACATGCAGGGATAGACAAGGAGCAGGAGAACGAGAGAAAGAACCGTTTGGGAGCACGATAGCATGTGTTCACAATCTTTAAACAGAAGCGCAGAGCTACAGCAAGACATCTTGATTAAGTGGGGGTCAGACATCTGAAATGTAGCCAGAGACATCAGGGCGTTTTGCTTGGGGAGCGGAGCACGACCGAAACAACGTGTGCAGCGTTAGAAATAGAAACGGGAGGCAAGAGAGCTCTCGCTGTTCCTACTGTCTCACTAATGCAATTAGCTCAACAGATGCTGCTTCAACCCACAGCTTTTATTCAAGAGATGAGAAATATGATTTATAATTTAGCATCAAAGGCTAGAACGCTCCACTAGAAAGAGACATCACAAATGAGACCTCTTGAATGTCACAATGGTTTCTGCAAAAACGGCAATTAAAGGAATAGTTCTTCCAAATGAATATGCTGTCATCATTTATTCATCCTCATGTCATTTCAAACCTGTATGACTTTCGTCTGTGTAAGACAAAAGGAGATGTTTATAGCATAATGCAAGAGTTTTAAAGGAACAATCCAAGATGTAGATGAGTTTGCTTCTTCATCAGAACAAATATGGAAAAATTTTGCATTACTGTATATCACTTTCCCACCAATGGATCCTCTGCAGTGAATGGGTGCCGTCAGAATGAGAGTCCAAACAGCTGATTAAAAACCTCACAAAAATCCACAAGTAATCCACACCACTCCAGTCCAGCAATTAATGTCTTATGAAGCAGAAATCTTTATTTTCTTTGAAATATTTTGAAGTAGTCGCTGAAAGTTTTTCGTCCAAAAGATAAGAACCACTAGAAGTGCAATACAGAATAAATTCATTGTACACAAGAAAAACTCACTGAAGACTCAAATGTTTGTTTTTTTAGGAATTTCACATATAAACAGCAAAATTCAAGTCAGTAAATTATGACCCATCTGTATTAATCTGCGAATATGAAGAAAGTGGAATTTCAATACAGTTCTACCTTACGTAAATGTCACAAAATATAATTAAATGTCAACTGATGCATAAAACTTAGCGATAGACCTAAAAATAATAAGGCTAATTAATTTGGCTATTTTAGATTATTGGATTTGGTTGATAAGTGGATGATTAACCGAAATGTCACTTCTAAAGTTTGGTTAATGCACATTTTCAGTTTCAAATATTTTAATACATTTTTAATACAGTTTATGCAAATAAAACATTGCAGAGATAAACAGGTCATAAGATATTGACTTGCACTTTGCTTTTTAAATGTGAAATGCAGAAAAATACAAACAACATATTCTCCATGGGGTTTAGTGCTTACTTTGATTTTATTCTGTAGTGTACTTGCAGTGTCTTTTCAAATGAGCAACTTCAAAACATTTCAAATAAATCAATAATCACTTCAATATATTTGAAAAGAATTAAAACTAAATGTAAGATGATACAGTACATCTTTAAAGCCGAAAATAAACCACACACATGCACAAAAAAGTATTACTTGAAACTTAATGGTATATGGTAGCTGATTAATTTTATATGATTAGAAAATATTAAAATAAATGTTAATCAGGAAACCCTTCAATTAAAGCACAAGACTTGCTAAAAGTACCTATGATCTATCTTCAGATTTCTATTCCAGGATGTATTTAATGAGCTGTCAGAAATGTAATTAGTATACGAGATGAATATGATCAAATATTTATGCGAAAAGGAAGATCTCACATGCTTCATGTCTCTCTGAAAGTTTGGTTGTCATGGAGATTTATCCCACGTTCCTCCCATCTAAAGACACTTGACCCCTTTAAAATCAAGTTTCACTGCCAGAGCAGGGCATTTCATTAGTGGTTAAAATCAGATCGAGGGTATGTGACATCATATTCTCTATAAGATACACCATCTGCGTGGAGATAGAACCACAAGTGCTCTTCAAGAACAGCAGATGAAGAACAATCATATCTGCAACATTTGGTTGGGTAAAAGTGACTTATCCATGTACGAGGGGAGTTAGTGTGGAAGACAACAATCCTCTTTTTTCCTGAGAGCAGCTGCACTTGAGCTCATGTGTTCAATGTCAGAGATTTGTTTTCATGATTAAATCAAGTCTAGGATTAAAGTTATAGTATAGTCTAAATTGCATTCTCGACAGCAACCTTGATCAATTCTAGCGAGGAAAAAGGCACATCTTTGAACTCCTAAGATAGTATGCATCCAAAACTAAGACCTCAAATACACTCTTAAAAGTAAAGGTTCCAAAAGGGGGGGTTCATAGAGAAGTCAAAGAACCACCATTTTGGGTTCACCAAAGAACTTTTCAGTGAACAGCTCTTAAAAGAACCATTTTTTCTTAGTGTGGGATATTTCAAATATTAAAGGAAACTCCACCCCAAAATGAAAATTTTGCCATTAATCACTTACCCCCATGTCATTCCAAACCCGTAAAAGCTTTGTTCGTCTTCATAACACAATTTAAGATATTTTAGATGAGATGGAGGTTTGTGACTGTCCCATTGACTGCCAATTAAATAATCCAGAAAAGTATGAAAAACATCGTCAGAATACTCCATCAGTGATTCAACCATAACGTTATGAAGCGACGAGAATACTTTTTGTATGGAAATAAAACTAAAATAACGACTTTATTCAACAATTCGGCACCGTAACGTCACCGTAGCGTCACCGTAGCACCATTTTGTCACGGCTGAGACGGAAGAGCGTACACATTTTGCGTGCAGCGATGGCCCTACGGTGACGTTACAGTGCCGAATTGTTGAATGAAGTCATTATTTTTGTTTTATTTCCATACAAAAAGTATTCTTGTCGCTTCATAAAGTTATGGTTGAACCACTGATGGCAGATGGAGTATTCTGACGATGTTTTTCATAATTTTCTGGACCTTGATAGTGTAGTTTACTTGGTAGTCAATGGGACAGTCACAAGCCTCCCGGTTTTCATCTAAAATATCTTAATTTGTGTTCCGAAGATGAACAAAGCTTTTACGGTTTCGGAACAACATGGGGGTAAGTGATTAATGACAAAATTTTCATTTTGGGGTGGAGTAACCCTTTAAAAGAACCTTTTTCCACTATAAAGAGCCTTAAAATAAAGACTCTTTATTAGCATTAATGGTTCCATGAAAGACCTTTAACATCAATGCAACCTTTCCATTGGACAAAAGGCTATTTATGAAATGTTCTTCACACTACGAAAAAAAAATGTAAGAACTAATCACTGAAACATTCAAACATGACTCTTCTTTTATTTTTAAGAGTCAAACATTATTTTTTAAAAGTGTATATACTTTTTTTTTTTACAAATAAAACAGCAAGAGGTTGAGAGTTGTGCGCTCACTTTTATGACTCTTGTAATCTCACTTCTCCTAGGTTTTCAGAACAACCTCACGAAATCTCATACTTTTCTCAAACAACAAACTCTGCAATCAAAAGTCAGAGATCTCTAAAGCTCTTTTCACACTGCTAACGACATGATCTCATTCATTTTTAATGAGAGCTGGTGACATCCAGTGACACAAATGACAGCGACAAGACAAAGTTGAGAAAAGTTTAACTTTATGCAAATGAGCCAATGGAAATGAGTGTACATGCTCTGTTGCCTGTCAGATACTGCAGTGCCGTGTCAGAGCGATGGAGGAGTTAATCCTATCAGGAAACATTAAAATTAAGCTTTTCATATTAAATCAAGGCTACTCACAACAAACAACCTGTCAGTTTTTCACAAAGGGATATGGATCTGTGTTTGTGTTTTCCTTTGTAATCAAACCAAGTCCTCTCCAGCTTGAAGTACTGCTGGAACTGGCTTCAATCCCGCTGGTGGTACTCACTGTACTGGCTGCAAGCCTGAACGTTCTCATGGACCCAGATAGCCCAGGGGTTGCCTTTTCAATTTATACAGATATCCACAATAACAAAGATCATGTGTTGTTTCGTTGATGTTATGCATTGCATGCACTGATTTAATCTAGAAATAGTATTTTCCCTAGAAAATGTTGATTTGTAGCAGCAAAAAAACAAAAAAACGAATTTGATTGTCATTCATAAACATTACTAGGCATTCAGCAACAGTAACAACTACTAGCAACCCAACTTTTAGAGACTTGCAACATGCAAATGCTCTGGAAGAGTGGATGTTTGTATCTACTTAGCAAGAACATACATTACCAAAATGTTGTGGTCAATATGATTTTTATAAAGAAATTAATACATTTATTTAGCAAGGATGTATTAAATTGAGTGACATTTATAATGTTACAAAATACTTCTATTAACTAAATGCTTTCTATTCTAACTTTCTATAAATAAATCATTTCATTAATATCTCAATGGTTACTCCAAGAGTACTCCAAGCACAACTGTTCAATATTCAACATTGATAATAATGAGTAATATATCTTGAGCAGCACATCAGCATATTGGAATGATTTCTGAAGGATCATGTGACACTAAAGCCAGGAGTAAATAATGCTGAAAATTCAGCTTTGCATCAAAGGAATAAATTACATTTTAAAATATATTCAAATAGAAAAGAGTTATTTTATATAGTAATAATATTTCACAATATTACAGTTTTTACAGTTTATTAATTCAATCTTCCTGATCCTACATTTTTTGTTTTTTGTTTTTTTAATTTAGCAGTATATGACTTTTAGTTATAACAGACTTGTACAAAACATGTCATTTTAAATCTGTAAGCATGATCAAAAAAGACCCTTCATACAAATGCACATAGTGGCAAAAATACAAAAGAGGGTTTGCAGTGCAACTCATATAAATACTTGCAAATTTAAAGTGACAGAAACGTTTCAGCAGACATGTTTATTCAGACAGAGCCTGGATTATTCACTCAAACATGTCATTACAACCGAGCGTTTGACAGATGTGAGTGTTCTCCAACAGCATAAATGATGAATAATGGACCAATGAGGTGAACATTTCCTCTGGCTCAATCCTCGTTCTGATCTGGCTCTGATAAGCCGGCTCAGGAGCCGCTAACTGCAGATTCTCTTACAGAAACCTATCCGTCTCAACATATACAGCATATTCAAACTCTCATCTCAGGAATCAGATCCACTAATAGCGATCTGACTCGCTCTCTCACTCACTTGCTCTCTTGCTTTTCACTCTCTAATGAGAAACAGGACAAATGACTCTAAATATAGAGCCGAATGCATAGAGGAACAGGACACAGCTCATGTTTAATGAGGCACAGACTGTAAATGCCCTCTTGTCCAGGAAACTGATCCAATATAGACATTTAGCAAACTGACTCTCGCTGATTATGCATTCACAAGCACGGGATGTGGCTCATTTATCTCCTGACTAACCAATTGTCAGGTGAAAGACAAAAACATTGTCTCCAATATTGTTCTGGCCTCATCCACAAGAACCTACGAGGCTTTTATGTTTAAGACTTTTGTTCCGAGTTGCTTACCCTGTAGGAAAAAAAACAAAAAAACATCTTGTTAATTGTTTCTCCTAGACAGCAAAAATTGAATTAAGACCTAAGTAAATTAGGTTTTACTTAAGTCTCCTGCTTCTAAACCATAGTAACTCACATATCCTGACTCAAACAAACTGACAAAGTTGCAATCGAAAGTCAGAGACTTCATATGAACTATGAAATAATTCTCAAAGACTTTCAAGACTCAAACATCTATTTTATCCACACCTCTTATATAGTTTTTGTCTCATCTAAATAAATCATTTCATTAATATCTCAATGGTTACTCCAAGAGTACTCCAAGATCTCGAAATGAACTCAAAAATTCTCAAAAAAATGAACAGTCCACATTAATGTTCTACAATCTTATTAGACGTCAAAAATTTACCCATTTGTTGGAATTCTAGGAGAAATATCGGACACAAAATTGATACTTCAACTACACAGCTGAGAAATTTAAGTCTGCTGAGTGATGAATGATCAATAAATAAATAAAATAGCAAGAAGAAAAATAAAGAAAATAATTCCCAAGTTTTTTTTTTTTTCAGAAAATCCTGAAAAACACTAAAATAAATAATGAAGTCATCAATGATTACTCATTCATTTCTTTCATTCCGCACACTCCTATCTAGGGATGCACGGTATACCGGTACTGGAAAAATACCGGTATATATTATGTTTCAAACGGTACGATATCATAATTTTGCTCAATTCGGTATTTCATACGCTGCTGTTGCGAAGTGCAGGTGGCAGTGCTCCCCAAATTGCTGCGCAACCGGTAAATGTGACAACAGAACAACGTGATAGATCAAACAGATGAAACTCTATCAACGCACTCGAAATTAATAAATAAAGAGAACAGTAGAAGTGAAATATGGCATTACTCTGCATTCACAACAGATGATAAAGGTGAACGAGCTGACCTTACTGCACCTGTATGCACGCGTTGCTATAAATCATGTGTTGCCACAGGAGGCAACACATCAAACTTTTTAAGCATTTGTCGCTTGCTCATCCTGATCTTTTCAGAGAATTAAGAGATCGACAGGTGAGTGCATCATTCATAAATTCAGATTTAATTTGAACTTTTATTTACAACTGATCAACGCACATACAGATGTGATACAGTAAGTGCAAATGTGCGTGTGTGACACACTAGAAAGTTTTGGTCACATAATATATGCACTTGCATTTCATACAATCGAATATTAATTGAATTTGAATTAAGCAAGAGTTTTGCTATATTAATTTTAGTATCAATAATATGAAGGGAATATTTCTGCCACGCTGCCGACCGCTGATATGAAGCAGCCAAGAGAGCGAGAGAGTGAGATTTATATTTAATGCTTTTTCTTTGGCTATCTGAGTCTGAAATCTGAAAACAAACTGAAAGAGAGAGAAATAATAACGTGATTTTGAATATTACTTTGACTGTTAGAATAACACTTTACAATAAAGCAACATTTGTTGCATTAATTGCGTTACTTCAGTTTTTTTGTTTTTTTTCCCCCTTCAAACTCAGTCAAAATGTAACCTATATTCCTGGTAGGTTTTTGTTACATTTTGAGACATTTTGTTTGCACTATGTGTTTGAACTGAAAAGATAAGAAGATTTGAATATATTTTCACTTTATTACTTCAGTTATATATTTTTTTTCCCTCCAACATCAAAATGTAACCTATGTTCCCTGTAGGTTTTTTTGTTACAGTTTGATACAAAGGTATTAAGATATGAATCTGTTTTTATTATTATTACTTTAATAAAATTGTTTTCAATTCACTTATCTTTTGAGGCTGGATACTTGTCACCTATGGTATCGATTTACTATCGATACCGAGGTATTATATTCTGGTATCGTACCGAAGTCAAAATTATGGTATCGAGCCATCCCTACTGCTATCTCAGAGACTCTCTTTGCTCATGTTTTATCAACCAGAGTATGTGAGCAGTGCAGAGTGGGAGCTATGTGACTTTGCCTAGAGCAAAGAGTGTTTTTTTGAAAGTCGGAGCATCCGTGTTGTCTCTAACTTCAAGATCGCTGCATTACTGCTCCATCACACGCATAACACGAGGCAACAGCCAATAATGCATTTGCATGTCAGCAGACATTAGATTATAAGCAGCCTAAATGAAAAGAAAAGAAAAGAAAAGAAGGCAAGTTGTTATAAAAATTAACCTGACACTCCACCTGTGTCGTACCTCACCTCTGCTTCTGCTGTGGTTTTGATGAATAGCTGAACATGAAGGTTACTGACACCGGCGGGGGGGATTAGAAGAAGGACTAATGAACAGATGGATGAAGAATGAGGAAAGATGAGAAAGAAAGATGAGAGTAAAAGAGCGAAGGTGAAATCTGAGAGAAGCCTACATGAAATGTTCTTATACATAGCAGCCACAGACACTGATCTCTTTTCTAATTATATGAGCTCTGTTCGAAACCTAGTGAGCTGCTTTGCTGTCTACTGCCTACATAGGATATGGCCCAAATGGTACACTAAGCCCTTGCAGTCCAACAGAAACTTAAAATGACAAATGGGACTCCTTACAGTAGGGATGCACCGAATGTTCAGCAACCAAATTTATTTGGCCAAAAATAGCAAAACAAAATCTCTTTCGGTGTTCAGCAAAATTAGCAAAAATACCAAATAAATTGTACCAAACAATGACATGACGCAATCAAATAGAGGCATGCACTAATGCAGCAAACATGTCGGCAGTGTGGAAACATTTAAAACTGTCTGAGAAAGATGCAAAAATCATTACAAGCACCGACAGCGAGAGACTGTTTAGTACTGCATCGCATGTGTTCGATGAGAAGAGGAAGGGGTGGTTGTTGCTTACTGTATGATGTTTGAAATCGCGAAATGGCCTTAAACAATTAAATAAACTTCAGAACTTTGTTTTCTAACACACACACGAATTGCATGTATTCAAATCTTGTTAGCCAGGGTTCAAAGTCCAAAGCGAGAGGAAATTCTGTGCCGAAAAAGTGTTACTCCTCAGTTGCTTAGTAACATTTTATGAGTTTTTACATGGCATGTGGCAATGCAATACGTGTGACAAACAAATTCCCAAATTCATAATGAAAATCATTTACAAATCTGCTGCTGTCAACAAAATGAAGCAACAAGGTCTTCCTGCAGGGTTTCCACCAAAATAAAAGCTGAGAAAAAGCAAGAACTCCAACATTCATAAATGTTAGTATTGTAATTTTACTGTTGTTCTGCAAAATTAAAATAAAGTAAGATAATATTAATGATATTAATAATTACAACAGCTCTATTAGTACATTTATTATAACATTCACACATAGTGTTCAAATTGGGATCTGTAATATTTTCTAATGTTTTAAAATAATTATCTTCTCCTCATCAAGGCTGCATTTATTTGTACAGTAAAAAAAAAAAATAATAAATACATGCTTGATTCAAGAAGGGGGTCTTAAAAATGGCCAATATATATATTTTAGTAACATAAATTATAAGTTAAATTGTGCTTTGGTATAATGTCTGCTAGAAAGTTTAAAATGTTCAGTGTTAAAAAAAGTATTTTTAAATTGTCCTTTGTAATTGATTTTTTTCTTTGAAAAGCAAGACACAACGGTAAAAAACACATTTTGGCTATTTAATTTATGCAATGGTGAAAACCCATGTTCAGTATTCGGCCTTCGGCCCAGTATTTTATTTTATTTGGCTACAGCCAATAATTTTCATTTCGATGCATCCCTACCCTACAGTCTCACCAACTCAACAACAAAAAGTACAAAACAAATTTTTAGCAATTGGGTTTTTGTTGTTTTAAGCATAAACATCACAAAATTTTGGTAGATTTATGCTTAAAACTAGAAAAAAAAAAAAAAAACAACAAGCAGATGATGAGTTCTAAACAATACAATTTATATTTATATAATGCATTTAACAATACATATCGTTTTAAGTTCACCTTGAATGTTTAGACATTTTTTTACCGGAAAGCAAGGCAAAAGTATCCATTAAGGAATTACTCATTTAGGTTTTGGAAAAGAACCATGGAGTCTCTTCTTACTGTTCAATGATCGCGATTGCATATCTAGCACTAACAAAGGCAGCAAAAAAATCATTTGAAAGGCTAGACCATCCCGTCAGCCATTGATCGGCTGCCCACTAATTATGAGGAGCGATGGCAGTATTGTTTTCATATATTTTTATTTTTGTTTCCTCCTCTGCCGCACTGCCTACACGGGCCATTACTCTGCGAGACCGCAGGGAGAGGGGGAAAACACTCGGCAAGATGGGATTTGACATCTGGTCAACGCAAGGGTGGCTAGAGATCAGGGGATCAAATCGATGAGGGTATCAAACTAAAACTGTCTCGTATGGGACCTGATGAACCATATGATTTTTAATATGACATCTATATATTTAATAAGCTAAATCGTTTTGGTTATCAGACTTCAAATGTAAAATATGTCAACGGCATATAACTGCTTACATCAATATACTCTAGCTTTCTCTTGCTTTTCGACTCCTGACAGATTTAGGAGCTCTTTAGACTTTCTGTTATTTACAAACCAATGAGACTCAAAAATATAAGTGGTCCTGACAAACTCAAAGTGAGGACGGATGGTATTTGTGATGCCAAAACTGACCAGTGTCAGACCAAGTATCAAATAAGCCTCAGACAACCTGTCCATGAATCAAAACACTTGTAAAAATGCTTGCTTCAAACATATTAAAAGGTTTTGGCAATGATTGTAGGCCAATGGCTCACAGGGGAAGCCGTGCAACACCTGTGCAATGTTACATCACAGTCGCATCTACGTTGATGAACGTTTTCATCCTAAAAGAAAAACTGTGAATACTAACACTATTTTCTATCATGTGCAACAAAACTTCTAAGATATTTTTTTTTGATTTACAGTATTATTTACAGAAAAGAAATCCCAAAATCCATTGTACTCAGCTAGTTGAACAAATGGTGGAGAATGCGGGCAAAATAATAAAAATATTCTTAAATTTAATACAGTAGCATTGACAACAATTGTTCAAACTAATTAAAAATGTGCTACATCATTCTGTATTGCTTTGTATTGCTTTGTACAGAACTGTCGCCTATGTAGGGCATTCCTTATTAAATCTAGTTAGGATCCAGTCTTAGAAGAAAGCTGCATATGTAGGTTGCAGACTGCAAGGAATCCTTCTAGGTTTAGAAAAAGCTTTTGGCTGCCTATATAAATAGATAAAACACGGTGCATTTGAACACACATACAAAGTTACAACAATCATTTGAATTTTGACATGCCACCTAGGATACAAGGTAGAAAAGTGTATTGCTCCAATGAAAGAGTGTAGAGTTCATAAACTGCTGCCAAAAAACAAATTAATAAAAGAGGATGATTTAGAAACTGGATCCTTTCCAATCTTATGGTCGCCTGTCCGCATACAGAGCTTTTAGCGTTGAGCTTATCTTTTGTAAAAACGCACTACGCTTAAAAGCAAGGATTGAACTGGCAAGGACATGCGATACGGCAAAGCGAGCTGGAGTCACTGTGCCGTTCCAAGAATGCTCAAATTTCTCTTGGGTTCATCTTGTCTAATCTATTAGAGGTTGGAAAGAAATGACCGATGTTTTTTTTTTTTTTTTTTTTTAAATGAACCAGGCTCACCTGTGGGCCTCTGTTCCCCCGCTCTGCATCTATGAGTGGTTAAATTAGCACAGAGGTGCTGAGACATGGATACTGTCAAGACTGCTGTACTGGAACATGAACACACACGCTCACACACACACACACACAGCGTGCACTCAATTCCCTGGAAGCCACCCCCAACCAGGGACACCAGTGAGACACGAGCAGGAACTCTGCCAATGACAAGATCAACGGGGATAAAAGGAAAGTGACTGTAGCTCGGTTCCAAAACCTAGTGAGCGGCCTGACACGTTGCATAAAAAGGTACTTTAGTGTCTTATTACTTGTTTCTATAGCATTAAAGATACAAATTACACAAAATGTTATTTTGTTGTTAAAATGATACCAGGTATATGTTAGCCAGCATGAAAAGATGCATCAAATGCCTTTATTATTATTTTAGCCTGTCCAATCTCTCTGGCATTCTCTGCAGTATCCAAAAATTAAAATTATACAACAATGCAATGATTTTGGCAATCTAGTGAACTAAAATTCAATTGCAATAAAACGTGTTAATTGAAATGTGCTTTAAAATGTGACACATAAATGCGCCTTAAAATGTTTGCATTAAACATAATTTTTAATGACTCATTTTAATCACTGAAAACTTTTAGCAGTGTCCCATTTTTTATCCTGTTCATGCATTTTAAGCATCATTGAAAGGCAGAAGAAAGGCTGAAAATATAAACATTCTATACCAAATTCTAAGGCAACATCACTTTGTCTGTAAAGAAAACAATCCCAGAATGCACAGCAAATATCTTAGCAGGCAAAATTATTATGTTATTAAATAGTTCATAATTATATTTATAGTTATTTAATTATATTATGAAATTGTTTAATAATTTAACTGATTTTTTTCAATATTAAATGAAATACAATTACATTTAAAAACAACATTTCTCTGGTTTGTTCGCCAAATTATAATAAAAATATATCATTATATTGTAATATAACTTGGCGAACAAGCCAGATAAATTTTGATTTTAAACAATTATATTTAATTTAATATTGAAAGTTTTAAATATAATATTTTAACAAACAACTTGAACAACTTTTCAACATTAAATGGTTTTATTACAAATATTTTAATATAAATTATTTCAATTAAAGAAAATAATATAAGACTCCAACAACATCCCTCTGACACTACAGAGGACAAGCCGTTTGGAAAATGGATAATATAACGTAATGTATCATAATATAAAGCTTAATATCATGGTATTGTTTCATTAGCTTATCACAAAATTCAATTGATATTAATTATGAGCCAAATCTTCAGCATGTCCCTTTAAGGCAAGTCAGTTGACTTGGTGGTCATCTAGAGAACAGCTTTTCAATGTAAGACACAGGCATGCAAGTTTAGCGGATGATCACTTGAATACTGAGAGGCAAAAATCTCCAAAGCTGTTTTATGTCAATATTACATTTTCTAAACCAACAAAATCATAAAAAGCATTGTATCATAAATTGTGCTTCTTTAGCACAACACATGCAGCGTTTTCCTGCCTATTTAGAGCACTCCAACTTAATCAATTAAGAGGTTGCATTTCAGGTCGGATGCTGCCTTAGAAGACAGCTGCTCATATAGACATCCAGAGATTGGAACAGAGCTTGTGTGTGTGTGTCTGGAACAAAGACGGATGCGGACAATATGCCTCTGTGTGCCGGCATTGTGCCACACTGTAAAAAGCCTAACCTGCGGCTCTATCGGTCTCTCTTTCCGTCTGCTGCGGGGGCCTCCAATTACACAGGCTTAAGATTTGCCATATCACAAAGTAATTAACTGATTTCAGCCCAAATCCTGTGGAAGCTGCTTAGCTCGGCATCTTTTATTGGAGATCTTACATTACGGGAGCCATGTTTAATTTGGAGAGGGAGATCTCCTTTCCTAACCCTGACTGGAGCTGGTGAGAGGCGACATGTACCCAGGCAGCGGATGATCTCTCTCCGGATAATGAGGCATTGTGCTGAGATCCCTGGAGGAGCCAGAGGAGAGCAGGATATTGAGATGAAAGCTGGATCATCCAGCCAGCTGGGCTGATGCAGAGAAGTCCTTATTGACCACACGCTGGTGACTGAAGAGGTGCACAGAAAGACACACACACACTCGGAAGGACTCAACAATCCCTAAGTGTGGAGACATAAAATGTCCACATTTACTTGAAAGCCTGTTTCTGATGTAACTGTGAACGATTCACCAGTCAAATAGCTATTTAGACAAAACAGATAATAGCAAATGGGTTCATTTCTGGTACATAACATGCAATTTCCACAATCCAATCAATTCCTGATTAATATAAAATCAAGTCTCGCCTTATTATTTCTCGTGTAATATCTCATTTCACTCAGAAATATGGTGTGTAGCTGTCACTACTGTTTTCATCTGTGCTGTCCTAAAAAATTACCTTCAAAAAGAGGTGCATTGAAATTCAAAACAAGTCTGTGAATGTTTGTGAGTGCGTGTCATTGTCATGATACACACAGACAGGCAGATAGTAAACTGAAGTGTCATATTAATGGTGTAAAGCCATCTCAACATCACACTGTCATATAAGAGTGCTTGCTCTTTAACTCAGTCACTTACACACAGCGGCATGTCTTAAGTTGTCTATGAGCCTCAGGTGCATTCATATTTGATGAAAATCTAAGGCTCTGTTCCAAAATTTAGCGACGTAGGCAGCATTCTGTGGCATTAAGTGTCTCCTGATGCTGTTTTAATATATAGACATATAGGCATTATTATACTTCTAAGTGACCTTATTTTAGCCAAATACTTAATATGCATAACTGAATAAAAGTGACAGCAATGACTTTACATTGTTACAAAACAAATCTATATGTTATTTTGAACTTTCTATTCATCAAAAAAAGTCTAAATGCATGAAAAAAATTTAATAATATTAAGCTGTTTTTAACATTTATTAGAAATGTTTCCTGAGCAGCAAATCATCATATTACAATGATTTCTGAAAGAATAAAAAACAGATTTTTGATTAAATAAAAGCAGCCCTAATGAGCATAAGAGATTCCTTTCAAAATAAAATTTAAAAATACAGACCATATTGTATATTTGAATAATCTAAATTTAATACCCCATTTAACCCAATATTTGTGCATTTTTTATTGCACAAATATTGTATTTGTAGAAAGTAGTTAGCAAGATAGAACACAATATTCTGGAACAAAGCCAAAACACCTGTACTCTAACAATACTCTCCGAATCAGACAAGAACAAACTGAAATATGTATTCTGCATGATATTAGGAAACCCACAGAGATATTTGCTTTCAGAAGATTGGATCCAAAATAGGATTTTTTTAATATATTTTATCATCAGATCTACAGTCAATACCCATGAGCTGATGACAGTTATATCTCCTGCTGGGTTTCCTGACATGTCTCCTGTGTGGAGCTAGCAGTCAAAAAGAAAATCACTGAAAACTGCTATAAACAGACGTGTGGTTAATACCCACCTACAATACACAGCTTAATCTGCCAAAAAGCCTAATTCAGCTTCACTAAAATTTACCACAAACTGCACTGTAGACAACCTAAGAAAACAACAACAAAACTGGAAAGTTGTCAAATATCCAAAGCAGTGCTGTTCGTGTTCGCTAAAACTAAAAATATAAAAAAATAAAACAAACAAAACAGCATTTTAAATAAATAAATAAATCCAATATAAATATTATAAATGTTGTACAGAGAGGAAAAAAATAAACTGAAAACATAAAATAAAATACTTGGTTTGTCTTCAAATACTATTTATTGCTAAATTGGCTTTTGGTTAACGATACAGCCTTTAACGCAAAGGTAAGATTTGCTGAAAAGTAAAAGTTTTGTCATAGAGCAAATTTATGATAGCGCATGGTGAAAGTTTATGCAAACAGTTTTTTGTAAAGACAAAAACTGTAGACTCGCCCAGCCTCCAAACCTTGAGGTAAATGATTTATTCGGCTCAGATGTGCCGCAATCCTGTTATTACAACTAGAGTCTGTTGAAGAAACCAGCCGACTGCAACAGCACAACAGAGCTGTCACTGCTAATCTGAACCATCAAACTAACACTAATCTTCCACTGAAATCACCCGGATTTATTTCTGACAATGAACACAAAAAGAGATTCTCAATCTTTCAGTTTCATCACACGGGTCTATAGTACATTGACGTGAATTGAGAGGAAGTCTCAGTGTCAAGCTAAGCCATGTTAGCTCTGTTGATACAGGCTCTCGCTTTGGACATAACACAATATAGCTTTCAATCGCTACATTCATTTAGTCAATCTGTCTAAACATATTTGCGCATGAGTCATTATGAAAACTATGAGACAGTCGCTGATTTGAAAAGAGACTGTGTGTGTGCACAAGTAACGATTATGACACGCATAACCTGATACTTAAACTAGTTTAACAACAAAGAAACAAAATGTATATTAAAATACACTTAATTAACCATTTTAGCATCTTGATGATCAATAAAAGGGTTTTTACTAATAAAATGTACTGAATAGTATATTTTAGACATGGTTCCACAATAACCAATGTTATTGGACATATACCAAGGTGTTATTAACTTGTAAAACCATGCAAATACCACGGTAAATGGTGATATGGTAATCTTGCTACATATCAAGGTGTCACAAACATCATTATTGTCATCTAATATCAGCGCAGTGCTTGTTACGTGAGGCATATATGTTGTTGTTGTTTTTTTGAGTGTTTGCCCAGAGACTCGGGTGGCTGTAATTCTCTTATGTGAAATTAAATTAAGTAAACGATATGAATTACGGATTAAGACGCCCACTTTTTTATGCGAGACTGCTTAGCAAGCTCCAATTATATATTTAGATCCATTGAAATGAGTCTGAGGTAGGAGAGACTGTGTGTTATGATAGTTAATCTAAAGGCTAAAAACAGACATCCATGTCAAGCACTGCCATGGCCTCTGTCTGTTCCGCTCTGGAGGTCCCCGTCCTGTGTTCCTGTCCATGTCTGTCCTGAGGGGCCTCCAGAGTGCCCACCCCCCCTCCCTCCCTGGTGGAACTGTTACGGCGCGGGTCGCGCCTTCCGGGAGGGGGGAGTAATGTCAGTCCTCTGTCGTGTCTGTCATGTGTTCCCGCCTCTTGTTTCCATATTTGGTCATGTTCCTGTCCTTGTTAAGTGTGATTATTAGTTAAGTATTGTCCAGCCGTGTTTCGTCTAATTATCAGTGATTGTCATGTGTATTTAGTTCCTGCCTGTTTAGTTAGATTTCGTCTGGTCTACTCGTTATTCCCCGGTGTTCCTGTCTGTCAACCTTGCCTTGTCTTGCCCTGTCCTGATGTCCTCATTAAAGACTATTATTTTGAAGTTTATCCTCGTCTGCGTGTTCCTCGTTCCTCCCTGCTGTGTGCACCGTGACAAAATGAAAATGAGAAATGTTGCTTCAGCAGCTGAAATCAAATAATAAGGTTTTTTTTATATTTTATTTTTAGTTAACATTAATTTTATTTCAAGTAACAAACATGTTTTTATGGCTTTAGTTTTAGTTAAGTATAACAGCCCTCAACCAAACTCATCAGCAGTCATGAAAAAAAGGGAAAAAATCATTATGTAGCAGTATATCAACCTCATTCATCTCCTTGATCCTTTATACTGCATGTGTACAAACAGAAATCTTACTTTTGAAGCGTGAATGGTCATGTTTTAAGTACCGTATCGCTTTCACAAGGCTCAATCGTTGTAGGATGGCTCAGGGCAGCCTGACTCCCTCTTGTCGTTTTTTTTTTTTTTTTCGGCCAATCTGGGGAGTTAAACCCACAGGCCTCACTGGAACAGCTTCCTAACTGTGAGGCAAAGCGCCTGCCAAGCGAGTAATGTGTTTAAAGAACAGCACTGGAACATCGCAGGTTTTATGTCCCATTTATCTCTCTGGCCCTCTGTTTTATATCCTCTTATTTTAACACACAGTATCTGTGAAACATAAGGCAGTGGTTTACAACCACTGGGTTGTGGCCCAAAAAACAGGTCGTGGGTTCTGATAGGCTTGCTGACAATAGGGGAAAATTATGCTTAATGCCAATATTAAAATGTAACTAACCATATAACCATGCATAGTTGCGATAGAAAAAAAAAGAATAGGCTAATTAACCAACATTGACCTTTTTAAATAAGCCAAGTCATGTTCATGGTCTATTAAAAATATGTTAGTATGTGGTTTTAAGGATTTTTTTTTTTTTCTCCATTTTGTGCAATAATCAATTATGGTATTGTGTTAGATCATTATTTGTGGCTAATGCAAAATCTGGATCCTGGAGCAAAACCAGTTGAGAAGCACCAAACTCTAGGGATGTGAAATTGGAAAATTTATTTCAATCATAGAAAAACTGTTCTAAAGATTTGTTTTCCAAGCCCAGTGCCACTGAAATCACTGATGAAATAAATAACCACCAGTCATTGCCAATCAAACTTAATAAGAAGAAATAATCATGAAATTGATTATGAAAAAAAGAAAAGACTAAAAACAGGATTTCAATGAAGAGTACCATGCACACCTTCAGAATGTAAACCTTCAAAAAAGCCATCACAGACCATTTGCAATGATAAAACTAAAAGCATTTTTCTGAAGGATCATGTGACACTGAAGACTGGAGTAACGATGCTGAAAATAAAGCTTTTAAAATATATTCAAATAGAAAACAGTTATTTTAAATTGTAATAATATTTCACAATATTACTGTATTTTTTAAAATAAATGAATCCTTAGTGAACATAAGAGTCTTCTTTCAAAAAGTGCCTTGATAAAAATAGAGCGTTTCTCTTACAAAGGAATAACAAAATCTCAAGAGTTAATAATAACTGCTGTTCTAATAAAAGAAGGGGAAGTTCTCGACTGCAGACAGCACAAATGTGGCATGCCAACTACTGCACACTCTCTTCTACAAATTAAACCTTGACATCCTGGGGACATCAACAACTCAAAGGCACACACCATCTGACAAAACCAGTCTGCTCAGGAGAACTCAGATGGTGCACTACTTTCATTAAACAAACATTTTACTTCATTCTGATTGGTCACTCATGTGTGTTAAAAAATGTAACTGAATTCCAGGATATCTTCATTGGATAGTGGAAACGAAAAATGTTCCTCTTTTATTCATTACATGTGTACTAGAGACTGCAGGAGGCAATGTAATCATTTTAACCTAAAAGCTCAAACAAGTGTAATCCAAGCCATGCATCAATACTATGCTTTTAGTGGAATTCAACAAATCTGTAGAGTTTGATCCACCTTAAAATCCACTAGCATGCTGTGGTAGTATTTCATGGACAGATGTTGGATCTATAGTGTTGTGTGCGAATCTGAGAGCAATTTAAATGAATTGTGACAGACATGAACACTAAAAGTGAACCGAACCTCTTCAAAGAGATTCAGACTGAGACCATCTTGGAATGCCACCTCAGTACAGTCTTAAATCAGTTTTAAATCTGCAGTGGGGTTTAGTTAAAACATGCATTCACAAAAGTGAAATAAACATAGAAAAAGAAAAACAGAAAGACCCCATTAAAGCTAAAAAAGGCCAGGGACAGTATGAAAGTGATCCAAGTTTGGTTCTTTTAAAGAATGTCTGTGTGTACACTTTTAAACTTCTGACATCCTGAAATCCAAGCCAAACAGGTCACTCTTGCCTATAGACGAGCTGTTCAGATTGGTGATTGATTTCCACAAAGACAACAATGCTTTTCCCTTTGTGCAAACTACAGGAATGTCACCATAAATTCACCTGAGGCAAATCAATAGCTCAGACGAGGTAGGCAGAGAATCCCATCCAACTGCGCTCTCACTCAATACTGCCTCACAAAGACAGAACGCTTTTCCGCTGACGGATCGTCCTTGCTGTCACAGCTGGGTGGCGGCCATATCGGAAATGCTCTAGACAGTGACATACAGTCAGTTGTGTTGGTAATGTCACTGTTTCGTAGCATGCGTCCTGCTTCAAGCCCAGTGCTACATTCCTGCTACTGGGAAAACAATCAATATTAGTTAAACACAACAATAAATATTATACTGGAGAGATTATGGCTCTCAGAGTTTAACTTATCATGTATTAGTTCTAGTCACTGATCTCCTGTCTATCATGAAAAAATATCCTTCATCTCTATACTCTTAAAAGGTTCTTTACTGGCATTGATGGTTGAGTAAAGAACCTTTGAACCACTTTTTTTTCTTTTGGTTTCCCAAAGAACCTTTCAGTGAACAGTTCCTAAAATAACCATTTTGAAGAACATTTAAAAAATCTAAAGAACCTTTTCTGCATTCTGAAAGGTTCTTCATAGAACCAATGATGCCAATAAAGAATTTGTATTTTTAAAAGTGAAGAACCTTTCAGTGAACAGTTCCTAAAAGAACCATTGTTCTTGGTGTGTAGAACATTTTAATAATTTAAAGAAACTTTTTCCAGTTCTTTACTGGTATTGATTATAGTTTCATGAAACTATAATCAATACCAGTATAGAACCTTTATTTTTAAACATGTGGAATCTTTCCATTCCACAAAAGGTTCTTTATTACAGAAGTTCTAAGCAGCCATGAATTATTATTATTTTTTCTTTCTTGTTTGCTTGTGACTTGATTTTGTCGTTATCACGACTTAATTTTCTCGTGATCATGACATAACAAAAGTTGTTTTTGTTATCAACAAGAAGGAAAAAAATTATAATGCATGGCCGCTTAGAACTTCTGTACTTTATAGTGGAAAAAAGTTATTTTTAAACGTTGCTCGCACAAAAAAAAAAAAATGGTTCTTTTAAAAAATGTTCACTGAAAGGCTCTTTTGGGAAGCAAAAATAGTTCTTGCTGTGAAAACCGTCTTTTGGAACCTTTTTTTCAAGAGTTTCAAGACAGACATTGATACGCTTCTTTCTCTGAGCGGCGGCGCAATGCATACAAGCACATACACGCATGCAAATTCACAACCCGTGTGTTTCCTTTCTTCTCAAACCTCCACACACACTTAGACATCATCTGTGTATCAAACACCCATCCGATCAGAATCAGAGCACTTTATTACAGAGCTCACGGGGTCACAAGACACCATAAATATGATAATTCAGACGTCTGTGGGGATGGGTGTTTGTTATTTGTGTTTGTTTGACAGAGCTGTACCCAGCTGTTTCGAAGTACAGCAATTTAAATTAGACCAAGACAGGAGTGCAGTGCGCTGATCTAAACTATACAAGAGCAAAGCTGCATCGTGAGCGAGTGCACGTCTGTTAATTCCGTGGATATGCATGCGTGTGTTTGTTTGCATTTCATCTCTGTGTGTGTTTGTCATTAATTAATCAGTGCTTGTTTATTCTAGGCGGGGAAAGCCTGGATAAACAGCTTGGGTAATATTTGCCGAACGACAGCGAGGTTTGTTTGATGGACGCCGCTGGGATTCCGGTTGAATGTCTTCTTACTGCACACGAGGAAATAGAAGTCCTGCTAGAGCTGCAGCTGTGTGCATTCTGGAGGTGCCTGCACTCCCCTACTGCGAATCACAAACGAATGTGGGAAATCTTACAAAAGTCAACAGCCTGAAAATGCTTTCTGGATGATGTTGGGAGTTTGGTGAAGTAGAACTTGGGATGTGGTCAGTCCAAATAAACTCAGCATAGCAGGTCTTTCAAATATTTCACTCTGGGTTTGATGGCATGATACAAAAAAAGATTTGGACTCAAAATCCACACATTTTTTGTTCTGTCAATAACAATTCAGCTTTGAAACAGTAGTACATTTGCACAATCAGCATGTTTTTGCATCAAGTTTTTGTCAATTTGGTTTACATGCACAGAAGGGCTACAAATGATGCAAACAATCTGAAATGCTCAGCAAGAGCTTTGAAGACAAACCACAATGTTAAACGCAAATTACACTAACTCAATACTACACTACTTCAAAATTTGGCCTGAATTTTCACATGATCCTTCAAAAATCATTTTAAAAAGCTTATTTGCTGCTCAAGAAACATTCATTATTATTATCAATGTTGAAAACAGTTGTGCTGGAAACCGTGATGCTTTTATTCAGGATTCTTTCCTGAAAAAAAGTTCAGAAGAACAGCATTTACTTGAAATAGAAATGTTTTGCAACATTACAAATGTCTTTACTGTCACTTTTGATCAATTTAATGCATCCTTGCTTAAAGGGTTACTCCACCCCAAAATGGAAATTGTTGTCATTAATCACTTACCTCCATGTTGTTCCAAATCTGTAAAAGCTTTGTTCGTCTTCGCAACACAAATTAAGATATTTTAGATGAAAACCGGGAGGCTTGTGATTGTCCCATTACACTGACAAGGCCAAAAAAGTATGGTATGGCAGACATCATCAAAATAGTTCATTTGCCATCAGTGGTTCAATCTGAATGTCATGAAGCTGGACACAAACTATGTACGCTGTTCTGTGTCAGCTGCGCCACATGGCGCCGTTCGCCATACGTTTCTTACATTTATTTATGCTTTGATTTGACGAAAACAGCATGTGGTGAGGCTGACACAGAACAGCATACACAATTTGCGTCCAGCAGATATTCTCCAAAATGGCACTACGGTGACGCGGAGGAGACGAATTGTTGAATGAAGTCATAATTTTTATTTTCTTTGCATACAAAAAGTATTCTCATCGCTTCATAACATTCAGATTAAACCACTTATGGCAGATGGACTATTCTGACGATGTCTTTCATACTTTTCTGGGCCTTGACAGTGTTATTTACTTGGCAGTCAATGGGACAGTCACAAACCACTCTCCACCTAGCTCTTACTCACCTGGAACAGAAAGACTCCTATGTAAGAATGCTGTTCATCGACTTCAGCTCAGCATTCAATACAATAATCCCACAACAGCTCATCCACAAACTAAACCTGCTGGACATTAACACCTCCCTCTGTAATTGGATCCTGGACTTTTTAACTGCAAGACCTCAGTCAGTCCGTATCGGCCGCAACACCTCGAGCACTACCACACTGAGCACAGGGGCCCCACAAGGCTGTGTGCTCAGCCCGCTGCTCTTCACGCTGCTGACCCACGACTGCACTGCCAAGTCCAGCTCCAACCACATCATCATCAAGTTTGCTGATGACACAACTGTGGTAGGCCTCATCAGCAACAACGATGAAACGCACTACAGAGAGGAAGTGGCACAGCTGGCTGAATGGTGTGGTGCTAACAACCTGTCCCTCAATGTGGGTAAGACAAAAGAGGTTGTGATGGACTTCAGGAGAAACTCTGTTGACCACCCCCCACTGACCATCGACGGCTCAACCGTGGAGAGAGTCGGTAGCACTAAATTCCTGGGGGTGCACATCACAAAGGATCTCACCTGGACCACCAACGTCACGTCACTCAACAAGAAGGGACAACAGCGCCTCTACTTTCTCCGTCGGCTGAAAAGGGCAAGTCTCCCTCCACCCATCCTCACCACCTTTTACAGGGGCACCATTGAGAGTGTGCTGACCAGCTGCATCACTGTCTGGTATGGGAACTGCAGTGCTGCTGACCGCAAGACCCTACAACGGACAGTGAACACTGCCGCAAAGATCATCGGTGCCCCTCTTCCCTCCATCCTGGACATTTTCCTTGCACGATGCTCCAGCAAGGCCTCCAGCATCGTGAAGGACCCCACCCACCCCTCCCACAACCTCTTCCAGCTCCTGCCATCAGGAAAAAGGTACCGGAGTATCAAAGCTCGTTCTGTCAGATTGCTCAACAGCTTCTTCCCCCAGGCTGTGAGAGCTCTTAACTCCAATCTCCCTGTCCCCGCTCTGAAACCATGAACACCTCAGCCCCCCAACTATAAATAACTATTGACAAATTTCTCCTAAGTGCAATTCTGGGTGTGCTACACACAGGTGAGTGGGCTATACAAACCACCTGTAGTAACGCACTCGTCCCACTATATGCACACTAGACACTTTCTATAAACACTCCCTGCAACAAAGACTCAATAAGATAATATATGTTTACTTGAATATTGCACTACAAAATAATGTTTACTGGAGCATTGCACTACTAACTCTTTTGCACTATGCGCTGCTTCCCACAAAATCTCTCTTCTGAACAATTTAATGTAAAAAAATATATATTTCCTGCACAATTTCATGTACAAATATCTCTTTAGCACTATTTCATGTACAGTATTTATGTAAAGTTCTTGTACAGTCTCAGTTTGTGTACATGTAGTCAACTAGGTATAGTAGTTATAGTATTTATAGTATATGTATAGTCAGATGGTTAAACTGTTGTATAGCCCTATTGTGTTTTTTGTTTTTTCCTATATTTGCATTGCTGTATGTGTATCTCATGTCTAACTAGTATGTAGCACCGTGGTCCTGCGAGACACGACATTTCGTTCCACTATATGTCCACACATGTAGCAGAATGACAATAAAGCTCAACTTGAACTTGAAATTGAACTTGAAGCCTCCTGGTTTTCATCCAAAATATCTTAAACTGTGTTCCAAAGACGAACGAAGCTTTTACGGGTTTGGAACGACATGGGGGTAAGTGATTAATGACAAAATTTTCATTTTGGGGTGGAGTATCCCTTTAAAAAAGTATTAATATCTTTAAAAAATAAATGAAAATCTAACTGACCCTAAACCTTTAAATGGTAGTGTCTATAGGCAAATTGTATAATACACCAAAAGTTTACTGATATTGTTATTGTGTATTACACCAACCTTCAAATCTTAATTGCAATTTTGCACAAGCAATCTAATTTTATTAGAGTAAGTATATATGCTGTATATATGCCCGGATATATGTCTGAATAAATATTCTAAATCAATCAGACATATTACTTTGCCCTGAATTTTCTTTACAAATCTAGTGAATACCCCTTCTCAAAAGAGCTTTTCATCTACGCTGTGCATTGGAAACAATGACTAATAATCCATACAGCTAAAAATATAAAAAGCTCCATCCATTCTTTATCGGATCAGCCTACATTGTGTTTTAAAGGGACTGTGGCACCCCATCGGTGTGTTATTTTTCAAAGAACAGACTATTAGGGTGCAAAATAAACACTCTCTCACTCACACACACCTCTCATTACAGCATTATCCCAGTGGGTTGTTGTCCTGTTTATAGGCGTCAGAGTTTGATAAAAGAGCATTTCTGTGCCTCGTTGATTTCTCATAATGAGTTCACCCGTGGAGCTGAATCGTCATTTTTTTTTCCTTTTTCGTCCTTCTTTTTCCCTCAATCTCTCACAGCCACAAAACAAGGTTCACGCTCATCCGTCTGGCCCTCGTTTCCTTCTCTCAGTCTGAGATGCGGGACTGATTCTTTGATCCGTTCTTCGGCTGAGGCCGGACACTCAATCTTCCTGAGTGTTTGTGTCTCACTGTGGATTGGGCTCATGTGTCTGGATGTGTAAAATGAGCTCGAATGGCTTTCGTATCTCCTCTCTGAAACCCTTATCTGATTCTACTGAAGGGAGAACAAAGACAACACACACACATAAACTTTCTCCGTCTCCTATCGCAGCCATCTCCTGTTTCCAACAGCATCTAACACAGAGAACATTTGATATAACTACCATCTTGCAAACTAAACAAGTAACTATACACACACCCAACATTCAATATGTTACCCACCGCAGTAGCGACAGTGCATACAACACGTTCTCACTCCCAACTCATCACATATTGAAGCTTGGTCAGGACCACTTGGCGTAGCTTTTTGACGCTCAAGGTACCCCATTAGCATAATTTTTCGACTTGCAGGGTCCTCCATTGTTTTCAGTTGTTTGTCTTAATTTAATGGTTTACATGCATTTGTAAAAATAGAAATAATTTTATATAAATTTCGAGGGGTGAGAACCAGAAAGGCGTAAGTGACATTTCACCAACTTTACAGGAGAGCCAAAACTAAAATTTTACCATAGTTTGATCTAACTTTGTGTACTAATTTCAATTGTTTATAATAAAAATTTGTACACTCATGGATGACAGTAATATTGCCAGTCGAAACAGCTCATTAAGAGCTTTCATTTCATTATAAATTATAAGTGCGGTCACAGGTATTTATTGCAAAAATTGACCATAAACAAGCAGTATAAAAGCATTACAAACAAGTCGTGTTGCATTCCAAGTCTTCTGAAGCCATACGAAGTCTTCATGCGAAGAAGAGAGTAAAACATAAGGTTTTAATCGCAAATGATCCCGCTCCATTAACGCGCTCACATCTCATTCAAAAGCATACTCCCGTCCCGTAGCATGACGGAATTGGTCACGAAACATAAAAGAGCCAATAGCATTTCACAACCAAGGCTGACGTAAGGCTTCTTCTGGCGGCATTTTTTTAATTTGCGCACAGGATGAGCTTTACGGCGGACGGAGACGGGGATCACGTCTATTCCTCTCACAAATCAATCGTTTTGCCTCGGAAGACTTGGAATATTAATACTTTTTGAATAAATTGTGTCTGTAGTTGTATATTGTGTCTTATTAACAAATGGTAGGTTTAGGGGCAGGGGTTGGGTTACGTGCTTATCAATGTGTAAATAATTTAATATAAATACAACTGTTGTGACTGTTTACATTGAAAAATCACACCCCAACATATATGCAATAATGGAAATATTATTACCCAATATATAAATTAATCATGACGATAAAATTCCCAGTGCCTTTCGCGTCGGCATATTGACGCCAAAGATTTCTTATTTAAAGCAATGGAGGACCCTGCACGTCGAAAAAAATTACGCTAAAGGGTGTAAAAATTGAGGCTGAAAATTGAGCAACAAAAAGCGATGCCAGTGGTCCTGACCAAGCTTCAATATGTGACAAGTGATAACGTGTTGGTGCATAGGGCTTGGCAACAAAGCAAAAAACGTTCCAGTTTTATTATATTATATTTATTATATAATATTGCTTTCCCTAGTGAAAGTAGTCTCATCTGAATCAGGAGAGAAATATGCACAGATCAAGGACTGTTTACAAGTGAAAACAGTCAAACATATATTGATGGATTTTGAAGTGAGAAGAAAATAGATGATGGTCTTTTTCACATGAGGAAGTGTTATGCACTATAGTATTTTGGCTGGAATCGACAGTTTAAAGTTAAAACACCTTAATGATGGATTTCTTTCATACAAACACACAGCTTTTGACTTCACAAGATGTTAATTGATGGACTGGAGTGGTGTGGATTATTTATGGATTATTGTGATGTTATCAGCTGTTTGGACTCTCATTCTGACGGCACCCATTCACTGCAGAGGATCCATTGGAGAGCAAGTGATGTAATGCTGAATTTCTCCAAATCTGTTTTCATAAAGATAGAATTTAGAAAAATTCAAACTTGCCTGGCCAAACAAGACTCACAGCAGTGGGAGAAAGGGCACTAAACTTATATGCATTTTTGGTGCTATTACAATGTAGCATCTTTTTTCTAATGTCCAAATACCTTCTGTTCTCTCCACTACCTCAGCAAAGTGAAATCACACTTCCACTGCAATTAGAACCAGTGTCTCAACACTTCTAAACCGCAGATCTATAACCAGGATGGCGTCTATCTCCCTTATCTCAGCAACCTCTCACTTACATCGCTCTCACAGGAGCTTTGGGCTGCATGCATGTACTGCAGCGTCTGCAGGATAATCATAATCATGTCTCCAGAGAGAGAGATGCCACACTTCAGGCCTAATCAATGGAAATTGTCAGTTCTTTTCTAATCGCAGCTTGGAAAGCTAGATCCGGACACAACTTATCAATAAACGAATGTCATAACGAATGATCATTTCAGAAAGGATGTCTTCATGACAGTTTGAGATTGTTGATAAAATTAAAACTATATATAAAAAAAAATCATTTTACATTTTTAAGCCAAAAGACAAAATGATCATCTGTCTGCTGGTTATGTTAACTGATATAAGAGACCTTTTTCTCAGTCTCCCCCACTGCGAGAAACTAGTGAGCTTTCACTCCCAAGTTCTACATATTAATTAATTAAAAAAAAAAAAAATTAAAAATTAAATGAAATGAATGAAAAAATAGACGAAATCCAAATTGTAAAACATATAGTATTCCCTTGGCAACTAACCGAAATAAAATACGTTTAGGCTACAGTACTAAAATTACTAAAACTAAAGTTTCTAAACTTAATTTAAAAAGTTGAACTTGAAATAAAAAAAAAAATTAAAAAAGTTGAACTTGAAGTACTACAATTACAAAAAACGAATTCTGAAATAATACAATAAAGCTAAAACGCAATATTAAATATTCAAAAAGGAATATTTAAAAAAAAAACGAACAAAAATGAGAAGCACATTACAAAACAACTAAAACTTAAGTTTAAAATTAAAATAAAAACTGAAAACAAATAAAAACAAATCAAAATATTAATAAATAGCATAAAATAAAAGTGTACAACAGTTAACAACAGTATCCAAAAATTAATAAAATATATTTATATATAAAACACACACTGTAAAAAGTCATAAGTTGACTTAACTTCAAAAAATTGAGGAAACCCATTGCCTTAAAATGTTTAAGTAAATTATAATTTAAAAAAGTAAGTTAAGTGAATTGTCAAGTTCACTTAACTTTTTTTTTTTAATTATTATTTAGTTAATTATTTTAAGGCAACGGGTTTCCTCAGTTTTTTTAAGTTAAGTCAACTTATCATTTTTTACAGTGCACACACACACATACACACATACAGCAATTCAACAATGATAGCATACTGAAACCCCATAATGGTGGTCAACTGCCATTTTTTGATTAAAACACACACACACACACACACACACACACATTGAGTATAATTGCAGGTCTGGGGTTTTGTGCAGGTGGTTTTAATTCACCTTAACTCAGCAACCCGTCTGAAAACCCTCGCTGGCTTCAGCACCACCAAGACATCTCAGCTAATGGGCTTTCAGACAAAAGCAGGAGTGAAAGAGCGAGCAAAGAACAGACTGCCGGCCGTGAAAAGTTTCCAGGCGAGAAAAGCAAACCATCGAGGAGAGGAGGGGGTGCATGAGCGCGAAGTGCTGTCTTTAATGAGCTACACAGCTCAAACCTGCTCATGGGTCAGAGATGTAACGAACCAAAAGACCCGGTGCTTGTTCCAACCTTAACGAGCACCAAGTCCAACAGCAGGTCAGGACTCAAACGGCTTGAATGGAGAACAATAGTAAACAGCATGAGGAACAAGAAGAGTTTCATTAAAAAGAGAGAAGGAGAGTGAGAGAAAATGAACCTGGAGAGCCAGGCAGGGAGGTAAAGATAGAAACAGCCTCACTAAATGGAAGACAGTAATACATGCCATAAAATACAGCTGAAGACCCAGTGGGCGAATGTGAATAAAATACGATCAGCTGCTCCAATAATACTGCTTGCTGCCGTTTAGTACGTTCTGTGACCTTTAAGACAAAATGATCATCTGTCTGCTGGTTATGTCAACTGATATAAGAGACCTTTCTCTCGGCCTCTCCCACTGCGAAAAAGACTGGTGAGCTTTCACTGCCAAGTTGTACGTGGTATTACAGACAAAGCGAACAGCAGAATACAGTAGTAGGGTTGGATCTATACCAAAATTCAGTATGATACAAGCCTCTCGTACCTCGGTATTGACCCTAAATTTATACCGTAGTCCAGTGGCTTTCAAAATCCTGTTTCAGAGAGGGAAAAGTGTAGAAGAAACTGCTTCACTGTTTCCTTCTGCTTCCTAAAGAATAACCGGAAAGCATAAAACTTCATTCTATTGACAGTTGGGACTTGATAGTTAGAAACAGAAATAGTGCATAGTATTGTGAGGAAATAAAAACTATTCATGTAAGCTCACTTGCAACTTATTTTCATGTCCTCACATGCTTTTACTTGTGATCTTTCTACTCACCACTGTCGCCTTTAGCTCGCTCTGGGGGGGTTGTAAGGAACAATCCTCTGTAAAACTGCTTTAAAACAATATTTATGGCGGAAAGGGCTATACAGTATACATGACTCTAAAATGAACAGAAAGCTTTCATTTCAGGTTTAATATAATAATGGATGGAAAAAAGACACTATCAATTTAATAAACAGATAAGCATTATATAAATCTCACATAGCCAGACTTTCAACTATAAAGCCTATTTCAGGATGAATAAACAGAATGAGAGAGGCATTTTGTCCTAGAAAAACCTTAATATGTATAACCAAATTAAAAACAATATGAACAACAGTTTTTCGTAAAAAAAAAATATATAATAAAGGTGTAACACAAACATGACAAAAAGAGACTGAGATTGAATTTTGTAACAATACAAATCCACTAACTGAAAAATGTGATACCTGCAAAGCTACACTATTACAGTATGAAAAACATTAATGCACTACAACTTCAAAAGTACTATTAATTTTCAAAATCATCACAAAAGGAAGCAATGTGAGACTAAATGTGCAACTACAAAAAAGTAATGTGCTTTATTCAACTCTATATACACACATACAGTAAGCACTAAAGAAGTGTAGCTTCACAGTGGAAGAGGAAAAAAGGAAGAATGTCTTTGCATGAAAGGTTTGTATCATGTAAAACAAATTGTTTCCTTACTTTAACAATTAACCTCCGCACACCTGACTTTTTTGCTTTTCCTTACTCTTTTGAAATAAGATTTTGATGTACTATGCAACAATACTCTAATGTGCACAATGTAAAGCACCCTCCCTGATCCAGCGAAGGTTTTATGAAAACTATTCCGCAAAACTGACTCATCCAGAATTTTTTTTATTTTTTATTATCACAACCACAAGCTCATTAAACAGATAATTCACCCAAAAAAATGAAAAATCTGTCATCATTTCCTCACCCTCAAGTTGTTCCAAACCTGTATAAGTTTCTTTCTTTTGTAAAACATAAAGGAAGGAATTTTATAGAATGTTGGTAACCAAACAGTTGCTGCTAGCCATTGACTTCCATAGTATGGGGGGAAAAAATACTATGGAAGTAAATGGCTGCTGTCAACAGTTTGGTTACCAACATCCCTTAGACCTTCTGGTGTGTTAAACAGAAGATACTCATAAAGGTTTGGAACAACTTGAAAGTGAGCAAATTACAGATTTTTCTTTTTTTGGGTGGACTATCAATTTATTGCACGACTGCCCATGATTCACATCAGCACATATTCAGTATTTACCAACTGCTTAGCTGTTAGTCATAACACAAAAATCCTAAGGTGTGATAACAAAAATAGCCCGTTTAATTTACAGGGTCAGAGCGCTGGTGGATGATGGACAAGCAAACTAAAATTCAAACTTTTGGTGCAAGAAAGCTTGACATTATAAGTTGACTTCTGGAGAAAATGCTATAAAAAATAAATAAATAAATAATGGACCCTTACAAACTATGAGAAAATGCATATATCATCTGTATTCAGATTACCCATAATTCATTAGCATTCAAAAGTGTTGTATCAGCATGGGGCCCAACAATTCGAGTGTATAATTGTTGCAATAATTATTTTGGATTTTATTGACCATGTTATAAAGAGGAAAAATGCCTTGTAATCATGTTTTCACGGCAGAGTAAACCAGACCCACAGGAGCCATTGGAAATGGACAAAGGAAGCTCCTCTCCTCTTTGCATGGCTGTATAAAAAAATAAATAACAGCATAAAGCTTCTCTCACAGAGCTTTTAGACCCTCATCCACAAGAGGAACGACATCACACACACCGTTATTGGGTATAATGGGGAAAAGTGAGGATCTCGCCCGGTTATGGAGGGGCATAAATCTTTAATAGCACAGAGGCGAAGAAACAGGATATCAGTAAATGAAACTTAAGTGGATTTTCAGGCTTTTGTAGAAAGACAAGTTATTCGGTAATGTGCTGAGAGTAGCGTAGGAGACAGACAGACAGAGAGGTTTGACTTTTCAAGGCCCTTCCTTGACCACTACAAGCGTTATCTTATCCTGACACTTTCCTCATCTGATTAGACAGACAGAAGCATAAAAAACAATTCACACTTTCATAGCCTTCATTGTTAAAATACATTGGATTCCTCGAGCAGAACATCAAATTATACTGTCACTGCCCCAAAAAAGTATTCACTGGTATTTGTCTCATTTTACAGTAAAAATGTTTAAATATCTTATAAAATATCAATTTATTTGATTTCCACAAATATCTCTCAAATTAAGTTATATTCCATTGGTATTTTTCCCCTAGTTTTAAAATCAATCTATTAAGAAATTGCTCGATTTATGCTCAATTTTATTATTATTTTATCTATTTTATTTTTTTAAATGCATGCTGTCACTGATTTTATTTTATTTATTTATTTTTATTTAGAAAACAAGAATAATAGAACAACAATTTCAAAAATAAAAATAAAAGCAATATAAAGTAGTATATAAAATACTTATTTAAACCCTCTTCGTATAGCAAAAATCAGCAGTTGCAAGTCTCCTACATCCCTGAATGAGTCAGTGCATTTGAACAAAATGGTTGAGTAAATCAATCAACGACTCGCATAAGGAAAGACACTTGTTTTATTATTTTTTTAATTAATCATTTGACATGTTTGAATGATTCAGTTTCTTATTAAAGACAGTCATTTGTTGTCATCTACTGGTGTAAACACAAGAAAAAGTCACTGTAAAATACTCAGCATTAACACACAGACTGACAGTCTGTTTGGTAAAAACACAGAAAAGCAGAGTTATATAAAAAGTGAACAGTCCCAGTGCTGCTGAACTGTATATAGTTAGAAATGAAATGAACTCCGTTCAAACAAGCATAGCTTATTGGGACAAAACACTTTGTTCCATTCCAAGTAAAGGCCAATTATAAAAAAAACAATAATATAAGCCTTCATGTCAACACAAGCGAGAAAAACTAAAATACTGAAAATCTATTGTTGGGCCTTTTTGCCACTTTTATTCATAGCTACACTAGAAGGAAGGGAGGAAATAACAGGGAAGACGAGGAAGGGAATGGGATTAGAAATTTTTATGAGCCAGATTTCAACTTCATATATTTTTAGGAGATATTTTCCTTTCATATTCAATAGATTTCCAATGAACTTTGATTGCATAACTCAAACTTTAAAATATAGTGTAAGAATTTGTGAATAAAGCTCTGTTTCCATCCCATGTGTTGAAGAGATATAAAATCATCACTTCCTGGAAAACTGGAGCAAAGTACCAACAGAGACAGTTGTTGGTCTCAGAGACCAAATCATTTTGATGACAGACTTAGGCTCAGGCATTTCAAAATCAGTAAAATAACATTTGTGCTGGTTAGTTCAGTTGTCCAATCATATGATCTGTTGAGGCATGTGACTTTGATGCACATGGAGGAACTTATTCGATAAAAGTGTTTGCATCATAATTCACATGCATGTCCTCATATCAGATTTTAAAAAAAGCTCCAACTCAATAGAGCGCATAGGTTTTTTATGGACATTTTTAGAATACATGCACATCTTGGCACTTCCATCCAGCGTTTTTTATGCGTTACCCCAAAATTCACATAAAAATAGGTGGTTGGAAGCATAGCTAGTGTCAATGTAATGCACACTTTATCTCAGCACACACAATCACACTCATACTGTGAGTACTGCAGGAGATTTTCAGCTTCCTAGTGAAAGCATCTGGATCTGAGAAACACCCTGTGTTGTGAAAGAGACAAAAAACACCTTTCGAAGTGTGAAGATCGCAGATCTCTCTGAAATCACACTCACGCGCGTCCCGCCTTCCAGTGATACTCAGAGAGTCCAACAAGTCCGGCCCCACTGCCAGATAGATCCAGATCCAAAAGAGTCTCCACTGCACCGTCTATATCTGAGAGCCATCCTCCACCGCACAGTAAACACAAGCACCATGAAGAACCGTCTTATTTACATACTATCATATTCTATTTCTCATCTTTCTTTCATTCCAGCTTTATTTGTTTCCTATCTGTCTTGCTTGTTTTCCCTCCTCCTATTTTTTCACCCATTACAATTCCAATTTCATCCTTCCATTTCGTTCTCCTATTGCCTTCTCCCTGCCTTTTGAAATTTAATTTGGTGGCAGTCCTTCATAAATAACTTTCTCCCCACAGAGGAGTGCGGCCTTATTCAAACTGTAGCCTGGAGCACAAAGACATACTGATTAACAGAGTCTCTCTCTCTCTCAGTGTCTCTCTAATCCTCTGTTATCCAGGGCTGCTGTTGTACTGTCCCTTGCTCTTCTGAGCGATGCATTAACGTCCTGCAGCGGTAAAAGATTAATACTGTATAAATGAGGATGGGAGCACCACAGGGGTGGATTGGTGG
This sequence comes from Onychostoma macrolepis, assembly GCF_012432095.1. Taxonomy (NCBI): domain Eukaryota; kingdom Metazoa; phylum Chordata; class Actinopteri; order Cypriniformes; family Cyprinidae; genus Onychostoma; species Onychostoma macrolepis. Next base: position 26,063,722 of record NC_081173.1, read on the forward strand.
CCTAGATTAACATTAGAGTGCCGTGGGTTGAAGGTTTGCCAGACAGCCTCACCGTGAGCTCCCTAATGTAAGTACCGAACACTCCTGAGCACAGATTGGGATCGTTTAGCTGCATCGAACCCATGTCACATCCGTCCTAAAGCTGTAAAGGAACAGTTCGACCAAAAATGAAAACTGTGTCATCATGTGACAGAATTAAGTCTTCTGAAGCCCTAAGTCGAGCCAGACGGAATCCGCAGACTGCGTGGATTTTGGGGGTAAATTTGCAGAATGGATTTAAACATAGTCAAATTAAACAGAGCTGAAAGTACAATATCACCAAATGTTACTGATTTTCATATCCCAGAACTGAAACTAACAAGCCAAATTTCTATGCAGTATATATGATTTTTTTTTTTTTTTTAAATGTATTCAATTTTTAAAAATTTGCTGCTATACGCAGCACAAAAGTTTGGGGTTGATAGATTTTTTTTTTTTTGTTTATGTTTTTGAAAGTCATCTCTCATGATCACCTGACCACAAGGGCTGCATTTATTTGATTAAAAATATATTATAATAAATAATATAATATTTGAATAAAATGTAATTTATTCCTGTGATAGCAAAGCTGAATTTTTAGCATCATTACTCCACTCTTCAATTTCACATGATCCTTCAGAAATCATTCTAATATGCTGATTTGCGGTCAAGAAAAAAAATATATATTATTTATATATATATATATATATATATATATTTTTTTTTTTTTTTTTGCAATGTTGAAAAGAGTTTTGCTGCTTAATATTTCCGAGGAAACCATGATACATTTTGCAAAATTATACATTGCAACATACTTTTGCAACATTATAAATGTCTTTAATGACACTTGATCAACTGACTTTCAAACAGTAATGTGCATAGCCTCAATACGCATTCAATATATGGGAAATAGCTTTGAATCTCTTCAAAATACATTTAGAAAAAGTTTGATGAGTTTCGAACTACATGGGAGTCAGTGTATTGATGAAGACAGGATTTTCATTTTTGGGTGAACTGGACAGAATCAGGTTCTCTCTCAGAAGCCTATGGAAATTCTACAGTCGAGGGGGTTTATTGGTCACCACAGGTTGTTTGGTAAGACCACAAGACTACATATCACGTTACGGATTTCCAGTTCTCAAGGGCAAGGCATAGAGGAAGGGAGGGGGAACGGAGCGCCTCTCTTCCTCAAACACGCAGAGACAGTATTTCACAGCTACATGCTCCGGCTCATTATCCCTGACCCGTGGTGTCGAATCAGTGCTCGGCGTCTGAGATTCCAGGCTCATTTGTTTTTCGAGCTGACCTGAGAAAGCCCCCACGTGGAAACTGCTGAGACTGACAAACGCAGACACAAAAAAACCCCGCTTTTTTCTACCCTCAAACAGAAAATGAGAAGCGTGGCACGTTTTCCACACCGCTGCGTTTTATGGGGGATGAGAATGCTTTAAAATCACCCATCCCATCACACAAGGCCCGCTGGAGATGATTACACCTGTAGAGGAGCCGCGAAATGACTGCGGTTGAGATCGGGATGGCGTAATCTGAGGTGACGCGCAAACAACTATTGCATTTTAGTAAATACAAATGTAAAATAGATTCTGAAAACAATGTCACGCCTGACACGCACTGGTTACTCCCTCTCATGAAAGTCCTGTAAACCTGATTCATGATTCTTAAACTGATTTACTTGTTTGTTAAAGGTGAAGTTTGCCATTTCTGCACTGCTAGCGGCATGAAATGAAACTGCAGTCTGTTAAAGGATATTGGACATTGGCTTGAGTTTGAGGTGGGACTAAGCAAAGGAAGATGAAAAACTTTTGTGCAAACCTGCTTTGGTGCTGCTAATGGTGGAGGAAATGACATACTTCACCATTAAATATTATTCGTCCCTTGGAGATGATCACCCAGCGCAACGCTGGGACATAAACCAGAGCTCACAGTAAATTACACTGGCTAGTCATTTCTTTGACATAACTAGGAACCTTAATCAGATGTTAAGGGTAAAATCGATATGTGTTGACTGCAGTTAACGAGCAGTCATTAGATTTTATGAGGAACAATTCGAGTCTCTCAGGAAACAGTTCTCACTTCACACAGAGGAAAAGTGAATAAGAGAGAGTGCATTGCGGCATGTCTAAAATCCTTTTAGTGAAAAGACATCCTGTAATAAGTACTTGTCATTTACTGCCTAAGCAGGATCAACTAGTGACAGACCAAAACAAGAAAAAGAAAAAGAACAGCAAGATAAAGAAATTATAGATGATTTTTAAGCCAACTTCTGGCAACTCATTACAAGGATATGAATGTTTGAGAAAACGGATTTATGCAAAGAAAACACTAAAGCATTTTGTCCGTTTGCATTTCTCTAGTTTGCTTTTCATTTGTAGTGCAAACATCATTGTTTTTATACTTCTGATGTAGTGTTGTCAAAAGTACTAGTACTTTGGTACCAAGTTAATATGTATTTAAAAAAAAAAAAAATGAAACAATACCAGCTTTTCTGCAGTACCGTTAGTACGGAGTCCTGGGTCAATTTGGTTCCCGCTGCTTTCAAAAGCTCCTGTTTGTATTTGTGTGAGTACTCTGTGAATAGCATTAAAGATTCCTATTTACAACATGTTCTTGAAGCATTGTGCAATGTAACCAACCACAGACATGTTTCTTGAGCATGTGAATGTAATAGCCAATCAGATGTGTTTAGGTTACACAGAATTTGCTCAAAACACCGTAACGTTATAACCAACAAAGTATAAATACAATAAGTATAAGTGATACAGTATGCTGTGCTGTATAGACATTTTTAATTGTAGGATTAATCTCTCTTTCTGTACAACTGTATTTTATGTACATAAGTTTTATTTTTACTATTTACTAATGAAGTTTTACATTTACAATACTCTGATGCATGCATTATTAAATCACAAAAATAAAACCATATTCCTTTTTCAAAATAAGAATAAAAATCACTCCTAATCTTGCATTTTGAGAGAGTAGCACATCTGTCCTGCAATAAAAGAGAGAAGTAAATATAAGTGGTACGTGATGCATTATCTACAGTATGTTGAAGTAATGTTGTCATAAGTAAAAAAATAAAAATAAAAAATGGACAGATATAACAAGATTGCTCATAGAATTATAGGTAAGAGATGTAAAATAACCCTGAATCGTTAAAAACAGATTTTAAAGATATGTTCAATCTGCCAGTGAGCATTTATACAGAACCCAGATCTGTCTTCTTTATCCTATCTTCTCCAGTACTATAAAATTAGCACCAACTGACCTGATCTCAGATCAGAAACTCACAGCAACAGCTATTCATGTATGCACATGATAATATATTAACGCTGCCCGGGGCATCTGTGAGACAGTGATGATTATCTCAATCAAGTGCCATTCTCTTCGCAATTTATCTCTCAAACTGTCTCTATCTATCTCCGTTCACAAGGCATTTGATGCACTGCCAGGCACTCTTTCTGTTTGCTGGTGGGTGGTTTTGTAAGCCGGCATACAGCCACGGACCAGAGGACAGGGGAAAAAAAACTTTTTTTTTTTTTTAAAGATCTCTGTATCATAGCAGGAATCAATGTCTCTTCCTGAATCTTAAATGAATCTTACAGACCATCTAACACAATACATGCTGTGCTCAGAGCTTTGGAAATTTACACAAGCACATTTGTTTCTCTCTTCTTCAACAAGGGATACAGCAGACATGGGCTAAAGAATTTGCTCTTTTTCTCATCACTCGCTCTCTTTCTTCTTCCCCATGGGTAAATGGCAGTTTATATAGGATATAAAAATTGTAAAACCAAGATGGTCTGTAATACCTGGAGAAAGTGATCCACTGGCATTTCCAATCATCTCAGTTGGTGTACTCAGAATGTTGAAGAGGCCACTGCAAGCAATCTGTCCCTGATAAAACATCTACTATAATATAATGAAATATTTTCATTTATATGCTTGCAGGATAAACCAGCAGAGGTTAACTTAACCATGCAAACTAGCTAAAACTAAATCTACCAATGAAAAACTCCAAGTAATACACTACTACACTACATTTGTCCTCAAAAAATTGCATCTGATTCATTTTGATGCATTTGTATTTTTACTGGATGTGTGTGTGTATGCATTCATTTAATTTTATAGAGCTCAATTAATGTAGAAGCAACCTCTAGGAGCTGCCATATTCAAGTGGTGAACAAAAGTGAAGCAAACGTGTGACGTGGCTGAATCTCCGATGCATTTAGTGCACTTCATTTGCAATACAATAATGACAATGACATAAATTACTATGCATTTAGTTGCACATCAAGTAATACCCATACTGACAATATATACACAACCATCTTAAAAAAATCTAATAAAAATGCTTTATATATGGTAGAATACTATACACAGTGCTACTGAAAGTAAACTCAGGTATTTGAGCTCTTCTTAAACAAATAAGTTTTTACTGGAACATTAAATTTGACTTTTCTAAGCTACAATTATGGATCAGTTTTTAATTTAATGGAGCATAATTACACTAAATACCTAATTTGCGCCTCACATGCTTATAAGAAAGGCCTTTCTAAAGCAATTAAGCAAAAAGATTGTGTGGGATTTGGGAGTTTGGTGGCTGTTGGTGTGCGCTGGTTTAATGAAACTCCCACTGCATCTGTTTCCAGCCAGTAAAAATTTGTTTAGCGGCCTGTGTATCACGCCAAACAGTGTGAACACCTATTTATGTGCGAACGTGTATTTGTATGTCGCTTTTCTTTCTCTTCTTCTTCCTTTTTTTCCTGCCAATTACATAATTTTGTTAAGGATTCTAAGATGAGAGCTACTCGACATGACATCATGAGCCATCTGTAGTATACTGGAGATAAGAGCGGCAAGTTTTTCTCAAGATTTGGCAGCCACGCAAACATCTCCAAACCCCAGGACGCCTATGCTGATTTCTGCCAATAAAACATTCATAGATGTTTGCTAATTACTTGCAAATTGCATCTTTCTTAATAAACGAGCAAATACACTTATGAAGCAGTCTCTTTCTTCCCGGCTTGCTCAGTTTCTCTCTCTCTCTCTCTCTCTCTCTCTCTCGTTTTCATTGCTGTGAGCGAAACTGTCCAGAAACTGAAAAGAGGTTTAAACTCTTTCCTTCTGTCATCATGCTTCTCACTACGAGATATCATGCTGCTAAAAGGCCTTCCAATTTCTTAAAGAGTAAAGGAGCGAGATGGAGTGATAAGGCAGAAAAGTGCTGAGTGTGAAAGTGTGAAAAATGTGTTATCCGCTACGCTGGTCATAGCCCCAGCTCTTCGCTCTGACAGAAACACTGACGTTCTCACGCCAAACGCTACCGGTCTCTGCAGAGATCTGGCGACAAAACTCATCTGAATATCTTCCTCCGTGGCATGTTGATGCGCCTTTGATGAAGAGATGGAGCCACACAGCTTTTGCTGAGAAGCATGACATACCATGAGTTGAAAAGTTAGTGTTGAATGACCACTTTTTGACCACATATAATTTTGGATATTGCATAGGAAAAAGCATCACTCCACTTATAAAAAGTGAAACTTTGTAGTCTCTTCAGATACATTTCTGAATTCAATTTTAGACTCTTCCCTGCACATACACTCTCAGTCTTTGCACCCTTAAAGAATTTGTTCACCCAAAACTTGCCTCCCAGTTACAAACCAATATGCTATAGTTTGTTTGTTTTTTTCTTCCTGTGGAGCACAAAATGATTTAGTTGGACTACTTTTGTAGTATTTGCTTGTTTTATTGTGGTTTTGCTTTTTGGAACTTGACATCTGTGGTCATTTTACTGTGGACTACTACTTTAAGAAATGATGCTCAAACAAGAGCCTCAATTCCATTCCCCATAAATATATGAATAGTTTCTCAAAAAGAACATGCTCCATATTATGCTGATGCTGCAGCTTATTATCAGACCACATATGCCTTAGTGTGTTAGAGCTCGAAGACCTTCAGTCACTCCCTTGGGCAAAGTGAACTCAAGAGTAACAGCCAGGAAACACATTCCACTGCATAAGTGCAGATTTAATTGAAGAATGGACGCACCATGCCTAAAGCTGCAAACGGATTCTCTTTTGCACTGGTACACCAGATTTAAAGCTCTGTGGTTTTAATTGGAGATCCATTGAAATGTTTTCAGTGGATCACATGACGAGGTGCACATTGCCTCAAAATAGCATCAAGTTGTTTCATGAGCAATCGGATGAGAGAAAGAGATGGAGTGCAAATCAAAGACAGCTATGCGCCAAACTTTTTTAACTGATAGGATTAAACAAGGTATAAGACAGAATGCCATTTTCCCCTACTTTCTTGCTACAGGATTCATGCTACATCAACATTTTGAATATGACCAGTCATGTGAGTCTTTGCAAACCAACTTTCAAACCAAACCTTCAAACTTGTCTCAAGCTGTTCATATAGATAAGTAGACAAGGAAGATTGTTCATCTTAAAAACAAATCATTTGAATGTAAATGACAAAACAACATTCAAAAACAAATAACTGGATGAAATGCTCTGCCGTTTAAACACACTTTCCATTCGATGTCGATTTGCCTGAGAGCCCCAAAAGATTTATATCCAATCCAGAGATGGGAATAACTGCACCTGCTACATTCGTTATCAGAAATATCAGTTCTGTGCAGCACTCTTAAAACGGATTAATTAATGAGTCTGCACTCTCTCTGGACTCAAATCTGCTCTGCTTCTTTGGAGAAGCGCAAATGAGCCCATGCTCTTGAGAAATAAAAATGCTTAATTCCTCACAGAGAACAGGAAAAATACATATGCAAAAAAAAAAAAAAACTATCTAACAAATCATCTAACCTACATTTGCACATAGTGTTTAAAGAAGCAGATTTAGGATGAAGTTCAACACCTTCTGGCAGACAACATTTTATCTCTGCCAGATATATATGTATACCAATAAGCAGGTACAAAGTTTTAACACTATTTCTATAAGTAGTATTCATTTTTGTTATTTGCTTTAAATGGCAAGAAAGTAATTCAATAGAGACAGTTCTTCAGTTTTACTAGTAATTAGATACTATAGTACTTCCAGTAGCGATTAGTGTAGGCTTTATTCAATTAGACGCTAGTAACATGATACTAGCATGAATATGTGACTATTACTAGTATGAGACACTAGAATTTATCCCAACTGTCACTATTTACATTTTATATGTGAGATGTAATAATAGTCTAAATAGATAATTTACGGTTCAATACTAGAAACAATGGGAACACACTAGTGTCTACTAAAAGGGTATGTGTCTATGTAGCCTTAATAGTACTAGAAAAACTTGAAAAGATACTAGCGAATATTTGAGTGGGGGGCTATTTGTTACCAGCAACAAATGGGATAGTACTAAGAACTAGTATGTAATGGATGAGCTGATAAAATAGATAAAATATCTCTATTACTCGAATTAAATAAATTAAAAGTATTTCTTGTTAATACGGCTTGCCACAAAATACATGCATGTATTTATACTATGCCGGAATGTGTTACAATAAGAGAATTGGGCAACAATGGGACAACAAAATAAACGGATCATCATCATCTCCTTACTTAGTCTTTCAACCAGTGACCGCGCGAAACAAACACGCAACATCGTGCTCAAGAATTTAAGAGGTGTGTCAGAATAGTTTGACAGGAGACAGCGGGACTTACCTTGATCAAGAAGCCGCAATGAGTGCTGGAAGGACGGGTCCAGAGAATCCTTCTCCGCCATCAGTTCTGGCAAGTACTTTTCGTTATCCATCTCGCCCAGTGCGTTTTGTCCGACAAAAAGCTTGTCAGTTGTAAGAGGAGAAATGTAAGATCCTGCTGTTGTCCTAAAGCAACCCAGACAAGATGCGCACCAGTCGTAAGGAAAAGAACCCAGTGATTCTATCAGCGGCCGGTGAGCATCTACAAGATAATGTGGAGTTTGCTTTTTTCTTTAGGTGCGATGGTGATAACTACTGTCCATGCGCTTCCCAGATGGTTCGCCTTTAGCCCATCTGCAGGAAATTCGCCGATGCCTCCGTCCAGTCACACTGCCGCTCTCAACTGTAAACAACCGCTTTGAAGCTCCCCCTGTTGTATCCACGGGCAACGACTGCAAGTCCCAGATCCTCAGTTGATTGGATGTAGCTGGTGAGATATAGGATACCCAGATGTCAATCATTCCCTGAGGGCGGGGCGGGTGTGGAATTGTCCGAGGTGCTGCAGTTTCTCGCTAATGTGGTGATTAGAGATGGGAATCGGAAGGAATCTTGATGTTTGTGATTCTGGTTCAGAATCAATTTGAACATTTCTCGCCCTCAACGCTTCCATTAACGATTCGTTTTGAGTTATGTGGAAGAAATTTATGGGAAAGCATTTGTTATGGCATTTAATCTCCACATCAGTCTGCTGCCAATGAAATAAATTCAGATTCCAAATGGTGTTTACAGAATTATTCATGACTTTCGGGGTCCTTTAATTTTTACCAAAATTAATATTTAATCAATTTTTAAAGAATACCAAGAAAGCCCTGTGTAAAATGATTACACATATAAATCAGTCAGCTTAAGTCAACAAGTTCAACAGTTCTCGGTTTCATTTGGAGACTGAAATTACGAAAGTAAAAACCTTCAACTGTTCAGTCAGTGACTGAATCAAAAGTGATTTTGACTGACCAATAGGAACTGGCTCATCACAGAAATTTTCTTTTGTGTCATTTATTTGGGATGATTTGGACAATATTGGCCAAGCTGGGTGCATTTTACTCACTAAAGCGACTAATTGGATTGTTGCACTGTATGGTTTCAGTACATCATTTTAGTATGGTGTTCGTTCCGCATCAGCGGAGGAATGCATGTTCAAGAACCTTTAATGGAATCTAAGCAGCGAGAACCATTCTATATTATTTTAAATGTAATCGGTTCTTATTAAGAATGAACAAAAACAATGAATAGCTAATTTAACTAATAATAACTGAATAAGTAGTGATTTGCCATATCTTGGGAAGAGGCCTTACTAAAAGGCCTTGGGCTGATTTGGCAGATTTTAACGTGAATCTTGAGTCTCTCTTGTTTCTTAATTACCCGCTATACTTCCGTGAAACGATTTTAAATTGTGTAACAATTCAGAAAAGAGGTGATCATAGCTGTTCCAAAAAGAAACTATCATTTCAAGTGTTACTGGAACTACCAGTGCAAAACAAGATTTGGGCATACCTGCACAGACACAGAGAGAGCACAATGATTCGTGAGCCAAAAGATACAGGTATACACAGACCACATAAGATATAACAAAACACATACATCTGTGTAACCCACAACATTAATACCCAAGTAAGGTCAAAGCGGTCTCATGACTGCAGGCTTACCAACCGCAGAGTTACTCTGCCTCCATGTCAAAACGCACCAGCATTAGACGCCAATCAAAACTGATGTGTTGCAATGAGGGACATGCCACATGCATGGCTGGTAGCTGCAACAGAGACATGCCCAAATTAAGATTTTTTTAAATGAACAGCTGAAATGCAGGGGAAAGTGAGCTGTTTTACTGTAATGCCTGACCTCCACAGATATCCTGGAGAGGGTTAAACTTAACTCAAGGGCAAGACATGTATTTGTAAAATGGTAGCTCGGAACTTACTGATGAGGTCATGCATGGGTAATATGAAAATTTTAACACAGGAAAGAGATGCTGCCAGTATTTCACTGGGGAGCAATAGGCCCGCTCATTGAGTTAAGTTTGGTAGCACCATGTATGTGGTAGTACATTCATAGTTTGCTTTCCCTAAAGAGACACAGCCAAAATTCACCTCTGTGCCATTTTTCCTGTTTTGAGAGGAAGGGTGGGCGAAGAGGTTAAAGATCACTGTTGGAGAATCTCATACGAAGTTAATCAAAAATCTGAACTAATTTATGTTGGAGAATGTTTTAATATCAGTGCACACTCTTAAAAATAAAGGTGCTTCACAATGCCACAGAAGAACCTTTTTTGTCTAAATGGTTCCATAAAGAACCTTTAACATCTGAAGAACCTTTCTGTTTCACAAAAGGTTCTTTGTGGTGAAAGAAGGTTCTTCAGATTATAAAAAGGTAAGCAAGAGATGGTTCTTTAAAGAACCTTTGACAGAATGATTATTTGTGGAACCAAAAATGGTTCTTCTATGGCATCGCTTGAAGAACCTTTTGAAGCACCTTTCTTTTTAAGAGTGCATAGTTCAGTCAGTGCATCACATCAGATTGACGCAGCAATCCAGAATATTTTTGCAGAAATTTATTCAGGAACATGTTCTTCATTTTTAAAGTAATGCAGTGATCTGCATTGCATTAGATTACATTAGGCATACCCTATCTATCTATCTATCTATCTATCTATCTAATCTTAAACAAAATACACCTCACTTTCATTTCTAAAAGATGCCATAGTTCACTGGACATATATGACGTTTGGTCCAGGTCTCCACCAGACTCCCTGTGCAGATAAAAGTGTCTGATCTTTTGCACCATGTGTAGTGTGTGATTAATCAGATCTCATCTCCCATTAGAGGCTCACACTCTCAGCAGGTTCTTTCACCTCACTGTTAATGACCGAACTCAAGAGTCACCACAAAGGAGCCCCATGGAGAGCCTTCAGGTCACAGTTTTGTTCAAGGCCATTTTCTGTTACCATGAGTGATGATTTATATCCGTTTGTCAACAGACAAAAAGAGAGGCTGAAGAGCCAAACGAAACAAAGTCATCCAGTGGCGAAGTGGGCTGTCTCATTATACCAGTCAGAGGTAGTTCTCAAGTTTTCAGTTGTCAGAAATGGAAAAATAAAAAGGTGGAGGCTTAGGTGGGCGTATTGGACTGTAGGCTGCGGAAACAAGTTGCATAACTCAGAATGTCAGAGTTCTGATGAGCCAAGCCCACTCTATCTTCACCAACCCTGATCCACAGTTCTGAGACCGAAAAAAAGTTCTATGTATATCAGCACTTTTATGTTCATCCGCATCAAACTTTGAGGTGACGCTCTGTATGTTTACTGTGTGGACGGGAAGCTTGAAGCAATCGATGAAATGTTTATTTATAGGTACCAGTGGGTTGAGTATATGGAGAGGTTAGCTCTGGGAACAGCTAAAGTTAGAGACAGGAGACAGTTAGCTGGTATTGTATACACTATGCAAACTAAGGGCATGAAAGAAGGTTAGCACTATCTATCCGTATCTTAAAAACAGCCTTCAGTTGCAATCACATTAAGTTTTACGAAATAACTTCTGACAACGCAACATTACAAACCACAGTGCTTTAAAAAACGACTTCTTTAAACAGCCAGAAGGTCAACAATCTTCAAAATTCACCTACTGGTCAAATGTCCTTTGGTTATGCAAATTTGCAGGACAGAGTTTACCAAACATACTTAAAAAAAAAAAGGAAAAAAAAGTGACTTAGTCACTTGTGCTTGTGTTTCCGGTCTTTAGTGCTCACATGCATAAAAATATAGTCTGTCTGCACCTTTAAGAAGAAGAAGAAGAAGAAAAAAAGGACATGGTAAGAATTTGAAGACTGCGATCCAGCATACATGATCACAGCAATTTTGAATTATGGTACCTGTTTACACATGTCTGCCTCTGAAAGAGAAAAAAGGGTTATTGCAAAGCTTAAGGGGCAATGTTTTAATCTCTGCGAGGGACCATTAAAAACAAGCTCAAAAGCACTAATCTCCTTCTCTGAAACATGACTTATTTATAGATATGGTTGCCATCTGGTGCTGTTCTTCTCCAACGTTTCGGCACAAGATAAATCTGCTCCATTAATGGGCTCTTGTCTTTTCATCCTGCTCCTAATTGCAATATATCACACCATAAAACAATAAATAAACTTTGCTGAGTGGTTTTGTTGGTTACGATATGCTGGTTGTTTCACGATGCACAGCCAAACGATTGCATCCCAGCGGTCGTTACTGTGACAGAGAGTGGTTTTAATCATAGCTGAGGGAGGTTACCTGCTTGACAGCGCTGCCGGGAGACTCTCCATTTAATATTTGTCTCATAAATACCACCTTAATTACACAGCCGAGGGGAAATGACTGACACCCAAGGGTGCTGTGATTCTTTTTGTCCTAACAACAAGAAGCCAAACATCTGCAGGCATTTGTTTTCAGTATAAAGCCATTAGAGTATGACAGAAAGTCACTTCTGTCTCACCTCAGGAATGAAGAGTGCTGACATATATTTAGCAGCTAATTTGAAAGTTTTACCACTGTCACGGGGAGGATCTTATAGCCAGCGTGCCTTTCACTACTATCCCATGGCTCACGAGAGGAAATCACACAAAGCCCGCGAAAACGTGACACTCGCACGTCTTTCAGCGCGCACGAAAAAGACGCGAGTTCTGGGAAGAGGAACGCGCGCCTGCAATGGAAGTGGCAACACTGGCTCCGTGTGGCCATAAAGATACTTCCGCTCGTTTAAGGACGACTAGGTGAGTCAAGCACATTTAAAGGTCAGTTTAAACCTGATTGACACCTCATTGGGTAACTATTTGATCTCCAACCTGCCTTCAAGTCTTTAATACCGCAAAAATGTCTATTTTCTATGCTTGTCAGTCAAGACGGAACCGAACCGAATTAGTTATGATTATAAATTGTGATTATGAATGTTGACTTTTGACAGTTGTTTGTAGGCTATGCATTCTGTGTACTGTTGATGAAGAATAACTTGAAAGATAATTTCATTTAGCTGTCAGACAACTGACTTTGTTTGCTGGTTATCGTAGTTATTTATTAAATTATATGAAGAAAACAACAAGCTATTTCGAATGGATTTGCACATTTTCTCAAAGAGAGATGTGTCCAAAACCTAACAGACTGAGATATGGTTATTTGACTATATCATATGGCGAATACCAAAAAAGTATATTATTAGCCTAATATGAAATAAACATGAATAATAATTGAAATGCTCCCTTAATGATTGCTACACCCTGTGTATGTGACGTAGCAGTTATGTTAGGTACCAGTGACCAAACTGACTCATGACAGAAGCACAGTGACTCTATCAGTAACTTAAAGAAGGACCTTTGCGACACACTCGCACACACACAACCCATCCGTTAAATGGCCATTCAAACAGACTGATCTCGCAGGCCCTGATCCATCACAGGAATTGATCTCCCTTCCTCCCTTTCCCCCTTTTACTCTCTTTCTCTCTCTCTCATTCTCTAAAGGAAATCGTAATGAGGAGCTGTCAGCTCAATCCAGGTAAACAAATCAATGGCACCTAGACTGGAAGCACTCGCAAGGTCAACTGTCTCTCTCTCTCCCTCTGTGTTTATGATCTATCCCTCACACACATTCTCTCTACCTTTCCATTTTCCCCTTTCATAGCCCCGCTTGAGTTCCTTGTTGCAAGGGGACCTAACCTGACCTCTCCTCTTCCCTGAATCTCAGACAGGAAGACCTGTCAGCAGTCTTTTAATTTATGTCTTCATTTGACATTCCATATGATGATTTTAGGTTTCAAATGCATTGGAAATTATCATTTTGCCTTGAAGGCTGGTTTCAGATGCTAAGAGTGCACAAAGTCTTCAGATGCCAGAACATTTTCCCAAGAAAAATCCCATAATGCTATGCATAAGATAATATATTTAAATAACCTATACAGTGTGTACATTAAGGAAGTAAAAAGCGTAAAGTCAACATCAAAATCTAAATTTACTATCTTTTTTATAAGTTAAATAGTTAAATGAATGAAAAAAAATCATGCAGGATGACACAAATCAGGCTTTGATTCTCTCATTATAGAAAATTCAATAACCTGTTTTGAAAAGAGGACACAACTTCTCATTTTCTCAATTTTTCACAACTTATGCAGTATAATTAAGTACAAAAAAACTCTCCTCGCGGATTCAGACAGGCTGAAAAACAGTGGGTTCTTAATTAAATTACACAAACGGAGGTCTCCTCCTGGAGCAAAATCGTCAAAATCTCAACCTTTCATAAGTCAGTCTAACCAGAGATGACTCGAAATGCAATTAACCTATTTTTCTTATTGTGAGCATTGAATGGAGGCTAGAGGCGACACCTGCATGTCTTGGCCTGTCAGGATTGTAACGCAATAGAAAAAAGTCTGTGAAATCCACCCGTCCATCAAACCCTGTAGGAGGGGGAACATTGGGGAAAGAATAATATGAGGAGAGAAGTGGAGAATGAGAAAAAAAAAGTGGAAGGAGAGTGAGATTTAGAGAGCGAATGGTGGCTGTCAAAAATCCCTGTCAGGCAGCAGAAGGTGATATGGCTCCTTCCCATAAATTCCTGTGATTATGGAGAGAAATCTGTGAGGAACATGCAGTCATTGCCACAGTTAACGAATGAACGCTGCTCCTGTGATGGACAAGCATAAAAATGGCTCCCAGAAAGTGCTATGTCAAATCAGTGTTCTTCTGTTGTTGTTATGAGCTTCAAGATTACTTATAGACTTGATGCTTCTTTTTTTTTTGTGGCTGAAATTCATCACTAGAAAAGTTGCTTTAATTTCAAGGCCTTTCAGATGTGATTTTAGGTTGTCAGCGGTATGACAACCGGTTGAAAACTCCAGCCAAATATGACTGAACTAATATTAGTCATTACGGGCCACTTGAATGCAAGTAATTATCTTTTGTGTCGTCAGAAATGAGAATCTGTCTCAGCATTCTGACTCAAATCTACACTAATAGGTTGCGTCAGTTTCAGCAAAACGAAGTAGCAGAAAATGACTGAAATAATTCAACTTCACGGCCCTTTCGAGGGGGCGCGCACCCGTTGATTGGACCAGAGTGGTTCTAAATTGGTTTAAAACTCGGCTTTTTGAAATAGCAACAAAGTTTGAAGCAATTATAAATACCTGAACATTGTCAAAGTTGCTTTTGCTTTTAGTACAAAAGCACATGAAATTATGCTTGTACCTTAAAAAAGCATTGACTTAAGAAAACAACCATGTACCATTTTTCTGTAGAGTACATTTTGAAATTTCTCAAGAAACATAACGAATAACTGCATGAAGCGGCCAGGAGTGGGATGAATGCAAACTTAAAATAGTCGTGATGGTCTGCTTGAGAGGGTTATTAGCAGAGTTTAGAAACAAGGAGAATTCAGGTTGGAGTGCTTCCTCCTCCAGATCTACAGGAACTGCTCACTGTGTGGGAAGCAGGTAGGAGGGAGGGCCTGCTCCTCTGCCTCAACTCCTTCCTCCCTCTCCCTCTCTCTCTCTCCCTGCTTCTTGTCTCTGAGGAGTCTTCGAGTGTGAGTTCGGGGGGCGTATTGAT
This sequence comes from Onychostoma macrolepis, assembly GCF_012432095.1. Lineage (NCBI taxonomy): Eukaryota > Metazoa > Chordata > Actinopteri > Cypriniformes > Cyprinidae > Onychostoma > Onychostoma macrolepis. The sequence goes on from NC_081173.1 coordinate 26,079,027, forward strand.
AGATTCAGGGAGTAAGAATAAATATTGCATTTTTTATTCAGTCAGGTTTCTATATGTTTTTGACTCTTTCTGAAGGCAGTGAGAAATTAAATCAAGTAAATTAAGTATTACTATAAAAGTGTATATCATATTTTTAGACATGCTCTGGTCAAACTCTGGCATGTAAACATTGAAAATTAACAAGATGGAGTTAATATTTTAAAAGGATTGGTAGTTATCTTATGTGTTACATTTTTTTTTTTCATTTTTAGGGCCCAAGCCCAAAGGGGCGAAGGGCCCTATTGTTTTCCTTAGTATTATTTCCTAATAGCCATTAGGGCCGGGCAGAGAGTGATACACGGTCGTGGCAAAGGGGCTCTACAGTGCCCCCTGGAATACAGAGTGCCATATATCATGCATACTTGCACAAATACATATGAAACTCGGTACACACATCGAGGCAAACAACTTTCACACTGCATGCCCAACAGGAAGTTGTCTATTTAGAGTTTTCTGAAAAACACATGCTCTGGAATTTGATATACTTGTCCTAGGTTTTTTACCCGATTGCCACCAAACTCAGTCAACATGATCTCAAGATATTGGGGATGAAAAATTGAGAGGGGATTTTTGATATCTCGAACGGTTTGGCCATGGCCAAGCGTTGAAATTATGGCAAGAAATGAGAAACAGGAAGTGTCTAATAACTTTTGCATACTTTGTCTGATTTTGCTCAAACTTCAAGAGTTTATTCATTCAAGGAGTCCGATCACATAGATGTGACTATTAGGAGGCAAAGTTATAGTGCCACCAACTGGCAACAGGAATTGTGTTACTTTTTAAAACGCTTTGAATGCACCCTCTTATATTTACTCGATATAGAGAGAGGATCTGTTTAAACTTTTGGTGGTTTAAAAGTGGTTTAAAAGTTACAGTAAAACAGTTCAGCTCTCAAATGAAGACTAAGCTTTAATGCAGGCAAAAATATTTCACAAATGCTTATAGATCAATAAATTGTTAAAAATACTTATAAATCATTAAAGGTTTTTATAACACTTTACAAGGTCTCATTTGTTAACATTAGTAAATGCATTAACTAACAATGAACAATATATGTTTATAGCTTTATATGTTTGTTGATGTTAGTTCATTATATTTGTTCATGTTAATTCACAATGCATTAACTAATGTTAACAGATAAAACTTTAAATTTTAATGTTTTAGTTTTGAACTTAATATTAACAAACATTAATAAATGCTATATAAGTATTGTTCATGTTAATTAATATAGTTAATGTTAATAACTGAAATCCTATTGAAAGTGTTACCGATGTTTTAAATATTGTTGTGTGTGTGTTTCACAGCCTTGATGGTTTGGATTAACCCTTTAATTTCTGTATCCCTTCAAACCAGACTGCCAGAGGGTTACTGTAAATGCATGTGCCCGCTGTGCCCCTTTTTCTTGATGCCACCGGGGTGGCGGTTGCACTGATGGCTTGGGCCCGTCATCGCTGCATGCAGCTATATTTATCTTTTGAAATTCATACTGAAAAATCATACTGATTTTTGTAATTTCATTAAATTTCATAAAATCTTTCGACAGCACTTGACTTCATCCTAAACTTAAAAAAAAAAAAAATTCTCTTTACTTATTCCTTCCTTTGGTAGTTTGTATTTATTTGAACAATGAGACTTGGTGTTGCAAGCACTTCGTCTGTCTGATTGCCTCTTCAAGATGAATCGCTTTATGTATTCCCCAATTGTAAGTCGCTTTGGATAAAAGCGTCTGCAAAATGACTAAATCTAAATCTAAATAAAACGGCTGTTTTAGAACGACACAATCTAAACAAACAAACAAACAAAAACCATAATTCACTGGTTCTAATACTAATACTTACATTTGTGCTGTTGTCCTCCAAAACAATGTCATTATGGAACTGCCTTTTGTTTTTTAAAGAGATTCTGCAAAACAATTAAAAAAAAAAAAGAAAAAAAAAAAAAACTGTGGACACAGCAAAACCAATACGTCCACCAATTAAGTCACCAATTAAAATTATATTCTCAAGAAAACTTGATTTTGATTGTTTATTTTATATATTATATTTGATATAGTATATAAGCATTTTGATTAGGGAAACTAAATTAACAGTTTGAGACATGGCAAAATTGAGCATCCACTCAAACCAAAGTAGTGTAATGATTTAAAAAATAGAAAACTAAATAAAAGGATTTCCTCAAAAATTGTAAGATATAATAGGGACATAAAATTGTGTTGCATAGCAGAAATGGAGGCTTTGAAATTGCAGAAATATGCTTTCAATGCAAATTTTTTTGCATTTGTACTTTTGGAATTGGCTACATACTCAAACGAACCAAAGGTTATTTATCTCTCAGAGCCAAGTATAAAGGGAAATTTAAAGACGAGGGGTGTTTGAGGCAGAGAAACACAGCAACACTGACGACACTCGTTCACCACACATAGGCTATTCCCACTCATTTCATCTTCTTTCTCTTGTTTTTCATTCAGTGCCACATCTACTTTGTCAAACTTCTTATTTTTGCTATAGTTATCATTTAAAAACCTGAAACACTGTGTACGTACCTTGTCCCGGGAGGTGTCACCTGATAACACAAATCTTGTGTTCTTCTAAAGTGTCCTATCTGTAGAGACAGCACTTCAGCGCTTCAGAGAAGATAAAGAGGGTTTACGTTAAACTCGCATCCTGAAAGGCCTGATAAACGGAACAAGCTTATCTGTATTCTGTGGAATGTTACACATTTTTCTTAATCTCTTACATTCTCTCTCCTACAGCCCCCAATCTACACTAAAAAGCGAGCAACACGACGTGACAAAACTAGATTGTTCCCATTACAATCAACGGAGCTGTCTACACTCCAAAGTGTGCGTCTCATTATAATCGTTGATTATAATGAGAGCAACCTCCAAAATTGCCCCCTTACACCATATATAGTAGGCTACACATTTTTGTAGGGGTGTCTGAAAGCCATGGTGAGAATAAATTGTGCAGTCATTTAATCCTATAATGCAAAGAAATAAAAAGTGCACAAATAGCCCATTTAGTCCATGAATACAGATGATAGCAAGGCTGAGAGGGACATACCGTACCAACTGAAAAATTGTCCTGACTCCTATCACATGAATTTTTTTTAAAAATCACAACTTTCAAAATGTTTAGTCTAATAAGAGTTTTTCTCTAATTTATTTTTATTTTAGGAAAGATATTTTGTCAGTTGGACAATTGACTCCTGTTTAACAACAGTACAATCCATTGAACAAACTGCATTTGTCACTCACAGTCTCATTTTCCTATTAAAAATTAAATTTGAAATTTAAAATTAAATATGGTGCTACCCTGACCAAGGTCTATAACAAAAGAAATACCCATAATAATGCACTGCAAAGGTTGCGTTGAATTCTAGTATCTCCTCTGAAGGTACTTAAATAAAGTTTCTTTATTGGCATCTGTGGTTCCATGAGGAACCTTTAACATTTATGGAATCTTTTCATTTCACAAAAAGTTCTTTACAATGGAAAAAATGTTCTTTAGATTGAGTATTCATTAAAAAAAAAAAAAACTTATTTTAAGAACTGCTTAAACAAGGGTTCTCTGTGGAACCCAAAATGGTTCTTCTATGGAATCACTGCAAAAAAAAAAAAAAACCTTTTGGAACCTTTATTTATAGTTCATAAAGTAGATACCCCATAGAGCTATGTGGTCAAACAGCAAACATATTCTGAAATCATACACTCTTAAGAATAAAGGTCCTTTATTGGCAATGACAGTTTCATGAAGAATCTTTAACATCCATGGAAACGTTTTATTGCACAAAAGGTTCTTTACAGTGGGAAAAGGTTCCACACAAATGGTTCTGACCACTGAAATTGTAACGGGGCTGACGAGACGCGAGACGTGCGGATCCAAGTGCAAGCTTTTATTTACAGGCATGGTCACAAATACAGGCAGGGTCGAGCAATGGCAAACAGGTAATGGCAGGGACAAGACAAAGAGTAATCTTAGGGCAAGCAAAGGTCGGTTGACAGCGAACAGTATCCGAAGGGGGTTGACGGGAGAGGTATCTGAAAACGAAGCAATAGTCCAGGCAGGGGAAAACACAATCCAAAACAGGCAGGGGAAAACTAGGAAAACTATCAGGGGCTCTATAGAGTTGCTACGGCTAGGGGAGCAGTAAACGCAAAAACTATCAGGGGCTCTGTAGAGTTGCTACAGCTAGGGGAGCGGTAAACACATACAATACTCGGCCGTGAGGGAAACAAAGTGCAGGGTTTAAATAGAGTGTGTGATTAGTGAGAGCTGTGTGATCAGTGCCTTCAGCTATGTGTGCAATCAGTGCAATGGATGATGGGAAATTGAGTCCAGTGTGATGTGTGCTGTGAGAGTCAATGTGGTCAGCGAGTGACCTCTGGTGGTGAATGAACGGAAGTGCAGACCAGATTCGTGACAGAAAGGTTCTTTGGGGAACCATAAAAAATGGTTCTTCAATGGCATCTCTGTGAAAACCACCTTATGAACCCTTATTTTCAAGAGTTATGTCAATAATATCTGCAGCTCAAATGATGTGGTTCCTATGGGCAAAGATGGCAAAATATAATTAATGTACTTTCAATTGCTTTCTCCAGCTATTACAGACCTCCTTGGATACTGCAGGTTTGCAGTGAGTAGAAACACTAGCAACCTACAGAACAGAAAACTCCTGTAATTTGGCCATATTCAGTGTGAATGTACCTTGACATGTTACCCAGCAACAACTGAACTTTTACACTGGCAATAAATAAATAAATAAATAAATAAAATCAGATGTTCTTACTTAGACCCACTGTATCAAGAAAACGGAAAATGTCTTTAAAGGTCTCTGGATCAGCACGGTTTCAATGTCTAAGTCTTTCTTGTGCCATGTCTTTCTTCAACTGAAATGCCCTAAAGGCATTTTAATGGAAAACAAAAATGAGAAAAAACATAATTACAAAAACCCCATTAATTAGATCAGTCAGGAAACTATGGATGGCTCTCCATTCACAAGAGAAGATTCCAACTATTTCCACTTTATGTAGAAAAAAACCCCTCTTTAATTTTTTAATGCAGACCTCACATATGTTGAGCCAAGGGCTCTCTACCTCAATTTATTGGAGAGGAGAAAACTGGGCCATATTAAATTCAGCTAATTATGTGAGCAGTAATAGGGAAAGGATATCTGGTGGCCTTTATTTAATGAAGTTCTTGCTTCCTTAAATTACCTTCTTTTTTTTTCCTGAGTCAAACAAATTCTCCCCCAGCTCACTGTACGACAGATAATATCAATATTTATTATGACTTTTTGAAATTCTTAAGTCTGATGACTCCCAATCACTCTGCACTGTATATTATATTAGTAAAAAACATTTCAAATAAAATCCAAAGCAAAGCACCTAAAATACAGATTGCATACATATAGAGCTGTATGCGCTAACTAAGCATCTAGCATTGAGATAAATAAGAATACTAATTGATAGCTGTCTCCAGATATGGAGATGGATGGATGGACTTTCAATTTGATGGCTGAAGTTTTAAGTTCAGTTTAACTTCAGTTAGTAGCAGACAGGGAGACAGTAATATGCCATCCATCTCACTGTGTTGTGTGTGTGTGTGTGCTCTCAGGTCAGATGAATGAAACAGTCACTACAGACCAAATATATCGATCTGACCTCTGACTTTTCTCTCTGTGCTCCTGAGTGAAACTCATCAGTAATCAGAAGCTGTGATTTCAACTACTGAACAGACCACAGAGAGTAAGACAAAGAGAAGGAGAAAAAGAGAGAGAGGGAGGAGTTACAACACTGTAAATTTAATTCTACATCGTTCTCAGCCTCTAATGAGAAAACAATTCAAATTCAAAATTCAACATTTTTAAAAGCAGTATTTTAATAGGCATTTACCGTAGTTAGAAAAGGAATTAAACTGCATTGGGCAAAAGACTTGATTTGTAGGAGAAGAATTGTTGAATAAAGTGACTATTTTTGTTTTCTTTGCACACAAAAAAGTATTCTCGCAGCTTTGTAAAATAACAGTTGAACCACTGATGTCACATGGACAGTTTTACTAAAGTCCTTACTACGTTTCTGGGTCTGGGAACATTTCAGTTGTGTTGCTGTCTATGCAGGATCAGAAAGCTCGGATTTCATTAAAAATATCTTAAGTTTTGTTCCAAAGATGAACGAAGGTCTTACATGTTTGGAACAACATGAGGGTGAGTAATTAATGACAGAATTTTTATTTTGGGGTGAACTAACCCTTTAAAGTGAGGGGGAATCATCTGTAAAAAACAAACAAACAAAAAAAACAAATCTACTTGCCCAGTAGATTAGAACAGGCCAATGAGTGTTTATGATTGTGTCAAGACGACCAACATATAAAAACCAACACACACACACACACACACACACACAATTCCCCCAGTGCTCTGAATGACATGGTCACAAAAGACTTACCCCATGGAAGAATCACACAGCTCAGGGCAGTACTGCACTAACAAGATAGAATGAAACAGAGTTTATAATATAAATGTCAGAAGCTAAAATTAGAGACACATTTATTAATCTCAATGGGTCAGTTTATAATTACATGGTGGCTGTTTGATCACAGTGGGTAATGGACAGTGTCACACATCGTAATGTCTTCGCTCTGGACCATTCTGACGTCCCCTGTTGACCTCTTGTTCATAGATTTTCTCTCTCAGTAATCTGTTGTTTCTTGGAAAATGAAATAGAATTTATTCTGCAGTGTCCTCCCTGGTTAACCAAGTGATGGTTTACTGCAGTTGGTTGCTTCAAATGTCATTCAATGGGTGGGGGGGGGGGATAAATCAAATACTTCTGAGAAATTTTTATGGCATTTTTGCCTGTTTTGTTGGTAGAATAGAAATATACAATAACAGGCCATCAGCAAGAGCCAGTTTCGTTTTACAGTTGGTCTCACCCTCCAATAAATAACATTTACATTTAGAAAACACATACAGCATTTACATACCAGATGTGAGTAGCTCTCAATAACAGCTTAGTCACTGAAGCATCTCTCACGATTAATTAAAAGCAAGATAATTTTGTCAAATTGCATTTGATTTTAACATTAAGTCTCACAGTAGAGTCGCAGACGTTCTTCCTGACCTTTGAGTTTTTTTGGGGAGGTATAGCTGAGGACTTACTGATGCATGTCGAACATTTTGGAGCATTAAGAAGAAAAAATGGAGACGCCTGTTACAAAGTGTGCCTCAATTTCTTCCAGATGCATGCTGGGTAAGTGCTGGCTGGGCTGAACGAGGTCACGGGGTGGAGAGAATGATGCATAGACGCCAAAAGCAGATGGGTTTAGAAATGCAAACACACGTTCACAAACAGTTCTGTTTTAGGTGGAGGTAACAATCGTAATTGCACAATCATGACACAAAATACACTTCAATGTACAAGAATAATGCTCCGATGACGATGTACTCAGCAATATTGAAGTATTCCTGATTGAACATTTAAGAATAAACGGAGCAACACAACGAATCAACAGTCCACATGCAACAGGGGAAATAATCAATAAACTACATGTGGCATTTGAGAATGAAGTTAAATAAAGAAATCCAGGAAGCAAGAGAGCTGGGAAGATGGTAAATAGTCCTACATATGCAGTAGGCTTCTCAAAAATATAGAAAATGTTTAACAGAAAACAAATGAAACTTGGCAGAAGCAAATCAAACAAATGACATTAAAGGTGTCTTAACATCATTAAAATAAGATACATTTATTTTAGAAGCAAATACTGTGTACAAAATGTTGACACAGTGACACAGCTGATTCCAATAGAGTTTGACATTAGCATGTTGTTAAACTAACAATAAACCTGTCAGGCACAAAGAAAGGTACCTTTCTAGAATCATCATGTTGCCCCAATGAGCTTAAAAATGCCCAGCACACACTTTTTTAATTACACAAACACTTCTGAAAATATGACTTGAAAAGCGGGTTTTCGTATTGATTCAATTAGTGTGAAGAACATTTCAATAATCTAAAGAACGTTTTTCCAGTATACAGAACATTTAGTGTGATGAAAAAGTTCCATGGATGTTAAAGGTTCTTCATGAAACCATCAATACCAATCATTTTTAAGAGTGACGGATGTTTAAAAAATGAAGCTGATGAGCAATGAACTAAAGGAGTCAAATAAAAGGTAAAGTTTGTGAAGTTTATGATAAACAAAACATTTTTATGTAAATAGCCTTTGATATTTTGTCCTTTAGCAGACAAGCCAATTAAGTTAAAGTGTTGGTAAATCAAAGAACTGGTACTATGACATTTAACGCAAAAGCAATTAACCGACTTTTAGCATTATGTATGATTATTTCATCAAAGTGTGGTGCAATTCCATCAAGAAAAGGTGATCACACAGTTTTGCTCCAGGCTAAAAATATCTCATTAAACTTGTGGATCTGAAATGGAATCTGTCAAATCAATGTCATGTTATGACAGCAATAGAAAAATCATTACTGGTGATGGTCTGAGCGTGATAAAAAACCACACGTTCGACCACACACACTTTATCTGAAAGACATGCAAATACACACACCTGTTTATTCTTGGACTGAATTTATGTGCTGAAGAGGTGTGTTTCTTCTTAGTACGAGGAGTTTGTGTCCAAAAAAAAATGAGTAGGAGAGAATTTCTCGCAGATAACAGTATCTCATTCCTGAAACGGCAAGTAACCAGAGGATGTGATTAAAATCAGACCGCAGGGGCTCCAACAACCTGTCCATATACAAGGTTAAAGGGATCTCTACAACTGTTCCTGTCACGCACACACTCACTGCGAGAGCAGGCTGCTGAGAAGGAGTGCAGTAGATATTGATTGGTGATATGGATCATCTCTCTGCACTCCTGCGTGACTCCTGTTCTCTTTCTAGCACTCAATCTATCATAACTCAGCACGTCTCCATCAGAATGTTGCTTTCTGTCTGCCAATGACACCCAGAACTCTCGACCTCAGCCCTGAACGTGCAGAGGTTATCTGAACAGATTCGCCCAGATCTGCAGAGCAGAAGCCCACCTTTTGCTTGGGGCCTCCCTGGGCCTAAGCTCAGTGCAAAATATTAATTTATTAATCAATAGTTTTGTCCTGTCTCCATAATACAAACAAATCTAAACATCCTTAAAACAACACAACTTCAGAGGCAAAGTTGCGTAGAATGCTGCCTAAGCAGGAAGAGATCACCCAAAAATGTAAATTTGCTGAAAGTGTACTCACTCTCAGGCCATCCAAGATGTAGATGATTTGGAGAAATTTTGCATCGCATCACATGCTCACCAATGGATCCTCTGCAGTGGATCCTCTGCATGGGTGCCGTCAGAATGAGAGTCCAAACAGCTGATAAAAACACCACAATAATACACAAGTAATCCACACCACTCCAGTCCATTAGTTAACGTCTTGTGAAGCAAAAAAGCACCTTAATCCATCAAGACGTTTTAACTTCAAACTGTCAAATAGTGTACAATGGAGACTTGACTCACAATTGATTCCAATAGAATTTAGTGTTCCTATTAAGCATAAAAATACACAGCCCACACAAAAATTGAGTAAAATAGTTTTTAATCGCATTTAATTATTTTAGTTCAAGTTACTTTTTTTTATTTTGTTTTCAGTAATGAATTCTATTCATAATCAATGCTTAATTTGTCTTATGTGATTATATTTTTCCACTCTGTTTGGTGCAGTACATTCTGGGAATGCCAGAAGTTTTAATTTATAAGTAATATTGAATTAGAAATGTAACATTTCATATACTTTCATTAAGTTTTCCTTTCTAAGCAAAATTAAAGCAAATGATCATTTAAGGTTTTTTATATTCTAAACTGTACCGCATGCTTTTCTGTGTTGAATTATTACATGAATTATTAGCTGTCTTTGCCCAGATGTCATCTTTGAATATTTACTAAATGTAAAATAGTCATAAATTTGTTTCAAAACATCAACTTCATAATTGCAATGACATGCAGAAAACTGAGATTGTGTCTTTGTGTGCTACTTAAAACTTTTCAATATTGTACACACCATGCTTTTCTGTAAAAAAAAATTAAATTAAAAAGCAAGCAAGAAAAAATAATTAAATGAATTATTAGTTGTCTTCACCCAGACATAATTTCTGAATATTTGCTGCATGTAAAATATTCATAAATTTGTTTCGGAACCCTGAACTTCATAATTGCAATGATATGCAGCAAAGTGCGTTTGTGTGATTGTTCGTTTTTTTGTTTTGTGTGTGTGTGTGTGTGTGTGTGTGTGTGTGTGCGCGCGCGTGCGTGTGTGTGTGCACGTGTTTTCTTCATGCTGCTGCTTGAAGTTGCAGGTTATAAATGCCAAGGCTTCCCTCACTGACAGATCCCACACAATGACCTTTAGCCAGACTTACACAACAACTCAAGAGCCTGTTATTCCTCATGTATACACAACCACACATATACACAGAAGCAGTTTGGATGTTTGAACAGCACTCCCAGTCACTGAAGACTTCACTGGACGCAAGCGTCAACTCTAATAGAGGTCACGGCTTCACTTTGGTTCTGGCAGAAACCTGCAGACTCCATTATTATTGGGGCTTTCATTGTGGCCACTGCATGCAATACAGAGAGTGAAAAGGCAAAGAACGCCTACCTGCTTTTTTGGCCCTGTGTCATTTTCATCCTCTGAAATCTTTCTATCTGCCCATTCCCACATCGTCCACTAGAGGCCTCTAGACTAACAGACACACTGCTGGGAAACACTGACATAATTTTAAATGTTATGCTAATGAAAGTGAAGCATGAAGGATAAATATACATTCTGTTCATGGGGTTGTAATGTTGTATACCTCTGTGTGCTAAGTTTGTACTCAAATTGTTGGTTTGCATGCTCCTTTTAGACCCAACTAGTAGATAACTACATCATCCGGCTGTTTCAAAAACATCAATCAGTGTATTCATGAAATGAAATGTTTGCAAGCAACACTTGGACTACTAATTAAGTTTTGGGTTGGTAAGATTGTTTAATGCTTTTGAAAGGAGTTTCTTATGCTCACCAAGGCTGCATTTATTTGATCAAAAATGCAGTAAAAATATGAATATTGTGAAATATAAATACAGTTACAAAAATAACTGTTTTCTATTTGAATACTAAGTTCTTTTACATTACATTACCTTAAAATGTCATTTATACCCGTGATGTAAAGTTGTATTTTCAGCATCATTACTCCAGTCTTCAGTGTTACTTGATCCATCAAAAATCATTCTAATATGATTTGCTGCTCAAGAAACTTCTCTTATGTTCTTCGGTGTTGAAAGCAGTTGTGCTGCTTCATATTTTTCAGAAAATTTATAGAACATTTTTTTGAAATAGAAATAAATTTTTGTAGCATTATAAATATTTTTATTGTCACGTTTGGACAATTTAATGTGTCCTCACTAAAATTGAGTAATATTATATTACAGCAAATATTTCACTACTGCCATGGCTTTTTTTGTTTGTTAGTTTGTTTGTTTGTTTTTTTAAATACTAACATGATTTGAGTTCTGAAGATGAAAGTATGTCTTAAAGGTTTGGAACGACATGAGGGTGAGTAATTAATGACAGAATTTTCATTCTTGTGTGAACTAACCCTTTAACGGGAACATTAGCAAAACGTTCTTAGAACGTATTTTTGTTAGGTATTTATATTCTGCTTTGTTCTCAGAGTTCAGAGTTCCAAAGCAGCTTACATTGCATTCAAGCTATATATTTTATACATTCCCTGGGAATCGAAACCATGACCATGGTGTTGCAACAGTAGCACAATGTTCAACTGTTTGACCTACAGCAATGGCATATAAGCCACAATGTGTGCCAGACTTCACAAAAATCTTGACTAGCCAAGTCTACGGAAACAAAGTCTGTGAGCTTTCATCCTGATTCCTCTCCTCCCGTCCCTGCACCCTCCCTCTCTTCCCTCCCTCCGCTCGATGGGCATCGATTACCCAGAGCCTGACGCCCGGGTCCCATAGAGGAGTAAGTGGATACAGCTCTTTACCTCCTACAAGCTTGCATGCGCCCCTGCAGGGACAGGTCGAGGTAAATGAATAGTGTTCTTGCACATAGTAGATATCGCTAATGTATCTGCTATTGATAGAGTGAGACAACATGAGTAGCTTCGCCTTTACTTAATACAAAACATAAATCTGGCAGGACATTGCCAAGGAGCTCAGGCAGATGGCGGGGAGCGACTCTAGATTGTAGCAGCTCTTGTTCATAAAGGTGATCCAAAAAAATACTGTATTATTTACACTATAAAGTATCAGAATGCTTGTAATTTACTACTTTGTAGTAAACTGAAGTTTGTCTGGTTGGACACTGGTTCATGACTTATTTTCTTGCCAAAAAGCCCATTAAAATTTTCAATGACATTGAATGTACTTGTCTTGAATGACAACGGAATATGACAAAGAATTGATTTTGTGTTCCTGTAGCTCACCCGCTAAAGCATGGCACTCATGATGCCAAGGTCATGCGCTTGATTCCCAGCACGGAACACACGCACTGATAAAATGCAGTTTGAATCCATGTAAGTCCCTTCGGAGGAAAAGCATCCAAATGCATACATGTAAAATGTCAGTCAAACACAAAATGAGTCTTGAGATGGAAAAGATAGCTGTCTTCAACAATTCTTAAGAATCAAAAAGGTAGAAGATGCAGTAAATGACAAATGTTAAAGGAGTTCATCTAAAATTGGAAATTCAGAATTGGTGATTTGCAGAGTTCTTGCAGAGGAAGTGAGAAATTATCAAATGTATACCTTGAATGCAATGAAAGTCACTTTGAAACAAAGTATCTGCCATGTATTTCTTGCATAAATGTTTGCATTTCTTGTACACTGTTGATTGTCTATTGCTAATTTTGTTTTTATTTCTTTTTTAATAAATTGATATTGTTCCCTTTTAATAAACTGATATTCTTTTATTCATTGTACATCGCTTTGGTCTCGTTGGACCTCGCTGTTTAAATGCTCTATAAATGAATATTGATAGATTGATAAATTGAAATGTAATTGCAATACTCACCTTCATGTTGTTCCAAACAAATATGTTGTAGGTTTTCACACAGAATCTTCACACAACTTGTCAAGGTTAAGCACCAAAATAAATAAATGCAAAAATAAATCACGAAACGACATACAAGTAGTCAATATGACTCACGCACAACATTACAAGTAATACAAGAGTTTTGTGTGAAAAACCAACTGAAACAATGAATGATGTCATTGACATTTAACCTGCCGAGTTGCATCAAAAAAGCTTTATATTTAATTTAATTTGTTATAGAGAGATATATGTATGTGTGTGTGTGGTTACATGTACACACATTATATTTTTCCTATATGGATGTAAATCATGCATGTATGGAAAACAAATGTGTGAAGATTTTTCCATTTTTCCTGGTTCCACAACAGATCATAACCACAAAGGAGGGGAAATAATGGCAAATTGTCTATTTATGCGTGAACTATTCCTTTCTCATCTGTTATTGCATCTGAAATCTTTTCATATACCTGCAGTACGCATTCACAAAACTCTGAGCGCAGCATTTGGATTAACTGTAAAACTCATGCGAAAGCCTATGAAATAATAAGCGCTTCAATTTGGTTTAATGCAACTGTTCCAGCATATAGTTCTAAACAAGCGGGAAGCTGCATGTCTGTGTGTTTTGTGATTGTTCATTGAAGCTGTGTTAATTGGCTCATATCTCACCTGTAGTGACAAGACCAGCTTTTACCAAGAAAGAAAGGAGTGTTATACACACACACACACACACACACACACACACACAAAATTGCTTTCACTCAACGGCCAGGAAAATTACTGACCACCACAAAATGACAATAAAATCAATCTCAAGGTTTCACTCCATTACATTTCAAATTGATCTCTCTTCAGATATTTTCTCTCTCCTCACCTTCCCTCCATCTCTTTCACATGATACAGTCTCGTGATACATGATATAATGACATATAAATGGCCTCACACCAGATTGACAAATAACCAGAAGAAAGTGAAAATGATAGGTTTTTAAATTTTTTTTTTTTACAAACTAATTATCTTCACACTGTTATTTTTTTACTATGTCCACAATAATTATTAATATATAATATAATATTATTCATACTTTGACAAGCTTTACAAAAAATATTAAAAAAGAAAATATAAATTATTTTAAAAAAGAAACAAAATTAAAAATGCAAAAAGTTGCATTAGTGATTTTATAAAAATAGCCTGCTTGGAGAGCTGTGTGCTTAGCCAAGTTTCCATATGGAAGCTACTGTTATTTCAAAATCACATCCTTCAATTTAAAAGCCAGAACAAATGAATGGGCTCAGCAGGATACGAAAGCATTTTATGCATCAATTTATGTGGCAATTTCAGACTTCACAAAAATGTCTATAGTGTTTTGATCGAAGGAGACTTATTTAGTTACACGTGTGGAGGCAGATGGATTGTATTATCGGAAATTCTCAACAAGATAGAAACTGAAATCCGTCCATGCTGAATGGTTTCCTTTTCAATAATGCACAGAGATGTCATCAGGTTGTGTGCTTGCAGATATCAGGGTCATCTTTTGCTGTCACTGTATTCTTCCTCCAATAGCGTCTGTCTGCAGTAATCAAAGAAGAGAAACATTATGTGAGCGGTTTTGACGAGCGCAGGAGACATGTCTTGTTTTGGCGCCATGTTGCCTTGTGCCTCTTCAATAGTTTGTTACCTTATTTCCAGTAGATGCTCGCAGGTGTAACTGCAATTGTAATTCACAGTTTGGCCTCAAAATAACAACTATAGGTCAAAGTTTATTCGAAGATAATTTATAGGCTATTAAACAATAATTTGTAGGCTATTAAACCATCATATAATGGAGTGAGTGTCCACTTTTTCAGTAGCCTTGTTTCCAGACGTGTTTTTCCCATTAATTGTCTCCTTGGAGATTTCAAAATATCCTCAATAAACAGGTCTAAGCCATGAAGCAAACCAACCAGAGATTAATCACAACATCACAAATACTGATTTTAAGCAAAACTATATGAATTTCTGTAAAAAAATACTGTGTAGGCTAGTTAATGTCTTTAAAGAGAAAATGAACTGCAATCCCATAAAGCAATGCAAAATAGCATTAAACTGAATGGTACAATATTAAAAAATTAATTTGTAGTCTTTATAGTTCCATTTTAAATTTGGCTTTTAAATAAATGACTTAATGTAGTTGAAATTACATTTACTGACGGCTTCAACAGAAGCATTTACTGTACCACTGATTAACATATACCATCAAACTCGTGGTAGATCTTTCTTGAAAGGTTTGTACAGAATCGTAAAAAAAAAAAAAAAAATAATCTAGGGAGAAAATTAATGGGATTTTTGCTTTCAGAACCCAACTATTGCACTGTATTATTCTTCAATAGACATCAGAGAGTTTAAATGCAAACTCACTTTCATTAGCCGCTTTCCTTTCCATAAAGCAAAGTAAGTCATACGATTCAAAATAAACCATAACTTTTTTTTTTTGAAGAAACTTTTCCATGTAAAACTTTTCGCTATTTTTGTCCCTAAAAAAGGCTCTGCTCTTTCCATGTAAGTTTTTTACTGGTTTTTATCATCTACTATGAAAATCACAAATCTGATCACTTACAAAAATAGCAGCACAAACTCTAGAAACTAATGTTTTGGCATAACAAAAAATAAACGAATGACAGTTGTATCAATACTTTTGATCAGTTATGGCAGCTTCTAACTTCTAAAGGCTGATAAAAACAGCACACTCATCCACAAGTAATTCACGCGACCACAGTCCATCCATTAACATCTTATGAGGTGACACGCTGGGCATTTGTAAGAAACAAATCCATCATTAAGACATTTTAACCTTAAACCATTGCTTCTGGCCAACATATGAGTCCATAATCCATAATAACATTTCCTCCAGTGATAAAGTCCATCTCCTGTTGTCCTCTCACATCAAAATCCACAGACTTATTTGTTTAAAATGGTTTTGGACTGTGTTTCCTTGTAAACGGCGCTTGATCTCTGCATATTTCCCTCTTGATTCAGACTAGACGACTTTTTCACTGGAGGAAGCAATATTATAGATAGAGGACTTATATTTCAGAAGGAAGCAGTGTTTGAAGTTTAATAGTCTTGATGGATTTGTTTCTTACAAACAGCTTTTCACTTCACAAAATGTTAATTGATGAAAAAATAACAAATGAATAAAATTGTTCTTAATCTATTTAAACATTGCCACTACAGTGAAATTAGACATCTGTTTACATCAAGGCCATATTAATGATCAGTGCTAAATAATCTTAAATCTAATAAATTATCTCCCCATGCCATCAAATTAAAGTTTCTGTGAGATGCTGCCAAGTGACATGAGTAACCCCAGCTCAAATGAAGACAGAATCCTCCATAATGTCTAATTTCCATTATCTCATCTCAAGAAGTGTGTGAACACCTGCATCCAAGCAACAGCAACAAGACCACAAACAGCTAAAGACTGCAATTTACATAGCAATTAAATACAGCTGTTGGATGTTATGGATGAGAGTGTATATAAACGCAAGATCAAAAAGCATCTTTTTTTTACCTTGTAATTTACATGTCAGACATAGACAACAGCTGTTGTTTTATGTTTCCTTTAAGTGCCGCTAAAACGTCTCAGGTCTAATATCACAAAAAAATAAATAAATAAAATTAAAAAGAATCTAATTTATTCTCCTATGTGTTTTCCACTAGCCAACTCAATTTCAGTTGGGCATGTCAAGCCTATACTGACAGTTTTTGGTAAAATAGTGCCTACTCTGGAGATCTGTCATTGTCAGAATGATAGAGAAGTGACATAAACATCTGCTTCTGATATTTTTTCTCACAATCTGTCATATGAGCTCATCGAAATAAGAACAAAAGCACCACAACATAAACAAACATAACCCATTATAACAGACTGAATTAAAATGCATTTCATGGATGTTTTGGTTTTTTAATGTTTCTGAAAGAAGTCTCTTATGCTTATCAAGGCTGCATTTATTTAATGAAAAATACAGCAAAAACAGTAATATTCTGAAATATTATTACACTGTTTTTTATTTAAATATATTTTATAATTTACTCATTTCTCATGCAAAAAGCTGAATTTTCAGCATCATTACTCCAGCCATACTCAATGTCATATGATTCTTCATAAATCATTCTGATATACTTATTTGTTATGCAAGACACATTTCTTATTATTATCAATTTTGAAAACAGTTGTGCTGCATAATGTTTTTGTGAAAACCATTTATTTATTTATTTTCAGGATTCTTTAATAGAAAGTTAAACAACAACATTTATTTGAACCTTTTAAATGTCTTTACTGTCACTCATATATTATATATATATATATATATATATATATATATATATATATATATACACTGTATATACACCACAAACCTTTTTTCTAATTAATTTAAATAGGGGAGAACGAAAGAAAAATGTTTGATTACACAACCACCAAGAACACACTCAATGTTTACTTTGCTTTTGCTAAGGAAAAGTTTCCACAGACTGATGCTGCTCCCTATAGACTCTAAGTTGCATATATATACCTACACCTTCCCATGAGCAAACCTTCTTTGATGATACAAAATGTTAATCATCTGTTGGCCTGCACTGCTCTTGCTCACTCAGGAACTAGATGTTGCATAATTTAGGAGCAGGGCTCAGATGACTAAATTTAATATGCAAATATAGATTCTTAAACAACGTCTTACCCAAGTTGGCTGGCAAGATGTGCCTTATCAGTCTGGGAGCTTATTTGATGTCTGTGTTCAGCATGAATGATTAGCACAGGTGAATCCAAGTGGCTGTAAAAGAGACATTTCACAAATGAAGCCAGAACCTGTTATGTTACAAGAGTCCAAGATATTATGGTGATATGGAAAAGTGCAAATGTGCAGATGATGTATGTCATCAGGCTTTAGTATAATGTTAAAGTTCAGATCAAGTAAAAAAATGTGGTCTGAATTAGGCTTGGGCGGTAATACGGTAATATGGTATACCGCGGGATCTAAAAATAGCAACGGTATCAGTTTCAATACCGTTATACCGTCATAAAAAACAATGCACTTATATAGGAGACGAGGATATATATTAAATATAATTTATTTAATGCCTAAAAATGCGTATGCTTGGTTGTCATCACGTGACAGCGTGGAGGAGAAAGAGAGAGCGGGGGAAAGATGGCGAGTCGCGCACCAAGTGACCTGGTCTCGAAAAAGAACACAACTTCTGCAGTTTGGCAGTATTTCGGGTTTCGACCGAACGAGAAGGGAGAGGCGGTAAATACGGACGAGGCAATTTGCAAATTGTGCAACAAAAAGGTGACCGCGAGAGATGGAAATACCTCTAACCTAAGGTCGCATATACGAAACCACCATCCACTCACACTGCTGCGAGGATGGACCCGAGTTCACTCAGTGCAACCAACGTGATCTCACAGAATTCCGTGTAATGTTCACGGACTTAATTAACCTCCGAATCTGTGGTGGCATCACGGAATCGCCGAAAATTCCGTGATGGGCTCACAGAAGTGATACCAATGTAAGTCAGTGACAGGCATCAGCCGTGCTCCACGCACGGAAACCCTTAGCATCAATATGCCGACGCGATACTGGGAAATTTATCGTCATCATTATTGTTCAGAACTGGGTAGGTTTAGGGTAGGGGTGGGTCAGGTACTCCAGTGAAAGTATAACTGCATCGGAGTCACTCTTTTTACGTGGTCCGATGCAGCGCTGGTGTTGAACCAGTGAATCCGTGCGTGGACCACGGCTGGTGCCTTCTGTGAGCCCATCACGGAATTTTCGGCGATTCCGTGATGTCACCACAGTTTCGGAGGTTAATTAAGTCCGTGAACATTACACGGAATTCTGTGAGATCAGGTTGGTGCAACAGTTTCAACGCCTCCCGATGCAGGACCAACAACATCTAGGTCCACCGACAGCCGCTTTGCAATACTTTTATAATATGGATGTTTATGTTAATTTAATTCTGTTTGACTGTTGTATTTGCACTTTTTTCTAAACTGCTATTTGTTGCTAATAAAAGTTGTTAATATTGTTGTGCATGTTATTGTTTCAGTATTAGTGTTTGGTATTCAGTTTCTGAACGGTTTAGGCACAAGCCAACAGTTTGGTGACACTGTCTGAGCCTTATGTCATAATTTTTTTATTATTCACGGTAATACCGTATACCGAGGTAAAATAGGGAGGAGGTTTGACGGTATCAGAATTTGGAAACCGCCCAAGCCTAGACTGAATGTTTTGGAAGTCCTCTGTGACACTAAAAACACTGTGCTTTTGGTGTTGTGCTGTTCCTAAAGAGGAGAAGCCAGCTGCTGCCATCTAGTGGATTTACAAAGACATTGTTCTCTATATGTTAGTACTGGGATCAGAGAGATGCAGAAACGTTTAGAAATTTAGAAAGAAAAAAGATGAGTACTTTGTACCCCAATTAATCTGAAATAAGAGTAATGCTTTACAATACAAAAAGTTAGTTGTTAGTTGTAAAGGGGGGGGGGTCATTCCTACAACCAGTGGGTTGGATTTGGTTTCTTGACAGTGACATTATTGTCAGTGCGGAGTAACTAAAGCTTAAAGTGGACACGTAGAGAGAGGAAGAAAAGTAACATAAACACAGACAAAGAAAGTTAATTGTGCCTTCAGGATTGCAGATGTACCTGCCAAGAGAAGTTGGAGGTAAGCATGAGAACAACATGTGTAATGCAGATGTGTAGGTTTATGATTAGATCCATTATCAAGAAAACAACAATAATCCAGTGCAGGGGTTTAAACACATCTATGCTGTAATGTCTGATAATGCACTGTTAAACTTGATGATGCATGATGGGGATTTGTGTTGTGTTAAAACATAATTCTTCGTCTTATTAGTATTTCATGTTGTCATTTTTGATAAATTCATCTCGATTTCGTTTTTCCTTGTGCACAGCTGTGTTAAACGTATTTAACAGATATGTGCATTTATATATTAATTATAACAACTACTTTATATCTGATGGTAGGCTTGTATTTTTACTTTACTGATATCAAAATGTCAGCATTTGAAATGATGTATTTTAACCTCATGCACGTGCACACTGCAACATTCAAAAGTTTGATTCTTTTTCTTTTATTCAACAAGGGCTTTTAACTGATAGTACATTTACATTTATGCATTTAGCAGACGCTTTTATCCAAAGCAACTTACACTGCATTCAAGTTACAGTTTTTTTTTTTTTTTACATTTTATCAGCTCTTGCTTTCCCTGGGAATCGAACCCATGATCCTGGCGTTGCTAGCGACATGCTCTACTATTTGAGCTACAGGAAAGTATATGATAGTATTATGATAGTAAAGACATTTTTAATAATGCAAAATATTTCTATCTCAAATAAATGATGTTCATTGAACTTTCTATTCATAACAAATGGGGGAATCAATGTTTCCACAAAAATAAAAGGGGAACATGATTTTTTTTTTAATCAATGCAGAAAACTGTTCTTTTATTTTGTCATTTTTGATCAAGATAGCAACCTGGTCCATGCATTTTGTTCAGGTGGAAGGTCAATCCCTAAAGTTATTCCTAAAGGCTATTAAATACTAAACAGAATTTGTCACTGTGCCATCTGTCAGACCAGATAGAGAGAGGGAGACATGGGGGGTATATAACCTTCTTTATGACACAACAACAGTCTTGCTGACCTTTGTGACCTCTGAAGCCCCTCTGCCCACCCTGAGTAGGACAAAGGTTGTGGGAACTGGACATTTTCAGCATCTGGATGGTTTAGGTAATGAGTCTCCTTAACGAAACCATAGTAGCTACTCTAAAAGTCATGTAGTATTGCAATAATCTGTAATTGTGGCAACAGGATTAAATTGGTGCTGGCTTGCTTAGATGGGTTTTTAACATCTGTTATTCCACACATTTAATTACATGTAACAATTTAAAAGTTCATCAGTATTCATTGTTATATTTTTTATAATTGAAGATCGTGCACTGCCTAATGCCACACTCTTAAAAGTGCCATATATTTGAATGGACACATGCAGCATGCAACATTTTCATTGAAACATTATACTTTTTTCTGTCTGTTCCTCACAAAGCTATTGCATAACTTAACTTAGAATCTATCTATATCTATATCTATATTAGTGCTGTCATCCAAAATAAAAGTTTTTGTTTACATAATATACTGTATGTGTGTGGGCTATGTATATTTATTATGTATATATAAATACACACACATACAGAACATATTTTAAAATTATTAACATGTATTTACATGTATATATTTATATTAATTTAATTTATATTGTATATAAATATTATATTATATTATATAATTAATATATTTTATATATAAACCTAACATATTTTCCTTAAATATATACATGCATGTGTGTGTCTTTATATACATAATAAATAAACACAGTACACACGTATATTATGTAAGCAAGAAAACGTTTATTTTGGATGCTATTAATCGCGATTAATCATTTGACAGCACTAATATATATATATATATATATATATATATATATATATATATATATATATATATATATATACAGTGGGGCAAAAAGTATTTAGTCAGCCACCAATTGTGCAAGATGAGAGAGGCCTGTAATTTTCATCATAGGTATACCTCAACTATGAGAGACAAAATGAGAAAACAAAATCCAGAAAATCACATTGTAGGATTTTTAAAGAATTAATTGGTAAATTCCTCGGTAAAATAAGTATTTGGTCACCTACAAACAAGCAAGATTTCTGGCTCTCACAGACCTGTAACTTCTTCTTTAAGAGGCTCCTCTGTCCTCCACTCGTTACCTGTATTAATGGCATCTGTTTGAACTCATTATCAGTATAAAAGACACCTGTCCACAACCTCAAACAGTCCAACTCCAAACTCCACCATGGCCAAGACCAAAGAGCTGTCAAAGGACACCAGAAACAAAATTGTAGACCTGCACCAGGCTGGGAAGACTGAATCTGCAATAGGTAAGCAGCTTGGTGTTAAGAAATCAACTGTGGGAGCAATTATTAGAAAATGGAAGACATACAAGACCACTGATAATCTCACCCCGTGGGGTCAAAATGATCACAAGAACTGTGAGCAAAAATCCCAGAACCACACGGGGGGACCTAGTGAATGACCTGCAGAGAGCTGGGACCAAAGTAACAAAGGCTACCATCAGTAACACACTGCTCCGCCAGGGACTCAAATCCTGCAGTGCCAGACGTGTCCCCTGCTTAAGCCAGTACATGTCCGGCCCGTCTGAAGTTTGCTAGAGAGCATTTGGATGATCATATGCTCAGATGAAACCAAAATAGAACTTTTTGGTAAAAACTCAACTTGTCGTGTTTGGAGGAGAAAGAATGCTGAGTTGCATCCAAAGAACACCATACCTACTGTGAAGCATGGGGGTGGAAACATCATGCTTTGGGGCTGTTTTTCTGCAAAGGGACCAGGACGACTGATCCTTGTAAACGAAAGAATGAATGGGGCTATGTATCGTGAGATTTTGAGTGAAAACCTCCTTCCATCAGCAAGGGCATTGAAGATGAAACGTGGCTGGGTCTTTCAGCATGACAATGATCCCAAACACACCACCCGGGCAACGAAGGAGTGGCTTCTTAAGAAGCATTTCAAGGTCCTGGAGTGGCCTAGCCAGTCTCCAGATCTCAACCCCATCGAAAATCTTTGGAGGGAGTTGAAAGTCCGTGTTGCCCAGCAACAGCCCCAAAACATTACTGCTCTAGAGGAGATCTGCATGGAGGAATGGGCCAAAATACCAGCAACAGTGTGTGAAGACTTACAGAAAACGTTTGACCTCTGTCATTGCCAACAAAGGGTATATAACAAAGTATTGAGATGAAATTTTGTTACTGACCAAATACTTATTTTCCACCATAATTTGCAAATAAATTCTTTAAAAATCCTACAATGTGATTTTCTGGATTTTGTTTTCTCATTTTGTCTCTCATAGTTCAGGTATACCTATGATGAAAATTACAGGCCTCTCTCATCTTTTTAAATGGGAGAACTTGCACAATTGGTGGCTGACTAAATACTTGTTTGCCCCACTGTATATACATATATATATATATATATATATATATATCAAATCAAATCAAATCAAAATTTATTTATAAAGCACAATAAAAACAACAGTAGTTGACCACTGTGCTGTACAAACCTTGCTAATAACAAAAAAAAAAAAACAATTATAAACAGTTTTGACCACAAAACACTAGAGAGACTCTAAGAACAGTTATGAGCCCTAGAAAAAAGGTACGTTTTTAACTTAGATTTAAATTCAGATTCCGAAGAAACTAATCGCCGGGAGACTGGAAGACTATTCCATAATTTTGGCCCAGCAATTGAAAAGGCACGGTCGCCCCTCAGCTTCAGTCTGGATCTAGGGACCATCAACACTCTTTATAAGTACTTTATACTTTATAGTATATACATACATACATATTTGCATATATATATATAAAACATCATATTTTTCAACATTAATATGCAGTATCTTACAGAAGTGAGTACACCCCTCACATTTTTGTAAATATGTTATTATATCTTTTCATGTGACAACACTGAAGAAATGACACTTTGCTACAATGTAAAGTAGTGAGTGTACAGCTTGTATAACAGTGTAAATTTGCTGTATACTGTGATACTGTAAACTATTTGTGATATGATCATATGAAATATGTGAATGTGCAAAACATCTGATAAGTGCAGGAAACTGTAAAACTATTTGTGTTATAAGCCACTGTTTATGATTATGATAATAATCTAAAATAACATGATAACAAATACCAGTAACGGACTGAATACCAATAACTGGAAACATATGACATCGGAAGACTAGCACATTTAAGAAAATGGTTGCATTTACATTGAAAATTAATGGCCACATGGATTACTATTATAGGCCTACTATTTATCATGCCACTGGGGGTTTGACAGACACAGTCACTATGAACTGCTTTACAGTACATAAAAATGCAACAGTTTTACTGTTATAAAAATAATATGAAAATTCTTTAAAAAAAATGAATTTTGTGTTCCAAAGAAAGTCTTCTGATCATACTAAAATAAAAGGCTGCAATGGCCACAAATATTATTAATGTTAAAAAAAAAAAAAAAAAAAGCATATGCACATTAAAACATACATACAATAAAACAAATATCTCAGTTCTGAGTGGTTTGCTAGATAATACTGAGTGTGTTTGTGAATGGCTCCTTGCAGCTGTAAACATTCCCGACTGGAAGCTGTAATACAGACCATCTGATCTTTCAGTCCGATGTTTGCTGCTGCTGGTGGCCCCTTCCGACTAAACACCCACCCACCCACACACATATCTATCTATTATGTTATACATCAAATTGATTTGGTTCACTGTGAACAATTCTCAACTGAATCCCATACTGAGAATACATTTTAATGTATTTTTCCACAGTTCCATGATGATTTTTCCATGATGGTTTTGAACTCAATTATTCCTCTGTATGTAACAGTGAGCCTGCAGGTTATGGGTTATTATAATTAACAGACCATAATATTAATTTCATAATTATTGTATCATTGTGTGTATCAAACACTAAGCAGGTAAAGAAACCATCAAATAAATTCTGTTAAACATATTTACACAGTTTACATTCAATTTCTGACCGATTTGATTCCACATTTAGATGGTTCATGTAATATGGTAAATAATAAGAGAGTTCATATACAGACACTAGAGGGCGATAAGTGTTGCTGCTTGTCTTTATTTTCTAGCTAAAGGTTTTAATCTGTGACTTTATGCCGTAGCTGTAATGACTGCTCCCTTTAAGTGTAATCTTTTCACTTTACATGCTTTGTAATGATAGTTGCAGCAGGGCAGAGCGGTACACAACTTAACAGGCTTTCTCAGTTTGTGTAAATCCACTTTTTTTCCACATTATTTTAACACATGTCTGGTGCAAATATATAGCATTGCTTCATTAATACAGGGTACACTTTTTTCTTTATTTACCTGAAAACATTAACACTTTATAATAACTTTTATTAACAAATGTTATAGAATTCTTAACGGAACATTAGTTTGCTTGTTAATGTTTACTAATAATGTTAAGGACTGGTTTGGTGGTATGGGTATGATTAAGGGTTGGTTAAGTGGTCAATAGTGTATAAGGGTCAGTTTGATTACTATAAGGGAAGACGATTCAATCTGCTAATATTACATTATTTTGATAAAAGATAAATGAAAAAAATTATCCTGTTGACGTACGATTCAAGAATATTCTGTTTAATGATAGATAAACAGTAGTATACTAATATACTGTAACTGTTGAAGCCATAAAAACAAGTTTTGCACACGAATAACAATGTGTGGTATAGCAAGCATTTAGCTAAACTTAACTAACCACCCTTTACACAAACGTTACACAAAAGTAAATTAAAAAATAAACTTCATCGTTGTATAATTTCCTTCCTGTAAATTAAAAAATAAATAAATAAAAAAAATAAAAAATGCATGAATGTATGTATGAATGAATGTATGAAGTTTAATGGCATAAGCATTAAATAATGATCCGTTAAGCTTTGTATAGTGTTCGTTAATGATTTATCAATGAAGCTTTTAATAATTGTAAACCATCTGTCAAAATCAATTGAAGGTTTTTTATTTTTTTTTATTTTTTTTTTTAGTGCATGAGCATATGAACGGAAATTATATTATTATAATTATATTATGTAACACAGTTCGTAGATCGGGAAGAAGGAGGCGGGAACCGGCGAACATTTAAACAAAGTTTTTAATAAAATAAACAAACATCAAAGTAAAGCGGCAGCCCCTCACGGACGACTGCCGCACATAAAATACAAAATAAAAGTCCAGGCCTGGGGTGTATTCCAGAAAGCATGGTAAACTTACCGTCAGATAAACCCTGAACTTTCGGTTGATTAACCCCAAACCTTGCTTACTCGAGGTATGTGGTTCCAAAAACACGTCCGGGAGTAAGTTCATTCAACTCGGAGTATGTTCCTGATTAAGACTCAAGACATTCTCAACAGAGCGACGAATCTACGAGTCACTATGGAAACGGACTCTAAGAATAAGCGCGCCATAATGCTTCTTTCTTCTTCTTTTGTTCAAAGGTCATGTAGGCCTCATGCTTAGTGCATATCGCCACCTAATTGATGGTTTTGCAATCATTTTTATTTTTTTTCCGTTTAATCTTTAATCCTTGAGAATAAGAATTATATTGTTTGTTTGATGCTAATTATATATTAAGTCATATCAGATATGTATTTTTATTATAGAAATGCATTATAGAAAATGCCGATCCATGTGTGAGATGATAATATAAAATGTAATAAATATATGTATAGGCTAATATAATAAATTAAACATTACATTTTCATAGTAGTGTTTTATAATTTATACAGATAGCTGTTATATATGCCAATAAAATATAATAACCATATTAGAGCAATATATAGGCTAACCTTATTTATTACTTATTTTAGCGCTTTATCATTAAAATAGCATACAAATATATATATATATATATATATAGTAGGCTATATACATAACTGTATTGTAATAATATGTAATATTGTGCGCTATCTGTCACGCCCACTGAAGGCTCGTCAGTAGATCATACATGCTCTGATAGCGCTGAAGTGAACTAACCCTGGAACATAACCTGCTCCTGAGCAGGTTATCTTCAGAAAACAAGTTGCTATGGTTACTACATACCCTGAAAGTAACCTCTGATTTTGGAACCGAAAGCTGAGGTTATCCGCTCGCTTAGCCTCAAACATACCCAGGTATGTCACATAACCTGCTTTCTGGAATACACCCCTGGTCCTCTCTCCTCTTCCACTGTCGTCACTCCTCCTTTTATCCTTCCGGAGCTCCTCCGTGGGACTCGAGACCGGCGAGTGGCGCAGGTGTCGCTCATTATCATTAACTCCACCGGCCTCGCTCCGTTCCCACGGCTCTCGGCCCCGCCCCACTTGCCACATATTATATATATTATAAAAACACAGCTATAAAGCATAGGTCAAAACAGGGCAAACATGAAGAAACACATTCAGAAAACTGCAGTTGAAATAATAATTTCTAAACATTCTGGTTCTCCCTCTCAGTCTTTATTCACCTTTCTCTCATGGGTTGTCATTTGAATAGGTCAATACGTATACATCAATTTTGCTAACATCATGGAAAATAAGCGGTTTCATAATAAGCTGTGATCATAAGCCGTTTCTCAATATTGCCTGTACTTGTCTTTCTGTGCACCTCGCTGCACAAAGGACTATTCCATTTCAAAGTTCTCAGCCAAGCACAGTTCAAATGCCCCTTTTATCTTTTAATGAAAAGCCCCATTTACTGAGGATTTATCAGGAGATGAGCCTGGCACATGATGAAGGAATACCTTTCTCTCAAAGGAAATCTTGCTGAAAACTGGAAGATTTGGATACAAAAAGTGTAATTATTTCTTAAGGCTAATGGCATTGCTGCCAAGTCCAGAAAGTGCAATGTGCCAGTTTTTAGCACATTACAGGTAAGGAGGCTATAAAAGTTTGCAATATTATTGAATTTCAAGAAAACAAGAAAGACAAAATTTACGTACTAATCCAAAGCACTCAATGAATAAGTAGACATGCACAAAATCAATAAACAAAAGAACAAACAAGACTAAGCAAAAAGAAGTTCATCGTGAATTAAATGAAGACACGAAATACAGCAGGAACATGAAAATGCCCCGCCTTTGGACTAGCATGTAAATTGTGCAATAAAAAGAACCGCTTTGCAAAAAAAATTGCAGAATTGAACATTAAAACTAAGAGAAGCACACATGTGAGCAAACTGAAGAAGTTCAGATGACATACAAGTAAAAAAGCACAAGCTGTGACAATAGAAATGCAGAAGGATACTAAGAAGTGGTCAGAGAAACTCAAGAAAAAAGAAAAGTTGCATTTAAACTGGACAATGGTGCAGAATGCAATGTTCTGTCATTAAATATTTTCAACTCACTGGGCATCAAGAAGAAAATGAATAAATCTGCCTACAAGTTGCTTACACACTGAGGACACCAGATGTCACCAGTGGGCCATAAGCTGCTGCTCTATGAGCATGAGGGACAAAAGCACAGAATTAAATTTCAAACACACTCCTGCAATATTAGGAAGAGTCACGTGTCAAGCATTAGGCATGATAAAGAGCCTACATGAAGTGAAATTTTGACAACAGCACACTAAAAGAATATGAAGATCTATTCAGTAGTCTAGACTCTAGGATGCATGCCAAAATAGACTAGAACAAACTAGTTCATGCCACACAAATAGTTCCAGTTGCCCTGGGGGATAATTAACGAGAAAATAAACAAGCTCTACTAGGGGTGACCCCGAATAGTCGATGATTCGATGCTTCGATTCGAGGAGCCCGATTCGACTCCCAATCTCACAGTCGAATATTCGCGGGGTGTTATGATCATGCCATTTTGGCTATATGGGGGTGCTCAAATGTCTGATTTCACATAGAACTACCGGTTTTCTCCCAATAAGTTAATATACAGCCTATTATGATAATGCTGTAAATAAGTCTGAAAAGAAAAAAAAGCTTTAAATAAATATTTTAACGTGCGTGAATAAATCCAACCACCCCTATAGATTTAAGTTTCACTTTCCATAATCCGTGACCGACAGAGGAGCATCTTGGCGGCAAGGACTTAAAACTTTAACAAGACTCAAACTGATGCAGAGTGAAAGACTGGATTTTTTTCGATCAGGTAGGATACAAGTGATTTCAAAACATTTCAACCGGTTTATATCGTGTATATATTATTTATCTCATATAAGATGCATTTGGTTGAGTCGCTGCAGTAAAGCGCTTTATTGAACAGTGATTATCTCTTCAGTGCGCAGCGCGAGCAGGACAAACAACTATGCAGAATATTAATGACTATGACTGGGACTGTCATATACACATAACATTATAATGAGAACACTATCATAATAAAACGCTGTGAATTTAGTTCCCGTGTTTCTGCACGTTGTTGCGTCAAGAACGGCAAGATTCGAAAATTCCGATTCGACTATGAAAATCCTTAGTCGGGGACACCCCTAAGCTCTACAGACGTTTCTGAGTATGCTGCAGTATCTTGCCAAGTTCATTCCGAATTTAAGTTGTCAGAAGTAAATGCACCCTTCAGGCAGTTGCTTGAGAGCAACACTGAATAGATAAAAAGCTCTGGATGCATAGGAGCGGCCTTACCGCAAGATCAAAGACCAGTAACATACGGATCGCAAGCGAATGAAACAATCTCAAATGAAACAAAAAGAAATGCCAGATCAGAACATCATAGATCAAAGATCAAGAACATTGTTCATGTACTCACCGCTGATTCAGCCATTGTATTCAGATGTGAGACATTCCATCAGTATGCCCACGGTAGAGAAGTTCAAGTAGAAAGTGATCACAAACTACTGGAGAGTATATTTAACTCTTTCACCGCCAGCGTTTTTAAAAAGTTGCCAGCCACCGCCAGCGTTTTTGATGATTTTCACCTAACTTTGACGGCCCTCAGAATATTTTCTGCTATGAATATAAGAACATATTATATATCAAAATAAAGAACCAAGTCTCTGCTTTTAAACAAAAAAAACAAAACTATTTTATTCTATCTTCATGTGTTCATGTTTTATGACCATTTGAATACAGGTGGGTACCATTTTGGACAAAAAACTGAGAAAAAATGCATTTTTATCAAAGTAGTGCATTTTCATGCAAAATACATTCAGATGTCATATTCTTTCACCTGTAAATAATTATATGAATAATTTAAATTGCATTCAATAAACAGAACAAACAGACACACACACACACACACACAAACATATACATACATATGATTATACACACAGGCTACATACATACATATGCATACATATACTGTACATGCACACACACACACACACACGTACACACACAAACACACACACACACACACACAAACATATACATACATATGATTATACACACACACACAGGCTACATACATATGCATACCTATACTGTACATGCACACACACACACACATATATATACATGATTATACACACACACACACACAGGCTACATACATACATATACTGTACATGCACACACACACACACACACACACACACACACGTGCACACACACACAAACATATACATACATATGATTATACACACACAGGCTACATACATACATATGCATACATATACTGTACAGACAGATAGATAGACAGACAGATAGATAGACAGATAGATAGATAGATAGATAGATAGATAGATAGATAGATAGATAGATAGAGCCCACACACACACACCACACACACACCCCTATTCAGATCGACGGATCGGTTATAACTTCAGATGTTTCTGTGTCTGTAAATGCATCTCTCTCACTGACTACATCGTCCAGATCAGATTCAAAATGGTCAAAGCATGATCTACATAGGCTATGAGCAACGTAACAGAACACTGGACCTAAACAACGGTGCCCCTTCTCCCCGTTTTGTTTTCTCGTTTTTTGATAGTCCTTTTGTTTTCTCTTTTTTTTTCTTCCCATGGAAGTCGCCGCTCGTTTCTCCGCCTTAGCCTCCCCTTCATGGAGTATGCGTGGGAGTTCTACAGGATCGCCACGAGTACAGCGCAGAGAGGGCTCCAGTCCCCGAGTCTAGCCCAGGGAGGGCTCCATTCCCCCAAGCCAGCCCAGAGAGGGCTCCAGATCCCGAGTACAGCCCAGAGAGGGCTCCAGTCCCCGGATCCAGCCTAGAGAGGGCCCTGAGCTTCCTGAGCACCCATTAGATGTTGTACATCCCCATTGGATGTTGTTAAGGGAGGGGGGAGTAAATGTCAGTCCTGTGTCCCCATGTCTTGTGTTTTTCTCCCCTTGTGCCTTCCTTGACCTAGTTTCTCCCTCCATGCCCATATTTGGCCCTTCCTGTTCCTGTCCCCATTTAGTTCTATATGCTTCAGCTGTGTTCTATTAATTTCCTCGTTTACTCCTAGCATTTAAGCCCTGTGTTTCCCTGTCTCCAGCATCCAGTGTTATACATCTCTGTGCTATGTGTGTGACTCCTGGCTTCCCTGTGTTTCCCAATGTGGATTAATAAAGATTGTTTATTTATGAATGTCCTTCGGCTCTGCGCTCCTCGTTTCCAGCACAGCAGCAGCAGCAGCAACGTGACATGTACAGGTTATAACAGGAATTGTGCAATTAAGTTCCAAGGCTAAACCTCAAGTGTCATAAAAACACCATCAAAGTAGTTCTGAATCTGATACCATATAGTTTTGAAGTTTATAATAGGCAAATGATTACAATAGGCATATTGTTAAGTCATGCAAAGGCAACCTGTTGCCAAAGTGTAGCCTTCAAATGAATATGCCTTTATGGTCAGTATAAAAATAATGATGTTTGAACAGTCTTGCTTATCTTACTTATTTTATACATCTACAAATACATCTGCTTTCTCCTTGCGTCAAAAACCAGTAAGTAGAAAACATTAAAGGTCACATGGCATGAAAATTTCACTTTATGAGGTTTTTTAACATTAATATGAGTTCCCCTAGCCTGCCTATGGTCCCCCAGTGGCTAGAAATGGCGATAGGTGTAAACCGAGTCCTGGGTATCCTGCTTCGCCTTTGAGAAAATGAAAGCTCAGATGGCCCAATCTGGAATCTTCCCTTTATGTCGTCATACGGGGAAAGGTTACCTCCCCTTTCTCTGCTTTGCCCGCCCATGAGAAAATGAGCTACTACCGTGCGACGCGAGCGCAATATTTTTTTTTCCTCGAGAGACATCATGGCTTGCAAACGAGCAAAGCATGGCAGTTGCTCAGTGTTTGGATGTACAAATGAACACCGAAGTAATTTTTTTAGTTCCTTCATCCGAGCCTATGGCTAGCATTAGCTACATGATAATAACTGTAACAGCATACATAAACAAACCAACTAAAGTACCGTATTCAGACACCAATATTTTAAACTAACCATTCGGAGACGTCCTGCTGTAGCCGCTGATCAGATTCTGGGTCAAACTGAAAAGCTTGAATGACTGCGTGTCTATGAGCCATTGCGATACATCCACTGTCAACATTAGCGCATGGTAGCGCAAGCTGGTTAAGGCCACACCCTCACCCTCCACCTTGCCCCGCCTCTCTCATCCTTAAAGCTACAGACACAGAATGGCACGTCCTAAGGAAAGCTCATTGTGGGACTGGCTCATAGTGGCTGAATTTCGGCAAACAGACCTCAGATACAGTATTAGGGACCACTTAGGCCTATATAAAAGCATCCAAAAGCAGCATGTCATGGGACCTTTAAAAAAAAAAAAAAACGAGCCGTCATATTTATATGAGTTTATGTAACAAGTCTTATGCAAATTAGTTTTTTTACATGTGCAAATGGTTTAGATACGATTGTAAGGGTTGTTTCCCTACATTTCCCTATGTTGGCGTACAGGCCTTGATCACTATCAGCACCCCTGTGCCTTTAGGAATGCCAAATGGCCCTTTTGTTACTCAAGATAAGAAAGCAGAAGTCTTTGATTATTTTTGACCCTACACCATTGTAGAAATACTCTATGCACCATAATGTAATCTATGAGCAGATGTTTTCTACAGAGCCCCAGACATGACATGCAGGGGAAAAAAATATTTATATTGTGGCGACAAATTAACAATCCGTTCCCATGACTTACTAATTCCTTACAAAAATTAACCATGGTTTTATTATAGTAAAATTGTAGAAACCATGTTTGTTTTTTGTTTTTCTGTTTTAGTTTTATTGCGCATTGATTACTATTTGAATAACCACAGTTTTACTACAAGTACCATAGTTAAACTATGGTTATTGTAGCAAAACCATGGTTAATTTGTGGTTACCATGGTTTAACTGTAGTAACCATGGTTTTTGGTTTTATTTGTGGTAAAACCATGGTTAATCTTATGTCAGCACGATTTACAAATTAGTTCCCTTGTTTTAAAGTGCCCCTGTTATTCCATTTTAAGGTTCCTAATATTGCTTTGGGGGTCTTCTACAATATGTTTATATGCATGCAAGGTTTAAAAAACGCTTTCATTTTCTCAAAAACAAAGTATTTAATATCACCTCATTTTCCTAGCGATTCTCAAACGTTTTGTTTAAAGCAGTTCTGATTCAGTCTCTCTAAACCCCTCCTTTCCATGAGTCTTCTCTGCTCTGATTGGTCAGATGGCCCAGTCTGTTGTGATTGGTCTACCAAGTACAGCGCATGTCAGAAACAATATGCCACACATAATAGGTCCGTATTCTGAATGTTCCATAGAAAATATAAACATCAGTTATTAATCATGTTTACAGTCTGTGATGCAGTGGAGCCAGCTGGTCCAAATAAATTGGGTAAATAGCTATCTTTCAAGAGCAAGCGTTCTGTGAATCCTGTGTTAAACTCACCGAGATTAGACAAGCAGTCCTCAGTAAAATGACATGTTTGTGGGCGTTTGTCAAGTTGTTCACAACCGGCCAACATAGAGCATAGGCGGAATTATGCAAATGTGTTACCCTGTGACGTGTAGCCAGCACGGAAGTGGGATAACTTTATTTATTGTCCACTTTCGACTTTACAACTTTGTCTTTGTCTTTTACATTCACATACAGCTACATTACACACTGCATGAAAGGCAATATTGGAAACGGCATATTAAGGGTACTTTAAGTAAATCGTGAGTACATTTTACTAATTTGTTGCCTCATTTTAGTGAAATCATGAGTAAGTGTTACTTCCCATCTGCAAATTCATAAACCCATCATGCTTTTTGCTTAGTGAGAAAAAACCTCTAGTGCTTGTGTTAGGGATGTCTCTTCATAAAGAGGGTGCAATCCATGTTATCTTTCCCATAAGAGCGGATGCGGCTGATTGTAAATTTTATGGGTCTGGCTTCCGATCTCATCTACATCCAGCTATTTTTAGCTATATGCTTTTAGCTTGTTTTATATATATTTTTTCCCACGTCATGTCGGGGACTCTGTAAATTTCAACAATGTGGGTTAGTCAGATAAATTGAGTCATATGTCTGGTCATGTGTTCCACCCTCCATGTAAAATGAAACAGCTTTTTAGCCTACTGATATTAAAGCTAGGGTAGGCAGTTTCTTCAGAGATATCCCAGTGTGCTATGTGTCAAAAATTTGATTTATTGCCCCTCATAAAGATAAGAACCCCCACCCCTCCCTCCCGTCCCGTCCCAAACTGGACACCTGTTTGTCCACCCCCACCCATGTAAATGACCATCTGTTTTTACTGTCCAGTGATCCTAAGGTATTTACGAACGTTTTGGGGACCGTGTTTTTGTGTGGGTCATTGTTATGTGTTTAAACTTTAAATTGTGAAACTGTGTTTAAACTTTAAATTGTGAAACTGTGTTAAACGGGACAAAGAGAAGTTTTTATTAGAGTTTTTCACGCACACATATCAACAAAAAACATCAAACATATACGTAAAATGAGCAACGACTTGCTAGTGTTGTTGTAACGAACTCTAACTATTTTAAAAACATTTTAAGTTAAATAAAAAAAAGTAGAAGTGTACGTGTTTGTTTATTTAAAACAAACAAAGCATCTGACACATTAGTTAAAACAATAGCATAACATTACAAGTTAAATAATATAGAGTTGACTCATCTTACCATCTTCTAAAACAAAAAGCATCAGAAGCAAACGTTAATTAAGATACTTTACAACGTTCTAACATTACAAATTAAAAGGTAGCTTTTGTCACAAGTTACAGCAAATAGTCCTGACTTATCTTACCGTCTTCTAAAAGAAAAAAAGCATCTGACAAGTTCGTTAAGTAAGCTACTCGTCAAAATCTTGTTACAAAAATTAAACAAAAGAAAAAGAGCAGACTATCTTACGCAGCCCCGTCAGATAACCTCGCACGACCGTGTCAAACTCAGAATGAGTTTACGCTGCTGAGGCCAGACCACACCTACCGCCAGCCCCTAACAGCAGGTGTACTGAAGGCTTCAGTTGTAACGTTGTGTTTAAAAAAGGAGTGTTGAGGGTACCCTATCTTCACCTAGACACGAAATACAGACGATGTTTTGCGAATTGGAAAAACAGAAAATTGTTCTACAACAATGGCTGAAACATCATTACCTAAAACTCCCGAGAAGACCATTGAGGGTGCTATGGGCGATCTTACTCTAGCGCCTAGAAAGATGAAACATGGACCGTGTTTGGTCAATTTCCTCCACGAGCCTATGGATAATGTTAAGTATGATCTTCATTTATCCGGTAATCGCGTATGCAGTTACAACTTTGACAAGACCAACAGGGAGGTCAGACTGCGTACCGTGGACAATGATGAAAGGTTCACGTACGACACGTGCGAAGATCCTGAATTGTTTTTCACTGTAAAAGACTGGTGTTTATTTTACAACTTTGTCTGGCGTGATCTAAAAGACGGCTGCGACGAACCACTATTCATAGGGGAGTGGAACGGCATTACGCCTAGAATGAGATACAGAGTGCTGGGGGACCATGCTAACAAGTACACTGATGATTACGTTTATATACTTTGTAGCGATCACACCGAAGGCCTACCTGAGCGCGCATGGCCGATATCTGAAGAGGATCATCTCAAATACTATAGAATTAAATTCTTGTTTCAATGGAAAGATGTCCCTGCGTTAGAACACATATTTGAGAAGATTGACAAAATGTTTAAATGGTGCGAGGCGATTGAGAGATACAACAATATAAAAGTGAAATTGTTTCACCCCGAATGGTGCGTGACCAGTCGGAGAGGCGTTCACGTAGCTCCGCCTACATTCTATTATCATTAAATACAGACCGACAGGGCTCTCAGAGGAAATAGACTTTTCAAACGCTAACACCAGCAACATGACCCAAGAAAATACTTCAACGCCTCTTAGTTTTGTATGCGACGAGGTCGCATCCGCAGAGGGGTCGTCTACGGACAACATTACCTGTCTAAACAAATTTTGTACCGAACTCGGATACCATAACCTCGCTTTCCTGGCAAAGCATGCACCGTCTCAACCTGCAGCACCTGGCGCCGCAACCTCCGATTCCGTCTCGGATTCTGAAGAAAGTCTTAAAATAGATAACATTTTATGTCTTTGTACTTATGTAACCGATGTGTGTGTGATCTTGTTGTCAAGAAATGAACCGACGAATGTGTGTAAAATTATTGACACATTAGTTGAACATATGACGAAGAAAAATATTGTAACGTGTGTGAAGTTCCTTCAATATATAGATAACTTATAACCAGTCATATTTAATGTTTGACCGCCCCTTCTACAATGATTGTAAATAAAAACCTACTCAAACCCTGGGTCTTTGGGGGGTAAAAAACGGTTAAAACGTGCAGTGTTACAGGAATACGGCGTAACTCTGAATGATAAAGAAGTTACGGACTGGCTAGCGGCTCAAGACGCATATACCTTACACAGAACTGCACCTGTCAAATACAAGCGTAATAGGGTCGTGGTGTTTGGGAAAGACGTACAGTTTCAAGCAGATCTGGTCGATAATATAAAATTTTTACTGACTTGTATAGACGTTTTCAGCAAGTATGCATGGGCATGACCGCTGAAGAATAAGACGGGGAAGGAGGTTACGAAAGCGTTCGAATCTATACTCAAAGAAAACCGTGTGCCTCAAAAATTACAGACTGATAAAGGTACTGAATTTTTTAACAAACATTTCCAGCAACTGATGAAAAAGTATAACATACATCATTTTGCTACAGCAAGTGATGTAAAATCATTGGTGGTGGAGCGCTTTAATCGCACGCTTCGGGACAGAATGGCGCGATTTTTAACAGCCATCAATCAAAGCGTTATTACAATATCTTACAAGACCTTATAGATGGGTATAATGCCAGCTATCACAAAAGCATTAAAATGCGACCCCTGGACGTTCATAAAGAAAACGAAGCGGATGTGTTTAATAATCTGTATGGAAGGATGCGTAAAGGTGCACCTGTCTTTAGGTGTAAAATTGGCGATGTGGTTAGGGTGTCTAAAGTCAGGAATGTGTTTTCTAAGGGGTACGAGCAGAATTACACAGAAGAGTTTTTCACTATAGCAGCCTGTATACCACGGACCCCGCCAGTGTACAGGTTACAAGACTACGATGGGGATATTATCAAACGTTGTTTTTATGAAAAAGAATTACAAAAAATTATTGTGAATCAAGATAAGTCGTTTAAAATAGAGAAGATTTTAGATCGCAAAAAGAGAGGGAAAAAAACATTCTGTCTCGTGAAATGGTGGGACTGGCCCACTAAATTTACGTCATGGTTGCCAGAAAGCTCCATCTTGGACATACAGAACCGTTTAAAGTAACGGCTAGGTCATCTTAAATATCATTCGCAATAATCTACATCATGACCGAGGCGGTTTTTACGTTTCGCTTCCTTGCAATGCGTCGAAGAATGTATATCCTGACAACCGCATTTCTAATTACAAAACAAGGCTTGCCAGAAGTATGAACCTCAAAGGCCAGTGGGAGGTAGGCCTGATCGAGTTTTATTATCCAATTTCCTGGTATACATTTAACGAGGAGGATGCGGCGTTTATTATTAACACGAACCCCACCATACTGAATTATGATGAGAAACGTTACGAAGAGGATGCGGGTGTGATTATCTATATTAAAGAAAAAAATCTTCAAAACGTATCTAAAGTATGTAATACGTTAAAACATGAAACGTGTAAAGAAAACTGTCCGTGTCAAAAGACCGCTGAACACTAATTTCTAAACATATCTCTGTTCCACAACATGTCAGAGGAGTGTATTAAATCCAAGTTAGATTGTTTCTAGATTATTAGATTGTTTCAATTTCTTATTAGGAGGCAATACATTTTCATCCGTTAAAGATTTTGGTATGCCTTCAATAAATTTAATATTAGACAATGACAAGAGTTCATCATACAAAGGTTGCCAACAGCTGTATAAAAAAACAATATTGTCTATTTTTACATTGATCAGCTTATCTGCGTTACACAACAGATTTTTCACAAAGACAGTCTTCCCGCTGCCAGAAGGTCCGGAGACCACCGCGGAGAATGGGAAATTAAAACGAAAGTCAAAACCTTCTTCAACATACACATCGTCTGGTCTGGACATATTGTTAATAACCGTAAGGTAAAGCGGAGCAGTCAGGTAAAAGAATCCGTTTGTCATAAACCACTTTGAACCTTTTCAAAACTGATCTATTATGTAGTGTGAACTTCTTTTTATTCCGTACAATGGTCTCTGTACGGGTGAGCAGGTGGGACGTGTCACGTGATGCTACATAACCGTGTACCAGACATATCATACTTTCTAAGGTAACGATTTGCGCATTCGAAGAATGGAGCGTGATCCCTTTCGCTTTATAGGGTGACTTTATTTTTTGCAGTTTTAAAGCCGTACGATTTAGGA
This sequence comes from Onychostoma macrolepis, assembly GCF_012432095.1. Lineage (NCBI taxonomy): Eukaryota > Metazoa > Chordata > Actinopteri > Cypriniformes > Cyprinidae > Onychostoma > Onychostoma macrolepis. Next base: position 26,117,639 of record NC_081173.1, read on the forward strand.
CCGGTTGATGCGAATTCCGTGATGTTATCGTCTATGTCGAGTTCGTTCGTCAGTTCGCCTAGGTACGAGCCTGTTTGAGGCATCCATTCGCCTTCTTTCGACGAAAAGATAAGACTGTCTGTATCTACGTAAAAAACGTGCGGGCCTAATCTGTCCATAAGGACGTATAATGCCAAGCGTCCATAAGCCGTGGTGAATGAGGCGATAAACACATTAACATCGCATGCGTGGGCGGGGTCCTCCTCAGCGTAACACCACTGCACTAGGGCTACAGAGTCTGATACGAATGAGAAGTGTTTAATTACGTGGTAGTTTCCAAAAATGTGACGGGCGAAATCTTCAGGATCTGTCAAAAGTTCAGTCTTAGGTAAATTACATCTAAGTCCGAATCTCCCCCAAAGGGCGTTCAATAAAAATTTATTTATAGATCTACGTGCCGGATTGAGAGCGATTTTGTCGATGTCTAGTTGAACGCCCTCCTTCTCAAAATAATCTTCAACATAAGACTGTTTTTCGCCATCTGTCATTACGTGTGGGGGTAACCTGAAGCCTCTTGCTTGAATTTGAGAAACGTCTTAACATATTCGGTGAATAATGTATCTGACGTCTGCGGAAAGTGCCAGACTTCCACGATTCTGACAACTGTATAACCTTTAACTACGGCGTGTGAGAGTTCCACAGATGTCCAAACCCCTGAAATAGCCCTTTCTTCATCGCTATGCTGACAACACGTTTGTAGTTGTTACTCTGCGCAGGTGCGACACAGAGCGAACAATAGCTTTCCCTGCGGTGATTTGAAAGTGATAAGCGGATGAAGTAGTTTACGGGGGGGTAGCACCGTACATTTAATAAGTCCAAAATATGACTCGACCGGTTCAAAATCTTTTAAAATTATTTCAGGATGCCTGATGGGGTAAGTTTACCGCGACTGTACGAAAGGATACAATGACGTAAAGTCCAGATATGATACGCGTTCGCCCTCTGTAACTTTATGGTAAAGCTTCAGTGCATTTGTTCGACCGCCGAAAAGCGATGCCCTAGGATTCAGACGTTCAGGTGCCGCGTAAGTAGTGATGGCCGGTGCAGAATGACAAAAATATTTATTGCTTTGACCTTTCGTGACCTCATAATAATATTAATGATAACCATATGTGACCTTTGATCTCATAACGAGTTCCAGATGCGGAAATCGGAGAAGCGTGAAATTCCGACGTCATCCGGGGAAGAGCTATGTTGTTTGTACAAGTGTAAACCCATAAATGATCTGTCAAGCATTGTTTTTGAAGATTTTATGGACCGTTTTGCGTTTTGTTTTGGGGAGTGCCCCTCCCCTCTGCGGCGTGCGCGTCCGGTTGCGTTCCGAGGCGTGCACTCTCTCTCCCTCTCACTCTCTCTCTCTATGGAAAAAGATAATGGTTTTAAGGAGAAAATCAGAATAAATAAACATTTTTAAGACACACTCCCCAGCTCACACATATATTCGGTTGGTTGTATAAAAATAATTTAAATAAAAATATGCTATCAATGAGAATTGATACATACTAATAAAATGTTTAGTTTAACAAATAAAATGGTCTTACATTCTTCATGGTATACCAGTTGGCATCAAATGACCTGATTACAAAAATTGTGTTTAGTTTAAACTTTAATTATATATTCCTCTCTGCAGAGTGAGCACGCTCCTGTCTGTCTGCCTCTGTGTGTGTGTGTGTGTGTGAGACGCAGGCCCTCTACCGCTCATGCCATTTCTGTCCGCTGCGAGTGAGAAAGTTTTTGCAAACATTTGATTTATTTCTATGCTATAATGTTTCCCTAATACGTCTGAGGTTCTTATATTTTAACTTATTTCACATCAAACGATTGTTTAAAAGTTTCTTATGTCTTCAAAATTTAATGTTTTAAACTAAAACTAGTAACATCTCAGTAGTTTTATAGCGGAGCGATGGCTCGATTATCGTTAGCGTCGATGCAACGTGATTAGATGTTCGTTTTGTTCGCTTATCTAACCCCGGCTCGTAAGGGCTTCAAAACTTTTAAATTATTTATCTAAAATGACAACTAATCAACCCTTTATGCTACGAATTTGACGTTGGTTGCTATCCTCTCTCTCTCTCTCTCTCTCTCTATGGAAAAAGATAATGGTTTTAAGGAGAAAATCAGAATAAATAAACATTTTTAAGACACACTCCCAGCTCACACATATATTCGGTTGGTTGTATAAAAATAATTTAAATAAAAATATGCTATCAATGAGAATTGATACATACTAATAAAATGTTTAGTTTAACAAATAAAATGGTCTTACATTCTTCATGGTATACCAGTTGGCATCAAATGACCTGATTACAAAAATTGTGTTTAGTTTAAACTTTAATTATATATTCCTGTGAGTGAGCACGCTCCTGTCTGTCTGCCTCTGTGTGTGTGTGTGTGTGAGACGCAGGCCCTCTACCGCTCATGCCATTTCTGTCCGCTGCGAGTGAGAAAGTTTTTGCAAACATTTGATTTATTTCTATGCTTTAATGTTTCCCTAATACGTCTGAGGTTCTTATATTTTAACTTATTTCACATCAAACGATTGTTTAAAAGTTTCTTATGTCTTCAAAATTTAATGTTTTTAAACTAAAACTAGTAACATCTCAGTAGTTTTATAGCGGAGCGATGGCTCGATTATCGTTAGCGTCGATGCAACGTGATTAGATGTTCGTTTTGTTCGCTTATCTAACCCCGGCTCGTAAGGGCTTCAAAACTTTTTAAATTATTTATCTAAAATGACAACTAATCAACCCTTTATGCTACGAATTTGACGTTGGTTGCTATCTCTCTCTCTCTTCCTCTCCTCTCTTTCTCTCTCTCTCTCTCACGCGCATGCGTGTGCATTCAATCGTCCCGAGTCGTAGGCTATTCTCTTCTTTTAAATGAAAATAAATAAATAAACTGTGCGATCATGCACAATATAAAACAATGCAAACATTTACACTAGTTTTAGTCGTCACTAAAAATATAAAAAAAATTTACCAGAAGCGGAAAAAAGAGTTTGTCATGTTAGAAAAAGTTATCAAAAGGGGAAAACAATATGTATTTTAATAGGCCACACGATAAGGGTTATTGTGGACATGTCTGGACATGTCAAATTTTTATGTTTTCCATAGACAATTCAATTCCATTCATTTATTTGCACAGTAACAAATTGTTGCAAAGCAGTTTCTACATTATATTTAGAACCTTTAATATTTATATTTACATTAATTAATTTTATACCGTATCATCCCCTAAACCTACCCATTGCAGTAAACCTTTATTTTCATAAGCATCATTTAGTATAATTTAATTTAAAAAGCTAATTTATTTACATTTTTTAATTTAATTTTAAAAAAGTTATGCTCGTGGGTACAATCATTTGGAGTATTACGACACTCCATAGACACTCCATGACACTCCATAGACACTCCTACCAAAATTCTGCATACAACCATTTTAATAAAATATTGATTGTAAGCTATCTTAATTATGAAAACTCAAGAAATTTCATCATAAATTTGCAAAACACAAGCATGTACATTCATGATGCTAACATATTATTGTAACACAGTTTGTACTGAATACACTATAATCAGACTTTAACCAGTAATGATGTATATTTTTAAGATACTGAAAAACACAAATGTCAAAACTTCTACGGTGCTCCAGCGATTATATGTATAGCATACAGTATAAAAATAAACATTTCAAGCTAAAAAGAGTAACAAACTTTTTTTTTTGTTTTGTTTTGTTTTTGTAAGTAACAGTCATGTTTCAGCAAAGCAAACCATTTATCACACATTTTAAACAAGTATTTTAGTTTTTTTTTTTTTTCACTGACCACACATAAATCCTGTTTTTCTTAAAAACACAAACATGCACGTTCGGGCTGCTGGCATACTATTGTAGACCAGTTTGTGCTGAATACAGTATAATCAGACTTTAGCCATTAATATGCGTTTAAGATTCTGAAAATCACCAATGGTAATACATGGGATGGTATCACAAAATGTTACAAAGGCAGTTCATTCATCATACATTTTAAACACATATTTAGCATTTATTTAAGTTTATTGAACTTATAAAACACACCATTCTCATCTTTTAAAGATGTCAATAAATAAAATGTGATTATATGTAACATATTATATAAAAATAAACATTTACAATAGCCAGGCTAGGCGATAATAAAATGTCTTACTTTTTTTTTTCTGTGAACAATGTTGTCCATTCTGTGAATTAAAGATTTCCAAAAAATAAAATAAAATAATAAATAAAAATGTTTAAGTTGTAAACAATATCAAATATAAACAAAACTCGCAGCTCCTCTTTGGGGTAATCTCGACACAGACAAGACAAGGGAGGGTGAGGACCGAGTTACAGACCAGATGATCTGAGATGTTAGTCTGCTATCCTTCTCTCTAAAAGAGAGTATCCCTACTTCAGCTGATGTCCGGTGACTCTTATTTCAACTAAAGAATAGTTTATATTAGATTTATTCCACATTAAACACTTCAGCATCTTTAAAAGGTTCTTATTTTAATTATCATCTCCAATGTTTTATTCCCCTCACACATGCGATAAAACATTTCGCCAAAGTCTTTCTGCATATTTAAAAAAAAATAAACTCGCAATATTTTAAAAAGATCCATATGTGAAGGTTCCCAGCAGGCACACAATGTCATAAGACGTTAATATTTGGTTAGATTTAGGTTGCGACGTCAGGTAACCAAAATTCAATGTCAAGCCAACGTCTAATGACAACGTTACTGTGACGTCCAATACCGACGTCAGCTGACGTTGATATTTTGTTGTTTTTAGGTTGTGTTGTAAAGTAACCAAAATCCAACGTCGAGTCAACGTCTCAAGCCAACGTCACATTGACGTCAAATACTGATATTTAGTCGTCAGGTATGGCAACCAAAACCCAACGTCTCCTAGACGTCATAATGGTAACGTCCACTCAACGTCAAACTCTAACATCATTAGGCGTTGATATTTAGTTAGATTTAGGTTGAGGCATTAACCAACCAAAATCCAACGTCAAGCCAACGCGTCTTAAGCCAACGCCACATTGATGTCAAATACTGACATTTTGTGGTCTGGTATGGCAACCACAACCCAATGTCTACTAGACGTCATACTGGTAACGCCCACTCAACGTCAAACTCTAACATCATTAGACATTGATCTTTAGTTAGTTTTAGGTTGGGGCATTAACTAACCAAAATCCAACATCGAGCCAACGTCTCAAGCCAACGCCACATTGATGTCAAATACTGATATTTAGTCATCAGGTATGGCAACCAAAACCCAACGTCTCCTAGACGTCATACTGGTAACGTCCACACAATGTCCAACTCTAACATCATTAGACGTTGATCTTTTGTTAGTTTTAGGTTGTGGCATTAACTAACCAAAATCCAATGTCAAGCCAACGCGTCTTAAGCCAACGTCACACTGACGTCAAATACTGACATTTTGTGGTCTGGTATGGCAACCACAACCCAATGTCTACTAGACGTCATACTGGTAACGTCCACTCAACGTCAAACTCTAACATCATTAGACATTGATCTTTAGTTAGTTTTAGGTTGGGGCATTAACTAACCAAAATCCAACATCGAGCCAACGTCTCAAGCCAACGTCACATTGATGTCAAATACTGATATTTAGTCATCAGGTATGGCAACCAAAACCCAACGTCTCCTAGACGTCATACTGGTAACGTCCACACAATGTCCAACTCTAACATCATTAGACGTTGATCTTTTGTTAGTTTTAGGTTGTGGCATTAACTAACCAAAATCCAATGTCAAGCCAACGTCTTAAGCCAACGTCATATTGATGTCAAATACTGACATTTAGTCGTCAGGTATGGCGACCAAAACCCAACGTCTTGTAGATGTCATATTGGTAACGTCCACACAACGTCAAACTCTAACATCAATAGACGTTGATCTTTTGTTAGTTTTAGGTTGTGGCATTAAATAACCAAAATCCAACGTCAAGCCAACGTCTTAAGCCAACGTCATATTGATGTCAAATACTGACATTTAGTCATCAGGTATGGCGACCAAAACCCAACGTCTCCTAGACGTCATACTGGTAACGTCCACTCAACGTCAGACTCTAACATCATTTGACGTTGATCTTTAGTTAGTTTTAGGTTGGGGCATTAACTAACCAAAATCCAACGTCGAGCCAACGTTGAGCCAACGTCTGAAGCCAACGTCATATTGATGTCAAATACTGACATTTAATCGTCAGGTATGGCAACCAAAACCTGACATTTAGTCGTCAGGTATGGCAACCAAAACCCAAAGTCTCCTAGACGTCATAATGGAAACGTCCACACAACGTCAAATTCTAACATCATTAGACGTTGATATTTAGTTAGACTTAGGTTGGGGCATTAACTAACCAAAATCCAACGTCGAGCCAATGTCTCAAGCCAACGTCACATTGACATCAAATACTGATATTTAGTCGTCAGGTATGGCAACCAAAACCCAACGTCTCCTAGACGTCATAATGGTAACGTCCACACAACGTCAAATTCTAAGATCATTAGACGTTGATATTTAGATAGATTTAGGTTGGGGCATTAACTAACCAAAATCCAACATCAAGCCAACGTCTTAAGCCAACGTCATATTGATGTAAAATACTGACATTTAGTCGTCAGGTATGGCGACCAAAACCTGACATTTAGTCGTCAGGTATGGCAACCAAAACCCAACGTCTCCTAGACGTCATAATGGAAACGTCCACACAACGTCAAATTCTAACATCATTAGACGTTGATATTTAGTTAGATTTAGGTTGGGGCATTAACTAACCAAAATCCAACGTCAAGCCAACGTCTTAAGCCAACGTCATATTGATGTAAAATATTGACATTTAGTCGTCAGGTATGGCAACCAAAACCTAACGTCTCCTAGACGTCATAATGGAAACGTCCACACAACGTCAAATTCTAACATCATTAGACGTTGATATTTAATTAGATTTAGGTTGGGGCATTAACTAACCAAAATCCAACGTCTCAAGCCAACGTCATATTGACGTCAAATACTGATATTTAGTCGTCAGGTATGGCAACCAAAACCCAACGACTCTTAGACGTCATAATGGTAACGTCCACACAACATCAAATTCTAACATCATTAGACGTTGATATTTAGTTAGATTTAGGTTGGGGCATTAACCAACCAAAATCCAACGTCAAGCCAACGTCTTAAGCCAACGTCACATTGACGTCAAATACTGACATTTAGTCGTCAGGTATGGCGACCAAAACCCAACATCTCGTAGACGTCATATTGGTAACGTTCACACAACGTCCAACTCTAACATCATTAGACACTGATCTTTTGTTAGTTTTAGGTTGTGGCATTAACTAACCAAAATCCAACGTCAAGCCAACGTCTTAAGCCAACGTCATATTGATGTCAAATACTGACATTTAGTCGTCAGGTATGGCGACCAAAACCCAACATCTCGTAGACGTCATATTGGTAACGTTCACACAACGTCCAACTCTAACATCATTAGACACTGATCTTTTGTTAGTTTTAGGTTGTGGCATTAACTAACCAAAATCCAACGTCAAGCCAACGTCTTAAGCCAACATCATATTGATGTCAAATTCTGACATTTAGTCATGAGGTACACTGTAAAAAAAAAAAAAAATCTATTTTACGGAATATAACTATACATATTTACAGTATTTTTCTGTTATTTTAAATTATAAGTAAAATTCTGTAAAACAACATCTATAAATTAAAAACTTGACTGTTATTTTAAGTAAGCTATTATATCTTTAATGACAAATTATAGTAGTTCTCATTTTTTTAACACAGGAAAATGGCTGTATTATTTATACTGTATTTTTTCTGTATTCTTAAATTGCATATAATTTAAATGTAAAATTACACAAATAATCTGTAATATGTAGCTCATTATATTAAAGGTTTATGCCCATACTAGCTGTTTAGCATTTTTCTTTGTAATTTTAAAGTACATCATATTAGTTTTATATTTAGGTGTTTTTACATTTAACAATTCTGAACATAAATATAGCTGACTTACATCAAATAATGCATAGTCTGTTTTTAAAGAGTAAAGCTGCACTACTCTCCAGGTTGAAACTTTCAGGCCTCTACCCACACACCAGTTGATCCAAATTACTTTGCAAAGGAAATTGTGAACAGAGAAAAGTACACATAATCTTTAAAAGCTCAAACTCTCCAAAAAAAAAAAAAAAAATCCATTGACTTTCACAAACATGGCATACAGCCATTGTAAATGATTGGTATGTTATCTGATCAGAATGTGCATTTGTTATTTGTGTGAGAGAAAACCTATACCTATGGAGAAATTTGAAATTAGAAAAAAAACAGAGCATGGAGAAAAGGGTCTGAAAGGACTGGAATGCATACCATAAAATTTTGAATTCTCGATTTGTCAAATGTGCATGTCTGCATTATGGAAAGACCATAATTTACCATAGTTTACATTTTCCCATACCATGAATGCTGTAACGACATTACCACTGCAGTCAACAGTGTAATCTGTAGACAAATGTTGCAATTCTGACAGTATTTGCAGTAAGTGTTACTGTGGACAAAGGAATAAACCTAAACCATCAGGTGGTGTAACACTGTCTGCAATACAGCAAAGGGTCAGATACAGAAAATGCCACAGTTGTATGCACAGCTGCATTTAGTCATAAGAGTGGTTATACAGTTGAGACAAGGGATTTGCTAAAGTTCAAAAGGGTCATTATTGGTCATGTGAATGTAACTGTAATTTACGAGTATAGACAGACATGAACACACTGTCTGTACTCCTAAACCTAACCCTATTTTAACTCTAAATGCATAGGGAAATTATAGGTGAATAGTGAATAGCACACATACACTTGTAAGCATAAGTGAAAACACCATTTTACCAATTAATTACATGTAACAGCCTAAAAAATAAAAATCAATATACATACAAGATTTTCTATCTTTTGTTTAAAACTAGTTTTTTCTACAGTTGCAATGTTATTTGATGTCTCTCTTTGTTGCTTTGGTCGTGATTGGTTAATCTAAACGTCATCCAGGAATCTGGCCAATGACAACTGGGCACGCCTCCTACCGCTCAAATTTGAATTTACACACCAGTCCGTTGCTGCTCTGTTTATCTGCAGTCCTGCTCCGTTCAGTGCAGTAGTAATGGCTTTTACATGGATTATCACATATCTGACAGATGAATTCTTATTTTGACCGATTTTGAGTTATGCGGTGTAGATTGAGAACGAAAAAGCGTGAATATGAACACAGACACAATGGCTAATGGACACATATTGCAAACGGCAGAAGGTAAATACCATTTATAATTTTTCTACTGTTACTGTTAAAGTGATATGCTAATCGCGATGACATAATCTGTTACTGTTTTGATATTATGTTTTAATAAAGATAAGGCTGTGTGTAATGACGATGTTGTGGCCATGATTTAAAGTGACTACTTTGTGTTTTTAAATATTTGTTTATATCGCGGAATGTAAATATATCCACATAACATAGTGCTACGAGTTACTGACGTTTTAATAGAGAAACATGCATGAATGACAGAATAAATAGCGGGACATGTATGATGTTACAGAAGGCCGCCGTTTGCTGATCTTATTTTTAATAACAGTATGAAATAGTAAAAATAACTAACGTTATATTGTTATTTTATTGTAAAATAAAATGTCTCACTGTGGAACATGAAAAACTGGCATACACTTGTTCAACAGAGAGGACATGAAACCATTCTTGGACTCTGAAGAATACTATGCAAACAATGCTTTTGGATCTACTGTTAAGTTTTTGTAATAAAGCTGGTGAGTAGGCTAAATTTCTGTAAGCCCACGTCTCTGTCAGTAAGTCAACAATATTGTTCTATTAAACCTGTTAATATTCATTTGTGTGTGTGTGTGTGTGTGTGTTTTCCCTCTCATGGTCCAGAGGTTTTGGGATTGAAAATCTTCTGCCACATGATCTTCCGTAAAAGTGAGTATACATGTCATACTAACATTAATTCTTTAAATGATCATGTGCTATTATACGTGCTGAAATGTGAACACAGCAAAGCAGGTAAACTCTGCACCAAGGCACCACTCTGATTCAAAGTTCATTCTTGAGTTTAGCTCACTCAACATGAAAACTCCCTCATCATTTTCTCACCCTCATGTCTTTTTTGATCTTCTTTTGTGTTCCACAGAAAAAAGTCAGTTATGCAGATTGGAAAAGACATGGGTGAGTAAATGATGACATATCCACCTTATTCTTCACATAAAAATGGACCATTTGTAGATTTTATGGGTCTTGCTTCCGGTCTCTTTTACTTCCAAATATTTTTAGCTGTACAGAACCGCTCGTTTTGCTGCTTGATATTGCAAATTGGTGTGTCTTACCATGTTATTTTAGTGCATTAGCTTAATTATGAACACACTGGTTTGTAATGCAAACAGTTTTACCGTTTACTGCATGTTGTTATTCTTGTCGTTGTTTCCCTATAGCGGCTAATGAACTGGAAGTCTCACCCATAGGCTTACTTCCGTGTTTAGGAATAAGGTGGATAAGTATGATATCTTGAGTAATTTAATGATCTCCTCAAGTACATTTTTTAGACATTTCACCCCCTTGTGATAGAAAAACAGTGTAAACCTATTAATAATTATATTAGTTATATAAATATACAGGTATTAGCATATTAGCAATTGATACAAATATTAATTCTTTTTATTTTTTGGTGTACTAATTGGCATTTTTCTGGGTACAAAATGTATTTACTTTATGATACATCTGAGAAAAGTTGTTCATTGTTGTGAATACTAATTTCTTTATAACTACCATCTCAAAGTAGAGTACACACACAGCAGTGAGTAAAGAACACACCCAGAGCAGTAGTCAGCCATTTTTATTGTGCGGCCCGTATGGGTAACGTGCCTTGCTCAAGGGCACCTCAGGCCCCGTTTACACTAGTGCGTTTTTTAAAAGAGCGCTTTTCATTCACTCATCTACATTTCCTGCCAGTATTGAGACTCGAACCCATGACCTTCAGGTTACAAGTCTGACTCTCTAACCATTAGGTCACAACTAGATCATTAAATTAGCCAGAATGTCTCATAATGTCAAATGTTGTTTATAGAAAAGGTACACAAATGAAGTCCTTTTCAATAAATCTCTTTTTTTATTTTTTTATTTAACCCCCAGATGCAGCAAGGATCCAGCTGATTACTTCAGATTTGGTGGACTGCTCTTTATCTGCTGTGACTGTCACTTCTGGTGCAGAATCATGGACCTTTATTTGTATGTTTTGATTTGACTTATTACACTTGTGTAGCTAGTATTCAGGATTAAAATACAATGTAATTTTTGTCCTCATATATTATCAAAGCTATATGGAATCCAATAGGGTCAGTCAAATATTGAGAAAAAACACTATAAACCTGATTGGGAAAATACAAGCTAAAATACAGTTGCCTCCACAATCTTTTTCAAAGAAAAAATCATGATACTATAACCCTAACTTGTAAGATAAAAATGTAATTTTAGTTTTCAATTGCTCCTCAAGAATTCCTCCTCAGGAATTTGTTTACATAAATTTACATCTAAATAATGAAACAGTTTTAAGCATGGAATACACTACACGACTTCTGAACAGATTTTTGACTTACCGACTTTGTAAATAATGACAAAGGAAAGCTGGGCATCATATCCTTAAGCCTAGAATACACTACACGATTTTTGCCCTGATTTTCCGCCAATTTACAGTCAGGAGAAGTTGACGCTAGTTGCCGAAAGTCAGAGCCAGTCTGCAGATTTGAGATGACAGATTCCATAGAAAATTGCATAGTGTATGATAGTCACAGACTCCGGTTTTTTAAGCTTCAGACTCTGATTCTATCCAGTCAGAGGATATCAAACGTTTGATATTTTCAGCCGATTTTACAATGCATATTGTTTTCATTTATCAGGCGTCTCCTAGCAACAAGGCTCACGTTTCTGAGTGAGTTTGTTGTGATCGGAACAACTTTAAAGTCTGGTAGTGTATGATGCCCAGTTTTCCTTTGTCGCTATTTACAAAGTCAGTATATGTATGATGCCCAGTGTTTTAAAAATCTGTTCAGATTTTAAAAGTCATGTAGTGTATTCCAGCTTTTAGAATTAACAGTCATTTGAAACAGTGGCAATCTTGTAGATGTTTTGTATTTCTTCTTTTGAGAATATTTAATTCAACATCTGATCAAACTGTTCTGTTAATTGGTACAGTATTGTAAATGTTGAAATGTATTTCCTTTCAAATTTGTACTTTTTTTTTTCTTCAAAAACGGAATGATTACATTTTCAGTTTTGTACAGTATATGTACAGACTTTGTATTTTGTCTTTCAAAATAAAACTTTTAATTTACAATCTTGAGCATGCTTTAACACTTTCATTTTTTTGTTTGTTTTTTAATAACCTGTAAAATAACAAGTGTTTCTCTGCAGAACTTTTGGGCTAGTGCTTTCAGCACTTTATTGAATGCGTTTGATCATAATAATCTAGGAAAAATCTGTAAAATGATAGTGTTCCTCTGTACAGTGTTTAGTGATGTCACTTTATTGAATTTGTCAGTAATAATCTAAGACAAATCCATAAAATAACAGTTTTGCACTGTAAAAAAAAAAAAGAAAGAGTCCAATGACTGGCAGTAGCGGCTGCCAAACAAAAACCATAAAACTGAAGTAAATTTTTTAAAAAATGGGACAAACCACGCTCATATAATGGTGGAATACCATTCATAGGCCTTAAATACGGGACGATTCTATGTTAATGTCAAGCCCTGTTTGCAAATATGTGCTAATATTGCCAACTTCTTGGAAAATGATGGCAGACTGCTGATATTACTGAACTCATAGTGTGAAATATCCCAAAACATTGCTTTTGGTACCATATAATAGTCATAAATTGCTCAGTCAGTTGTTCTTTGTTCTCTCTTTTGTGTACATGCAACAGACCCAAGTAAATGTTAAGAGATGTGTTCACATCCTCACTGCCTTTTAGCATCAACATTAGGAAGGTTTTAGGTTTTGAAATTGAGTGATATCAGTTGTGTCTCCAGAAGATAAAACCCTAGCAGTTTGGGTGGGCCCATGATCTTCCATCTAGCACCACAGTAGAACCAATGTGACTTCTACATTAGATATGACAAACTTGACACAAACTATAACAAGCGGTTCATAATGTGTTATGTATAATCAATTATTTGGACATTTAACTCCTCTTCCTTTTGTGTTCACAGGTTGATGACAAATGTGGTAATGGCCAGTTTCAATAGGGATGTAATGCAATGTCTGTCCAACGTTGAAATCAATTTAACTTTGACTGATCTGATGTTGGGTTCTGACGTCAACCCGATTTTCATTTTCAACCAAAATACAACGTCTCTCTGACGTTGGAGTCCAACGTCAACCTGACGTTATATTGACGTCCGGTGCCTGCTGGCTTCTGGGTGTTTGTCACAGCGTTGACGTATCTTCTGTCAAATGCGGAGATTTCTTATTTAAGTTTTGTCTTTTAGAAAATTTTATATTTAACTTATTTCAAGGCATATTACCCGCTTAAAATGGTAAATAAAAAATAAAAAAGCAGCCATATCTTAGAGTATTAGCCTACTAGGGTGAGCCTGTGATCTAGTTCTACACTTATATAGTTGTATATGGTCGTACTTTTCTGAACATTCTTTATCAGCAGGGTGAAACATACCCTTAGCTGAAAATATACTATTGGTTGTCTACTAAGAAACATATGTAGACAGACCATATGACGATGTAACATCTTGCCTGATGGTAGCCTGATTTGAAGGGTCACGTCTTTGAAGAGCGAGTTTACGGCTTTTGCAGGAACCAGTCCTTTTACCCATAACGTTCCGGCACATTTAAAATGTTTGTTTAAGTCAACTACAGTCATGTGAAAAAGTCTTTACAAAATCGTTCATGTCGCCATGGTACACATTCTTCGGAGTTGTAAACTACTCTTGAATGAATCCGCACATGTGAGGAATACCTTATGCGAGCAATGCCCCCCGACAATATTTAATTACGCTTTAAAAACACAGAACAAGCTAAATGAATGTCAGACGGTATGAAAATACCTACGGTGTTAAAACCTATCTACAATATGTATTAAACATATGCTTTGTTGTTAAGACTGCTTACTAATAGTGGTAATACTGATGTTAAGTTTTAACAGTTCACAAGTCTCATAAATCTATATCATTTTCATTTATTATTTTCTTATTTTTACAAAGATGCAATTCATAGTAAATATAAGGTCAAAACATGATATTACAAAAGAAATCAGGTTGACAAATGTTTTTAAAAATAGGGAATGCCAACTCCAAACAGATCCTCACACCCACACCCACCCAAACACACACACACAAACACACACACACACACACACACACACACAGAGAGGCACCATTCAGGAAGGTCAGCAGTTCAGATCAGAACTTTTTCCAAAATCAAGTATTGTGCATTTGTATAAGACTTACTGTTTTAAAGCATCAACTTCCTTTAAAGCTTGAATAAAAGGCTACCAGTTGTAGTTTCATATCCGTTGTGTTCTAACAAAGTCATTAATCGATTCTCTTTGATTTATAAGATTTATTTTTATTACTGCACAAAGGTTCCCACTACTTTTATAAGTCTGATAAATATGTGATGAATACACGAGGAAGTGAGAATCAGGTTACCAATTAAGTTTGACACAATGTTTTTAAGAAAGGGATTTTATTTATTTTAAACACAACTAAACCAGATAAAAGATTCTTCTTTCTTTTTGACAAACCTACATTCAAAAGTATTTGAAAAGGTCCAATAGACGAACCTTCTTAACTGAACAAAGAAAACATATTTTACATTCATTCGTCATATTTTATTCAATATTTTTGTTTGTGTATCGTGGTTTCATGCCTTTGTCTAACGCTTTAGATGCATCAGAATGCGGATTTTTCACCATCCAACATGAAATTAAAGAGGTGTATCAGCCGAGCTTGTTTCAACTTACCATTTAGGTTATTATTTTTACTCACATAGATATAGAACAGATATAGAATAAACCTTATTATCCATGCTTTTCCCCTACAGACCCAAAGATAATATCCAAACAAGATCTATGGAGGCACAGTTGTAAATTCCTAGAGGTCTAGTTTCTCAGAAAGTGTTTACATCATATAAGAAAAGGGTCATAATGAAAAACCTCCTCTCGATCTCCTGTGACTGTCATTTTACTCAGGGTTAGTGTTATGGATGACGTTGTTCACATTTTGTTTGCTGGACTGTATATGTCATTACAATGACTGTAGGTGAGGCCTTCTCTCTCTTAGAGCGGTCAGCATTCAGTGTTTATAAAAATAAATGAAATTAAGAAAATTTCGACTTGAGAGCGTTTGACTAAGTCCGTATTACTTTTTAGGACAATTATCCATATCCATATCCGTAGGATGTTAAGTCTTGTTGATTTACACATACAACTGAAGCATATCTAGCCATCGCTCTGAAAGCCACACATTCAGTTAAGTTGATGTTGTACGTCTACTTGAAAAGGTTACAGACACAAAATATCGAGGAATTTTGTGAGAACAAAAAAAAAAAAAAAACCCCTATGTATCTCAAGAGACACAGTTTCTAAGAAAATCGCAGTATGAATACAGACAATTACGCTCGTGGGCATTTGTGTATATTTTTTCCTTACGTCACTAGATTTAGACCTCTTGTTCAAGATAGCTGTTGACGATATTCACATTTTATTTGTCATACCAACGACTCGTTTCTTTCAAAGGTTCCGTTTGCTATTAATTATTAGGCCTATGCGTACTACCCTTATAAGCATAAGCATAAGCATCTGCCTCTTGCTAAAATTTTTCTGTTTTGTCCACTTTTGGCAGATTTGGTAGAGGGACTATGTCGACTCGTTGTAATGTGACAGCAATTAAGAACCATAACGTTAAACTACATGCCCATGAAAAGGTCACAGACGTAGTCTTTTATACAGGAAATATGTATCGGTATAACAAATACCTAATACTGAAATACTCTCTTTTAAATATATTTAATGTTTTTAGTTTTAGTGTTGATTTTGACAGCCCTCCCCAATAGATGATACCACTCTATACTTTTTTCATTGTTTTTGTACAGTTTTTAGATGAAGACCATCCTCAGAGTTTGGTCAATCATGCAGCGAGTGAAAACGAGAACAATATAAGATAATTAAAGGAAAGCCAAGAGAGTGTTTAAACTGAGATTATTCTTCTTTATAATTATTTCCGTTTACGCTCGTACATTCTATTCAGCTACTCGTTTTCTTTTTAGAAAATTACTCATTTGTAAGTCGCTTTGGAAAAAGGCGTATACATATTTTAACTTTTTTTAAGTTTATTGTTGAATATACATTGAAGTAGTGAAGAAAATGATCACCGCTACACACAGTAGTCTAGCCACCAAAGAAAATCTCTGACGGCCAACATGTTTTTGTGTAATATGAAATCGACCAGCGATTCGACAATTTCACACGTCATGGATTCCAATTTTTTTGCAGCCAGCGCCACACATAAATCTGTTACACACGTACACAGACAGAGTACCTCGTGAATTCCCATCTGTTCCCTACGTTCAATCATCATATCCAGAATATCTTTGGCTGTTAAAGAGACTGACTGTTTGCTGTAAATAAACATGCCGGTCAAATCGGGCCAGGGGTTATTTTTCAAGCTTCGTACAGAGTTAATTTCTTTCTTGAGATTTTTCACACGCTTGGTATCCCCCGTAGAATCATGATTCGGATCACACGCATGCTCGATGACCGCGGTCATCAGTTCGATCATTTGTCCTCGGTAATGCGGTTTAAGCATAGAGTCTATAACGCCTTTTACAGGACACGTTTTTCCCGCGGGGCAGTCGCACTCCACTTGCTCATCCTCAGCGTCACGCTCCATTGGCTTTTGCTTGGCGTCAGACATCCTTTTCAGAACTCGATTCTTTCCTTTCTTTCTTTTGACTGGTTTAATCCACGACGGTCCGGCAGAATTTCAGTTTCAATTTCCGGTTTATGGTTCAGATCCGCCGAAGCGATATTAATTGAAAAATTGCAGAGTGCTCAGACACATTGGATTGTTGGAGTTGGTCCGTTTAGATAATGTTTTGATCAACAAAAGGTTCCGTCCTTGTCGGTATTCTTCACAGATCTAGGAAAGTACGCGATAATTTATCCGGAACAGCGGCTCTTTGCTCGCAGGGGATGTAGCGTAGCCGTAGTGACGGATCTTTTGTACATCCGGGCAAAATAAATTGTTAAGGTCTTGTTTCTACGTGTCAGCTGTTGGTTGGTTGGTTGTTGAGATGGGGGGAGTTGCCCTCAAAAGCGGAGGGCTGCGGGTTTGTGTTTTGGTCAAAGAGAAACAGTTCTCAGAAAGATATTTTGGTTCTTATATTAAGATATTTTAGGATTTTTTGTTAAGACGTTGGCAAACTGTTTCGAGTAACGTATCGTGGCTACGCAGACTGAAGCAGTTCGTCTATCGTTGATGTTTAACAGACGGTCATAAAACGTGCGCTTTAACGCCTGATATGATCTCTTAAATTATTGGATCATTTATAATAGTAGTTTGTGAAAACCTCTGATAGATTTACTTTTTTTTTATCAATTTTCTAAAAAGAAAATCTGTGTGTAGACGGAAATAGGTCTCGTATCTGATATCTAAACTAGGATAGTATTAATAATATAACGTAAATGTCTCGAATGAAGATGACGGATTAAAGCAATATCTTATTAAATCAAGCAAATTCACATAACCTAAATATTGACGAATATGAAAAAAATCATAGAAAGATAAAAACCCACCGATTTTCATACTGCTACTACTAGGACTCAAGCTATTTTTTTTGGTCTGGTTTGAGAGTCGGGCTACTACAGTGAAAAACTTTGTGATTTATACAGTACGTGTTTTCAAGTAATGAGGTGTTAAACCAGTGGTACAGTAACAAACAATATTCTACATAAACTAGAATCCAAAACTCTAATATAACGGCGAGAATGTTTTACGTTCTGTAGATTATCTCAGTATGAAATCTCAGTTCACTTGCATTTTCAGGCTAACAGCTGAAATGCTGTCTTATGCTAAACCTATTTTTCAGTCCTTTAGGTTTGGTGAAATATATGTTATAAAATCAACGACAGGCATGACAACTTGGAAACACTTAACATCTAATATTTAATCTAAATATATGATATTTAGAAAGGGGAAAAAAAAGATATACTACAATATTTCAAGGGGCTGTGCTGTTGAATACAGTAACTTCATGCCGCGTTGTTTTAATAAAAGTGGATCGGTTATGAAGACAATCATGACAACTCTCAGGTGGTGTTGTGCGTGTTTCCCCCAAAATCAAAAGTTTTGGTCAGATGAATACCTAAATCATGTGTCTGTGTGTTGGTGCAGACCGTCTAAAACGGTCAATAACATGCACCTTTCAATGAATCAACTACATGACATCTGTGATTTACTTATTAAAGTCACGTTTAGAGACACGTACAAAGAAAATATTGCTTCCACACCATCTTCAAATTGTAATGCGTAACTGTATGCGCTCTAAATGAAATAGATGTACATGTAACAGTGAAATAGTAAGATCGAGGCCTTGTGTCGCGTGGCCTCTTTGTAGTCGGACCAGTAATCTGTACACCATAATCTCAGTTTAAACACTCTCTTGGCTTTCCTTTAATTATCTTATATTGTTCTCGTTTTCACTCGCTGCATGATTGACCAAACTCTGAGGATGGTCTTCATCTAAAAACTGTACAAAAACAATGAAAAAAGTATAGAGTGGTATCAACTATTGGGGAGGGCCGTCAAAATCAACACTAAAACTAAAAACATTAAATATATTTAAAAGAGAGTATTTCAGTATTAGGTATTTGTTATACCGATACATATTTCCTGTATAAAAGACTACGTCTGTGACCTTTTCATGGGCATGTAGTTTAACGTTATGGTTCTTAATTGCTGTCACATTACAACGAGTCGACATAGTCCCTCTACCAAATCTGCCAAAAGTGGACAAAACAGAAAAATTTTAGCAAGAGGCAGATGCTTATGCTTATGCTTATAAGGGTAGTACGCATAGGCCTAATAATTAATAGCAAACGGAACCTTTGAAAGAAACGAGTCGTTGGTATGACAAATAAAATGTGAATATCGTCAACAGCTATCTTGAACAAGAGGTCTAAATCTAGTGACGTAAGGAAAAAATATACACAAATGCCCACGAGCGTAATTGTCTGTATTCATACTGTGATTTTCTTAGAAACTGTGTCTCTTGAGATACATAGGTTTTTTTTTTTTTTTTTGTTCTCACAAAATTCCTCGATATTTTGTGTCTGTAACCTTTTCAAGAAGACGTACAACATCAACTTAACTGAATGTGTGGCTTTCAGAGCGATGGCTAGATATGCTTCAGTTGTATGTGTAAATCAACAAGACTTAACATCCTACGGATATGGATATGGATAATTGTCCTAAAAAGTAATACGGACTTAGTCAAACGCTCTCAAGTCGAAATTTTCTTAATTTCATTTATTTTTATAAACACTGAATGCTGACCGCTCTAAGAGAGAGAAGGCCTCACCTACAGTCATTGTAATGACATATACAGTCCAGCAAACAAAATGTGAACAACGTCATCCATAACACTAACCCTGAGTAAAATGACAGTCACAGGAGATCGAGAGGAGGTTTTTCATTATGACCCTTTTCTTATATGATGTAAACACTTTCTGAGAAACTAGACCTCTAGGAATTTACAACTGTGCCTCCATAGATCTTGTTTGGATATTATCTTTGGGTCTGTAGGGGAAAAGCATGGATAATAAGGTTTATTCTATATCTGTTCTATATCTATGTGAGTAAAAATAATAACCTAAATGGTAAGTTGAAACAAGCTCGGCTGATACACCTCTTTAATTTCATGTTGGATGGTGAAAAATCCGCATTCTGATGGATCTAAAGCATTAGACAAAGGCATGAAACCATGATACACAAACAAAAATATTGAATATAATATGATGAATGAATGTAAAATATGTTTTCTTTGTTCAGTTAAGAAGGTTCGTCTATTGGACCTTAGAAAATAAGAGCAAATAATTTAAAGATCAAATACTTTTAAATGTAGGTTTGTCAAAAAGAAAGAAGAATCTTTTATCTGGTTTAGTTGTGTTTAAAATAAATAAAATCCCTTTCTTAAAAACATTGTGTCAAACTTAATTGGTAACCTGATTCTCACTTCCTCGTGTATTCATCACATATTTATCAGACTTATAAAAGTAGTGAGAACCTTTGTGCAGTAATAAAAATAAATCTTATAAATCAAAGAGAATCGATTAATGACTTTGTTAGAACACAACGGATATGAAACTACAACTGGTAGCCTTTTATTCAAGCTTTAAAGGAAGTTGATGCTTTAAAACAGTAAGTCTTATACAAATGCACAATACTTGATTTTGGAAAAAGTTCTGATCTGAACTGCTGACCTTCCTGAATGGTGCCTCTCTGTGTGTGTGTGTGTGTGTGTGTGTGTGTGTGTGTGTGTGTGTGTGTTTGTGTGTGTGTGTTTGGGTGGGTGTGGGTGTGAGGATCTGTTTGGAGTTGGCATTCCTTATTTTTAAAAACATTTGTCAACCTGATTTCTTTTGTAATATCATGTTTTGACCTTATATTTACTATGAATTGCATCTTTGTAAAAATAAGAAAAGTAATAAATGAAAATGATATAGATTTATGAGACTTGTGAACTGTTAAAACTTAACATCAGTATTACCACTATTAGTAAGCAGTCTTAACAACAAAGCATATGTTTAATACATATTGTAGATAGGTTTTAACACCGTAGGTATTTTCATACCGTCTGACATTCATTTAGCTTGTTCTGTGTTTTTAAAGCGTAATTAAATATTGTCAGGGGGGCATTGCTCCGCATAAGGTATTCCTCACATGTGCGGATTCATTCAAGAGTAGTTTACAACTCCGAAGAATGTGTACCATGGCGACATGAACGATTTTGTAAAGACTTTTTCATATGACTGTAGTTGACTTAAACAAACATTTTAAATGTGCCGGAACGTTATGGGTAAAAGGACTGGTTCCTGCAAAAGCCGTAAACTCGCTCTTCAAAGACGTGACCCTTCAAATCAGGCTACCATCAGGCAAGATGTTACATCGTCATATGGTCTGTCTACATATGTTTCTTAGTAGACAACCAATAGTATATTTTCAGCTAAGGGTATGTTTCACCCTGCTGATAAAGAATGTTCAGAAAAGTACGACCATATACAACTATATAAGTGTAGAACTAGATCACAGGCTCACCCTAGTAGGCTAATACTCTAAGATATGGCTGCTTTTTTATTTTTTATTTAGCTTTTTAAGTGGGTAATATGCCTTGAAATAAGTTAAATATAAAATTTTCTAAAAGACAAAACTTAAATAAGGAATCTCCGCATTTGACAGAAGATACGTCAACGCTGTGACAAACACCCAGAACCTTCACATATGGATCTTTTTAAAATATTGCTAGTTTATTTTTTTTTAAATATGCAGAAAGACTTTGGCGAAATGTTTTATCGCATGTGTGAGGGGAATAAAACATTGGAGATGATAATTAAAATAAGAACCTTTTAAAGATGCTGAAGTGTTTAATGTGGAATAAATCTAATATAAACTATTCTTTAGTTGAAATAAGAGTCACCGGACATCAGCTGAAGTAGGGATACTCTCTTTTAGAGAGAAGGATAGCAGACTAACATCTCAGATCATCTGGTCTGTAACTCGGTCCTCACCCTCCCTTGTCTTGTCTGTGTCGAGATTACCCCAAAGAGGAGCTGCGAGTTTTGTTTATATTTGATATCATTTACAACTTAAACATTTTTATTTATTATTTTATTTTATTTTTTGGAAATCTTTAATTCACAGAATGGACAACATTGTTCACAGAAAAAAAAAAAAGTAAGACATTTTATTATCGCCTAGCCTGGCTATTGTAAATGTTTATTTTTATATAATATGTTACATATAATCACATTTTATTTATTGACATCTTTAAAAGATGAGAATGGTGTGTTTTATAAGTTCAATAAACTTAAATAAATGCTAAATATGTGTTTAAAATGTATGATGAATGAACTGCCTTTGTAACATTTTGTGATACCATCCCATGTATTACCATTGGTGATTTTCAGAATCTTAAACGCATATTAATGGCTAAAGTCTGATTATACTGTATTCAGCACAAACTGGTCTACAATAGTATGCCAGCAGCCCGAACGTGCATGTTTGTGTTTTTAAGAAAAACAGGATTTATGTGTGGTCAGTGAAAAAAAAAAAAAAAACTAAAATACTTCTTTAAAATGTGTGATAAATGGTTTGCTTTGCTGAAACATGACTGTTACTTACAAAACAAAACAAAACAAACAAAAAAGTTTGTTACTCTTTTTAGCTTGAAATGTTTATTTTTATACTGTATGCTATACATATAATCGCTGGAGCACCGTAGAAGTTTTGACATTTGTGTTTTTCAGTATCTTAAAAATATACATCATTACTGGTTATAGTGTATTCAGTACAAACTGTGTTACAATAATATGTTAGCATCATGAATGTACATGCTTGTGTTTTGCAAATTTATGATGAAATTTCTTCAGTTTTCATAATTAAGATAGCTTACAATCAATATTTTATTAAAATGGTTGTATGCAGAATTTTGGTAGGCGTACAGTAAAAAAAAAAGATTTTGTCTATGGAGTGTCATGGAGTGTCTATGGAGTGTCATAATACTCCAAATGATTGTACCCACGAGCATAACTTTTTTTAAATTAAATTAAAAAATGTAAATAAATTAGCTTTTTAAATTAAATTATACTAAATGATGCTTATGAAAAATAAAGGTTTACTGCAATGGGTAGGTTTAGGGGATGATACGGTATAAAATTAATTAATGTAAATATAAATATTAAAGGTTCTAAATATAATGTAGAAACTGCTTTGCAACAATTTGTTACTGTGCAAATAAATGAATGGAATTGAATTGTCTATGGAAAACATAAAAATTTGACATGTCCAGACATGTCCACAATAACCCTTATCGTGTGGCCTATTAAAATACATATTGTTTTCCCCTTTTGATAACTTTTTCTAAAATGACAAACTCTTTTTTCCGCTCCTGGTAAATTTTTTTTATATTTTTAGTGAAGACTAAAACTAGTGTAAATGTTTGCATTGTTTTATATCGTGCATGATCGCACAGTTTATTTATTTATTTTCATTTAAAAGAAGAGAATAGCCTACGACTCGGGACGATTGAATGCACACGCATGCGCGTGAGAGAGAGAGAGAAAGAGAGGGAGAGGAAGAGAGAGAGAGAGGATAGCAACCAACGTCAAATTCGTAGCATAAAGGGTTGATTAGTTGTCATTTTAGATAAATAATTAAAAAAGTTTTGAAGCCCTTACGAGCCGGGGTTAGATAAGCGAACAAAACGAACATCTAATCACGTTGCATCGACGCTAACGATAATCGAGCCATCGCTCCGCTATAAAACTACTGAGATGTTACTAGTTTTAGTTTAAAAACATTCAATTTTGAAGATATAAGAAACTTTTAAACAATCGTTTGATGTGAAATAAGTTAAAATATAAGAACCTCAGACGTATTAGGGAAACATTAAAGCATAGAAATAAATCAAATGTTTGCAAAAACTTTCTCACTCGCAGTGGACAGAAATGGCATGAGCGGTAGAGGGCCTGCGTCTCACACACACACACACACACACACAGAGGCAGACAGACAGGAGCGAGCTCACTCTGCAGAGAGGAATACATAATTAAAGTTTAAACTAAACACAATTTTTGTAATCGGGTCATTTGATGCCAACTGGTATACCATGAAGAATGTAAGACCATTTTATTTATTAAACTAAACATTTTATTAGTATGTATCAATTCTCATTGATAGCATATTTTTATTTAAATTATTTTTATACAACCAACCGAATATATGTGTGAGCTGGGGAGTGTGTCTTAAAAATGTTTATTTATTCTGATTTTCTCCTTAAAACCATTATCTTTTTCCATAGAGAGAGAGAGTGAGAGGGAGAGAGAGCGCACGCCTCGGAACGCAACCGGACGCGCGCGCTGCAGAGGGGAGGGGCACTCCCCAAAACAAAATGCAAAACGGTCCATAAAAACAATGCTTGACAGATCATTTATGGGTTTACACTTGTACAAACAACATAGCTCTTCCCCGGATGACGTCGGAATTTCACGCTTCTCCGATTTCCGCATCGGGAACTCGTTATGAGATCAAAGGTCACATATGGTTATCATTAATATTATTATGAGGTCACGAAAGGTCAAAGCAATAAATCTTTTTGTCATTCTGCACCGGCCATCACTACTCGTGTAATTATTCATAAAAGTCCTAACATCCGGATCTTTTTGTTTGGCATTCTCCCACTGACATTCCCAAATAGTAATTGAGGTTGTAAGTTTTACGCAAAACTTCCAGTTTATTATCAGACTGTCTTCTGAGCACACCGAAAGGTGTTTTTGACACGGGATTTAATTCGTTAGGATTAAAACGACAGCAATGCCCGTGCCAGAAACACCCCAGGAATTCCAAAGCCATTCTATCACCGTTAAACTCATAATATCCATCCACGTGATAAGATCTGAATTTGACTTCTCCATGATTTAATGCATGATGCATGTCAACGTTTTTGCTCGCTTTAATATATTTCAACCACTGGATAGACGGGGTAGAATATGCTTTGTACTGATTAAGATAGGCGTTTTTATGCGTCAGGGCTATTGTGTCTTTGGATAAAAAAAGTGTTTTAAACACCTTCATAGCGCACCCCGTGAGCGTTACACATCCGAAGGGGTCCACGTTTGTACACACAATAAACTCGTTTCTGTATTTCATACATCCCTCAAGTATCAAAACAACGTCGTTCTTGCAGTACGCTGCAAGTTGTGTTTTGAAATCAAACACCTGTCCTGCTACACTCTCATACCACCTATCAAATTTGACCTGATCAGGTTCGGACATTGTGTTGTATCCATAATCTTCTTTAGACGGATACGGTCCAACGTAATTTGCATTTTGCAAACGATTAAAATGATGGGGAAAGAATCCTTTTTCGTCGGTGTTTAGGTTTAAAGCGGAGGTCATTTTTGACAATTTCATAGGTAAGAAACTGTAACTGTCTATGTATCTCTGTTTAAATACATGATCGTACATATATACGAGTCTGCATCCTTGGAGTATAATTTCTGGCGCCAAACCCTGACTTGTGAAATACTCGAGCAATATATAAGAGTCGAAACCTGAAGCATTGTGCGCTATAAATGTAAAGTCTGCAAATTTTGGACGTCTGAAATGTTTGACCATTTTGTCTACGCAATCAACCCCCTCGGCTGTAAATTCTTCACCGTCTTGCGAAATGGCGCACACGTAATTTGCAGTATGTCTTGAAACTTCGTGCATGGTCTCAAAATCGAAATAAATATATTTTTCGCTATGCTCGTCAGGTTTTGCGGGTTGAATATAACAGCTGTGATGGCCTTCATCTATCAGTATGTCGTTGCAATGCGGACATTTGGACGGCGCGCACTTGTGCAGTAATAGTTTATCACCCGTCCATTTCGCTCTATACTGTCTGCAACATCTGCCACAAAATTTTACGAGATCGCAGCGTGACCTCACCCCTTCACTTTGCGGCTGTTTATGCATTTCGTAATAGAAGTCCGATCTGCAATATCTAGCACAGTCCTCACATTGCACCCATTTCTTAGGATGTGTGTGGCACTGAGGCGTATTACACACGTTGCATGTAAATTTGCAGTAATGTAAAATACGATCGTTAAAGCCTTGATGGCAGTAGTCGCAAACGTAGCTGTACCCTAAGAAGCCCTTCAGATTTTTTATCATGTAGTAATGTTCATCATGCAGATATAAATGTACAGTGTTAGGGTGTGTTTCATCAGTATTTTTATACACTTCCAATTTACCTGAACACGTTCTGTGAAAGATGACTATTTTCAGGTTTAGGGCTGTTTCGAATTTAGAAACGTCGTGAAATGCAATTTTATCTTGCGGATTATAACCCTGTTCTGTGTGTATGTTGTTGGCTATTCTGACCAATTCCTGATCGGGACAATGAGGGTTTAAAAAATGTGCCAGGCATATACTGAAGCACATACTGTCTGTTATATTTTTTGCGACGAAAAGATTCATCTTATTTTTTGGATTATCATATTGTGGGCTAGGTCAGTTAGCTTTCTACGACCTCCACCTTGTCTATTCCGTACCACAGACACGCATAACTGTAAAGCAGAATTGGCCCCCACATCCACGTTGCTTTGAACCGTTCGTTCGATTTGATCGATAAACGTATTAACATCATGATTATTATCTGGCGTTAGAACCGCATTAATGTCTGTGGGGAGACTCTCACCTTGCAGCGACACGTTCATAAAACCGGATTCGCCTGCCAACAAACGTGAAAAATCTACGATCTCATTCAAAATATCTTGCAAAAAGATATTATACGCTGCATAATCATCTGCAGCGATTTCGCGGAAATTTAAAGTTCTGTGAATTTCTAAACCGTTAAATCTCGATCTTGGGGTAATTGTAAAATCGCTCACATGACCACCTTCATTTATTAGCCTATCTATAAAATTTTGGCTGAGACCCATATTTTGTGCTGAAGGATCGTAGCTTGAGGCATCATCGTTAGATGGACCCATACCAATCTGACCGTCATCCAGCCATTCATACTGTTCATCTACCAGTTCGTGCAATCTTTCGGTCATGTTAAGCGAATCTGGTTGTAACATCTGTAACTGATTATTAATAAGATCGCGTAACAGATCGGCGTTATTTTGAGAATCGTGTCTAGGTCTTAATGATCTCTGATCATCTTCTGGCACACGGTCATGCAAATCGTCGTGACATCTTTTACCGCTCATTTTGAAAATTTATTTTGAAAATCAGAAATACAAAATAGTTTAACCTTAAAGACAAACGGATGTAGCCCCTTGAAAACACCACAACAGTTCACAACGTAACATGTCCAGATATAACAAAAACAAACACTTACAGTATAAATTCAAAATAATAATTTTACCATCAGTAAGTAAAACTGAACCAGAAACTAATAGTAGATACAATCAACGATGAGAAGTTACATATCAACACGTATATGATTTACTAATAACATGAATAAAACAATAATACACTGTTGTCAATGATAAACATTAATAACAGTATGAGAAATTCAATATAGATAACATACAAAATAATGTAAGGAAAAATAATGTAAGGAAAAAAAAAATCAGCTATTCAATTCATTGTACATTATCTCCTCGACATCATACAATCATGCAAATCTACCAACATTCTCTGTAGCAGATTCAAACACTCAGACATCAAAGATAATGCATTTACCGACAACCTCTGCTCGGTGTGATGTTCGCGGATATCCTCCGGTACTCCGATCATACTCTGCCGAAATTGCGTGAATTCGTTATACAACTCTTCGTGACAATTTCTCCAATACTCCGCTGCGTGTCGTAAGGCTTCGGTGTGTTGTTGTTGACAGGATATGACATTTCTTAAAATCGAAATAACATCACCTTGCGCGTTAGCTGCAATCTCTTCGACTTGCCGGTAAGTTAACGGTTGTCCGGCCAGGTCAAAAAGTCTTTCGAAGTAACGATTAACACGCTTCGCGATCAAGCCTTCTATTTAAATCACGATCGCTAAACAGCTCCCGAGGTATTTCATGTAGTAATTCCGCCTCCTCCTCCTCTTCTTCACTCTCCGTATCGCTGAAGGATGCCTGATCCCATGCGTGGACCAACGAATCAGACCAAGCTGTTAGTCCTCGCTGGTCATGATCTTGTTCTGTAAAAAGAATAACAATAACCATTTTATTAATTTATTAAATAAAAGTCGAACATAAAATATGATAATGCGATTTTCTGTTTTAATACGCACCGTTGTTCTCTGAAGTCCTTAAATGGCTGGTGGACGGCGAGTCGCTAGTTTCCTGTTCGGGCAGTCTCACGCGTTTTACGGCCTGTCCGCAACCATACATTCGCTGTGTGGGGGGGTTGGTTACGACCGTGCGTGCGTTTGCACGGATGGTAGGCGTGTGAAGTCGTTCATCCGAACACTCCGTGTGGGAGGGGGCAGACGTTGTGACGTTGGCTGGTTCGTGACGTAACTCGGTTTCCACCACAATCTCCCGCTGCACATCCTCTGCAGTTATTATTACAAGGTTGTTGTCATCATTATGCACACCTGTCAAATTTAGTAAATACTGTTTATGAGGAATCGGTGGTTTTAACACGTTAAGAAAAAACAAAACAAAACTAATGTCAACTTACCGTTAAGTCCATTGTCGTCCTCGCAAACAGTTAGTTGGGTTTCATCAACTGAATAAATGATAACCAGCATTATTATTATTAATAATATTATTATTAAACCATACGATAGAAAAAAAGAGTAAAGACTTACATATCTCCTCAAGGATGTGTTCCAGATCTTCGTCAAACACAAGATTATCAAAAGTAGCTGGAAATAATAACGTCATGTTAAACAAATATTCACGTTAAAATATTTAAACATCTCCTATGAGCAAAACATACTCACCATCGTAATTGTCAGCCATCGTTCCGACGTTTGTTGAGGTGTAACGGTGTCGTACGAGAAGTTAGAGTTTTACAGGTAATGAGGATGTTATAACTTGTGCTTTTTAACGCTTCACCCTGTGGGCATCTCTTGTGTCGTAAATCCGATAACAGCCAGCAGGGGGTGACCTAATACCACAAATCTTTAGTAAGGTACACGACACAACGTTAATTTGTGAAATAGTATGGTCAAATATTACGAAATTCGCATTTAAACATGACTAGTATTCTATAAATAATGCGATTATTCGTACATGCTTGCATAAAGGTACACTTTTATTATTTACATTTAAATACCGGTTTCGCATCTGTTTACATAATTTACCTGACGGTATGATATAGATTTACATCACATTATTTAAAACAGAAACTCTGGATACATTTTATATTTACACTCCTACTTATCGTTCTCGTCCGGCATATATTTATTCGGATTCTGACTTTCCTTATAAATTTCACCAAATCCACCCCGCGCAATTCATCAGACGCAGGCTAGTTAGCAGACCGCATCTTCATCAGTTTACTTAACACAGCTGGAGGTGTTTCACCAATGGGATGAAACATCTTTTAGATTTTCTTTTTTCTTTTACAACTTAATTGCTGCGATGTTAGCATATCCCACGCATGTAGACGCATATTGTCCCTTATCTATGCACGTTTGAACGCCATGGGTGATTTTAACAGATGAAAATCAAAGCTTGGGATATCTGTTTATGGATCTCGCGTGATGTGAACCATCTGTTCAAACGGCCGTTTGAAGTAGGTCTTATGTATTTCTTACGACGGTAAAGTTCATAGGATTCTATTTGTATTATCTGTATTACATATAGACCTACATCATAATATGTTTTAAGCACGGCAATGATCAAAGATCGGATAAAGAAATAACAAATTATGTGAAATGAAGTAAATTAAACGTCATTTTCCTACAACATAGACCATCTTATTAAAACAATCATCTTTGGAGATCCTCTATTTATTTAAACTTTATCATCTTCTTTATCTACCTCATTACATCCTGAACATCGGTTAAATCGTATTCGAATAGATTATAAATTCATTATAAATACTCAATTCTCAACTTTACCTAACTTTTAACTTAACCAGCTACAGTGAGGCAAAAAAGTATTTAGTCAGCCACCAATTGTGCAAGTTCTCCCACTTAAAAAGATGAGAGAGGCCTGTAATTTTCATCATAGGTATACCTCAACTATGAGAGACAAAATGAGAAAGAAAAATCCAGAAAATCACATTGTACGATTTTTAAAGAATTAATTGGTAAATTCCTCGGTAAAATAAGTATTTGATCACCTACAAACAAGCAAGATTTCTGGCTCTCACAGACCTGTAACTTCTTTAAGAGGCTCCTCTGTCCTCCACTCGTTACCTGTATTAATGGCATCTGTTTGAACTTGTTATCAGTATAAAAGACACCTGTCCACAACCTCAAACAGTCCAACTCCAAACTCCACCATGGCCAAGACCAAAGAGCTGTCAAAGGACACCAGAAACAAAATTGTAGACCTGCACCAGGCTGGGAAGACTGAATCTGCAATAGGTAAGCAGCTTGGTGTGAAGAAATCAACTGTGGGAGCAATTATTAGAAAATGGAAGACATACAAGACCACTGATAATCTCCCTCCATCTGGGGCTCCACGCAAGATCTCACCCCGTGGGGTCAAAATGATCACAAGAACTGTGAGCAAAAATCCCAGAACCACACAGGAGGACCTAGTGAATGACCTGCAGAGAGCTGGGACCAAAGTAACAAAGGCTACCATCAGTAACACACTGCGCCGCCAGGGACTCAAATCCTGCAGTGCCAGACGTGTCCCCCTGCTTAAGCCAGTACATGTCCGGCCCGTCTGAAGTTTGCTAGAGAGCATTGGGAGAATGTCATATTGTCAGATGAAACCAAAGTAGAACTTTTTGGTAAAAACTCAACTTGTCGTGTTTGGAGGAGAAATAATGCTGAGTTGCATCCAAAGAACACCATACCTACTGTGAAGCATGGGGGTGGAAACATCATGCTTTGGGGCTGTTTTTCTGCAAAGGGACCAGGACAACTGATCCGTGTAAATGAAAGAATGAATGGGGCCATGTATCATGAGATTTTGAGTGAAAACCTCCTTCCATCAGCAAGGGCATTGAAGATGAAACGTGGCTGGGTCTTTCAGCATGACAATGATCCCAAACACACCGCCCGAACGCGAAGGAGTGGCTTCGTAAGAAGCATTTCAAGGTCCTGGAGTGGCCTAGCCAGTCTCCAGATCTCAACCCCATCGAAAATCTTGAAAGTCTGTGTTGCCCAGCGACAGCCCCAAAACATTACTGCTCTAGAGGAGATCTGCATGGAGGAATGGGCCAAAATACCAGCAACAGTGTGTGAAAACCTTGTGAAGACTTACAGAAAACGTTTGACCTCTGTCATTGCCAACAAAGGGTATATAACAAAGTATTGAGATGAAATTTTGTTATTGACCAAATACTTATTTTCCACCATAATTTGCAAATAAATTCTTTAAAAATCCTGTAATGTGATTTTCTGGGGGGTTTTTTCTCATTTTGTCTCTCATAGTTCAGGTATACCTATGATGAAAATTAGAGGCCTCTCTCATCTTTTTAAGTGGGAGAACTTGCACAATTGGTGGCTGACTAAATACTTTTTTGCCCCACTGTATGTGTCATATAAAATCTTCAAAAGGGATCACATCCTTTGATAAATGAACAGCGACGCCAAAGTTTACGATGCCAGACCCCCTCAAAAAACCTGTTAGATGTTTTACAACAACCCTCTTGATCTGATACGGGGCGTGTCGTTAATTATACCACAAAATTCTTATTTCTAAATTATTTAGTTTTAACTTCTCTCCACATACTTTGAGATGGATTGAATCATATTTGTCAGGTCGCACACAGTATGTTAGTATACAGAATTATAAGTCAGCTCCCCTAAGTATATCCACTGGTGTTCCACAAGGTTCTATTCTGGGACCTTTACTTTTTACATTGTACATCAATGATCTTCCATCTGTCTGTCCTAACACTAACATTCAAATGTATGCAGATGATACTGTAATTTATATACACGGAAGTAGTGCGTCACAAGTTGCAAATGAACTTACAGAATCCCTGAATCATGTTACAGCTTGGCTAGAACAATGCTGCTTACAGTTAAACATCTCTAAAACAGTGTGTATGTTCGTTACCAAAACTAAAAGTTTAAGTGTAGTGCCAGATGTATTTGTATCAGGGGAAAGATTACAAGTTGTATCTGAATATAAGTACCTTGGTGTTCTGATTGATTCCAAACTTTCATTTAAGGCGCAGGTTAAAAGGTCTGTGACCGGTCAGATTTAGTTTATCAAATTTTAGATTTATTCGTGATTATATGTCGTCTGAGGCTGCTTTGATGTATATGCATTCCATGATTATTTCTCATATTACTTACTGTTTAACTACTTGGTCGCAAGCTAGCATTACTACTCTGAAACCATTAGAGTCTTTGTATAAACAATCACTAAAAACTCTTGATAAGAAATCAGTTCAGTTTCATCATTGTTCAATACAAAAAAAATACAATTTGTTAAGCTGGGATAACTTGATCAAATATGTACATATCTGTCTGATATTTAAGACTATGCATAGCCTGACTTCACCACTAAAACAGTTTGTGAATATTAGAACAACTGCTCACCGATCTACAAGGGGTGGGGAAAGAGGGGACTGTATCATTCCTTTCAAAAAGTAAATTCAGTCAGTCTGTATTTTCAGTCAAAGCTGCAAGGAATGGAACTCCATCCCATTAACAAATAGAAGTTTACATACTTTTGGTTCTTTTCAGTTTCATCTTAAAAAATGGTTACTGACAACTCAGCACTGTCAACATTAGTATTGTATTCTTGACAATAGACTTCCTTGCACTAATTGCTTTTGGCTATGTTGCCTTCTCCTGTTGCCATCTCTCTCTCTCTCTCTCTCTCTAATTTACTTATGTTTTGTATTTTTGTAGCGATTTTGTTTGTGTGAATTTTAAGTTTTTTTGTTTTTTTGTTTTTTTCTCTTCCCTTACTCTCTCTTTATATGATGTGTATCGTATGACGGTTTGTCTTTGTTTTTAGGGTGACGTTTTAACATTCTGTCAAGGGTCTACAGATGTAAAATAGCCTTTTGGGCTAATTCTGGCACATTTACATTTATGTTTATTAATGTGCATTGCCCCTGTAAATAAATAAATTAAATTAAATTAAAATACGTCCAGACACACAATGCTGTTCTCACTTCGTAACACTGCGTGAGATGCAAATATTTACATTTCGTGCGATAATGTAAAAAGTTTAGGCGTCTAATTACGGCTGAAAAATCCAAAGATGTCCAAAACATTTGTTTTCATTCCAGTTTCCGCTCACATGCGCGTGTATGCGTTTTAACTGTTATAGCAGGCTAGAAAGTTTAAAGATTGACAAAAATAGAAGAGTAAATAAAGGTATTACTAAATTAAGTGCGAATAACTAAACTAAAGTAAATAAAATAAGTAACATTTCCCTGCGGCTAGGTACTGTTTGTTTAAAAGGAAAAACCTTATTTAAAGTGAAAAACTTTAGGATGAGTGCCGAATTGTTTCATTAATTAAGAAATGTTACAAGATTTATTAAAAATAACGTTCGTTTTAATGTTAAAACATTACTTTAATTCTTTTAAATCTTTGTGGGACTCCGGCGTTAGGGGCGGTGATGTAGGTAGGTGTGGTCTGGCCTGCTCGTAAACTCATTCTGAGTTTTGACACGGTCGTGCGAGGTTATCTGACGGGTCTGCGTAAGATAGTCTGCTCTTTTTCTTTTGTTTAATTTTTGTAACAAGATTTTGACGAGTAGCTTACTTAACGAACATGTCAGATGCTTTTTTTCTTTTAGAAGACGGTAAGATAAGTCAGGACTATTTGCTGTAACTTGTGACAAAAGCTACCTTTTAATTTGTAATGTTAGAACGTTGTAAAGTATCTTACTTAACGCTCGCTTCTGATGCTTTTTGTTTTAGAAGATGGTAAGATGAGTCAACTCTATATTATTTAACTTGTAATGTTATGCTATTGTTTTAACTAAGGTGTCAGATGCTTTGTTTGTTTTAAATAAACAAACACGTACACTTCTACTTCTTTTTATTTAACTTAAAACGTTTTTAAAATAGTTAGAGTTCGTTACAACAACACTAGCAAGTCGTTGCTCATTTTACGTATATGTTTGATGTTTTTTGTTGATATGTGTGTGTGAAAAACTCTAATAAAAACTTCCCTTTGTCCCGTTTAACACAGTTTCACAATTTAAAGTTTAAACACATAACAATGACCCACACAAAAACACGGTCCCCAAAACGTTTGTAAATACCTTAGGATCACTGGACAGTAAAAACAGATGGTCATTTACATGGGTGGGGGTGGACAAACAGGTGTCCAGTTTGGGACGGGAGGGAGGGGTGGGGGTCTTATCTTTATGAGGGGCAATAAATCAAATTTTTGACACATAGCACACTGGGATCTCTCTTTCTTCACTACTGGTGTCATTTAGCAGAACTACAAAAATAAAGCATGTTTTAAACTACCTTTCCAAAAGCACCTTTTGTGTGTCATTCATGCCTCCATCAACTTAGGGGGCGTTACACGACACCCTTTTCAAATAAAAACCATAAACTTGTTATGCATTTTGGTTGTTCATTTATATGACGATGGAGAATTTGACACCATGTGTATGCATATTGCATATACAGTGATTTGATTTCAATGATCCAGATCAGTGGTTCAGTCCATGTACTTATATAACAAAATAACTAAAATATAATAAAATACCTAACTACATAATACTACTATTGTTAGAAATTGCAACAAAATTAAAATAGAAATATAAACTTTTGAACTGCGGGTATCGTCTTGTCAGAGAACTGGCCCCCCGACTGAGCCTGGTTTCTCCCAAGGTTTTTTTTTCTCCATTCTGTCACAGAGGGAGTTTTGGTTCCTTGCCGCTGTCGCCTCTGGCTTGCTCAGTTGGGGACACTTAATTTCTAGCGATTATCGCCGATTTGATTGCACAGATAATATTTAAACTAAACTGAGCTAGACAATGACAATGTAAAAGTAGACTACTTTCAATAAAAGGTCCAACATATTACAAATACTTTAAACTTAAAGTTTAGCTTATCAGAAGAAATTCTGCAAGTTTGTCACATCAACTGGAACGATTCACCGCCATCAGATGGTCACGACGGACGCATCCCTAACAAGCTGGGGCGCGGTCTTCGAGGGCAGACCGGCGTGCAGAGTTTGGGCAGGAGAGTTCCTCTTCTGGCACATAAACTGCCTGGAGCTGAGAGCTGTCTTCCTGGCATTGATTCACTTTCTCCCCTCACTCAGGTGGTGTCATGTGATTGTCAGGACGGACAACATGGCGGTAGTGTCCCATATAAATCGCCAAGGGGGTTCACGGTCGCGCACCCTAAACAGGCATGCACGCCGTCTCCTCCTTTGGGCTCAGGACAAGTTCCTCTCCTTGAGAGCGGTTCACGTCCCGGGAGTATTGAACCTCGCAGCCGACTTTCTGTCGGGACAGAAGCTCAGGTCGGGGGAGTGGATGTTGAACCGCCAAACGGTAGCCCAGATTTGGAATGTGTTCGGCAAAGCGGAAGTGGACCTCTTTGCGTCGCAGGAGTCGTCCCAATGTTCGCTTTGGTTCTCCCTGAGTTCCCCGGCACCTCTGGGCATAGATGCGTTCGCTCACCCTTGGCCGGACATGAGGCTGTACGCGTTTCCGCCCGTCAAGCTGATTCTGGCAGTTCTGTGCAGGGTCAAGGAGAGCGGTGTCCATCTCCTTCTCGTAGCCCCGTTCTGGCCATCCTAGACGTGGTTCTCGGAGCTGATTCCTCTTCTGTATCAGCCCCCTTGGGAGATTCCAATCAGGCAGGACCTGCTCTCTCAGCTTCAGGGCAAGATCTGGCATCCTCAACCCGAGATCTGGAAGCTGTAGGTATGGCCCATCCAGGGTCACAGGTTTTGACTTCTGGCCTTCCTGCTGAGGTTCAGGAGACTATTGCTAGTGCTAGAGCCCCCTCCATTAGGAAGCTGTACTCCTCCAAATGGAAGGTCTTTGAGTCTTGGTGTTTAGCCCACGCAGTGGACCCAGTCGGCTGCCCTATTGGTCCAGTGCTAGAGTTCCTGCAAGAGAAACTTGCGGCAGGGGCAGCTGCTACCACCTTAAGGGTTTATGTTGGGGCGGAGAGAACTGGATGAGATTCCCCTGGGAAGACATCGGTTGGTCTCTGCATTTATGCGTGGTGTCCGGCGTCTGAGACCATTGGAGTTCCTTCTTGGGACTTATCAGTCGTCCTTGAGGGTCTAATGGTAGCCCCATTTGAGTCCTTAGAGTCAGCTCCAGAACGGATTCTGACTCTCAAGGTTACTCTTTTGTTGGCGCTAACATCTTTGAAAAGAGTTGCGGACTTGCAAACTTTCTCTGTCAGCGAGATGTGTATGGACTTCGCCCCGGGTCTGGTCAAGGTGACCTTACGGCCTAGGCCTGGCTATGTTCCCAAGATTTTATCCGCATAGTTTCGCTCTCAGGTGGTCACACTTCACTCTTTCCATCCTCCTCCCTTTGCTTCAGGCGAGGATGAAAGGCTTCACATGCTCTGTCTTGTCCGAGCTTTGAAAATCTATGTGGACAGCTCCAGCCATTGGAGAAAATCTCCCCAGTTGTTCGTATGTTTTGGTGCTGGCCGCCGTGGGCTTGCCACATTGAAGCATAGAATTTCTCACTGGGTGAGGGACATTATTTTGCTGGTATATGAGGTGCGTTAGGTATCAAAATGACCGTCTTCCGATTCCTGGATTAATGGTGTATATTATGTTACCATAATTTGTTCGGGCGCATTCTACTAGGAGCGTGGCTTCCTCTCAAGCTCTTTTCAGAGGGGTCCCCCTAGAGGATATTTGTGACCACAGGATGGTCCTCTCCGCACACTTTTATCAAGTTCTATAACTTGGATCTTGACACGGCTCCGGGTTCCCAGGTTTTATCTGCTTGAGCCAGCCGTGTATGCTGTCTGGTTCGTAAACAGGCCAGATAGGGCAGCGTTTTTAGCTTGGCGTGTTTGATTAATTGTTCCCAAAGCGTCTTAGCTTACGCAGCGTTGAGTGAATCTATGAAAGAGAATGTCTCGGGTTACTCGCGTAACCCTTGTTCTCTGAATAGGGAACGAGACACTTATTATTAATTATATATATTTCCCTTTCGAGCTAATTTGCTACACATGCAACCAAATAATCCATTTGTAATCAGATTGAGGGCTCAATCGGAAAGAAAAACCTTCATGTAAACACTTTAATCTATCCAACTGAGCTCGATCGGAATGAAATTTCGATCGGATTGAAGGGGGTGGTTTATTCCTTTTCTAATACGATTGAGAGTGCATGTAAACACTCAATCGGATTGAAAACCGAAACTTAAAGGACTGTGCATGTGCATTGATGCAGAAATAGCGTAATGACGTATGACATGCGGAAGGAGCGGTTCTTCCTTTTGAATAAAGTGTTGTCAAGTCAAGTCAAGTCACCTTTATTTATATAGCGCTTTTAACCATACAGATTGTGTCAAAGCACTTAACAGTATCAAATTGGAGGATAGAGTGTCAGTAATGTATAATGATAAGATTAAACACTCAATTTTCAGTTAAAGGCATTTCATTATTGAATTCAGAGATGTCATTGTCTAGCTCAGTTTAGTTTAAATAGTATCTGTGCAATCAAATCGGCGATAATCGCTAGAAATTAAGTGTCCCCAACTGAGCAAGCCAGAGGCGACAGCGGCAAGGAAACAAAACTCCCTCTGTGACAGAATGGAGAAAAAAACCTTGGGAGAAACCAGGCTCTGTCGGGGGGCCAGTTCTCCTCTGGCCAGACGAAACCCGCAGTTCAAAAGTTTATATTTCTATTTTTTATTTTGTTGCAATTTCTAACAATAATAGTATTATGTAGTTAGGTATTTTATTATATTTTTAGTTATTTTGTTATATTTTTAGTTTTATTGTATTTTAATCGAGGTCTTCACTGGGGATATGTCTCTGGGGCTCATCTAGGTGTCCTGGTCTCCGCTGACGATCAGGGCTGTAGACATCATCTCTTGGTGCTGATCCACCATCTGATCGAATACGGACTGAGAAACAGAATAGGAAAGAAACAGACAAATATTAGCGTAGATGCCATTCTACTTACAATGTAACGAGTACATCGTGTGTTATGGGGAGTGTTCCCAGTTCTGGTTGATCTAATTAATGCAGCCTAACAATCCTTTAACGGATTTGAATAATAGAAGCTTATTAGTGTGTTATGTGTAAGCCAGGCTAAAGAGATGGGTCTTTAATCAAGATTTAAACTGACAGAGTGTGTCTGCCTCCTGAACACTGTTAGGTAGATTGTTCCAGAGTTTGGGTGCTAAATAGGAAAAGGAACTGCCGCCCGCAGTCGATTTTTGATATTCTAGGTATTATCAAACGGCCAGAGTTTTGAGAACGCAGTGGACGTGGAGGACTATAGTGTGATAAGAACTCGCTCAAGTACTGAGGAGCTAAGCCATTCAGGGCTTTATAAGTAATTAACAAGATTTTAAAATCTATCCGATGTTTGATAGGGAGCCAGTGCAGTGTTGACAGAACCGGGCTAATATGGTCATATTTCCTGGTTCTAGTAAGGACTCTAGCTGCTGCATTTTGGACCAAC
This sequence comes from Onychostoma macrolepis, assembly GCF_012432095.1. Taxonomy (NCBI): domain Eukaryota; kingdom Metazoa; phylum Chordata; class Actinopteri; order Cypriniformes; family Cyprinidae; genus Onychostoma; species Onychostoma macrolepis. The sequence continues at coordinate 26,156,253 of NC_081173.1, forward strand.
TGTAGTTTGTTGATCAAGCGTGCAGAACAACCAGCCAATAAAGCATTACAATAGTCTAACCTTGAGGTCATAAATGCATGAATTAACATTTCTGCATTTGATGTTCAGAGCATAGGTCGCAATTTAGATATGTTTTTGAGATGAAAAAACACAGTTTTACAGATGCTAGAAACATGGCTTTCAAATGAAAGATTGCTATCAAACAGCACACCTAGGTTCCTGACTGATGAAGAAGAATTGACAGAGCAGCCATCAAGTGTTAGATAATGTTCTAAGTTATTACATGTGGGGTTTCTAGGTCCAATAATTAACACCTCTGTTTTTTCAGAATTTAGCAGTAAAAAATTACTCGTCATCCAGTTTTTTTATATTGACTATGCATTCCGTTAGTTTCTCAATTTGGTGTGTTTGACCGGGCAGCAAAGAAATATAGAGCTGAGTATCATCAGCATAACAGTGAAAGCTAACACCATGTCTCCTGATAATATCTCCCAAGTGTAACATGTAAAGCGTGAAAAGTAACGGCCCTAGTACTGAGGCTTGAGGTACTCCATACTGCACTTGTGATCGATATGATACCTCTTCATTCACTGCTACGAACTGATGGCGGTCAGATAAGTACGATTTGAACCAAGGCACTTCCACTAATGCCAATAAAGTTTTCTAGTCTATTCAAAAGAATGCTGTGGTCGATAGTAACTCTAATGAGAGCAGTCTCAGTACTATGATACGATCTAAATCCTGACTGGAATTCCTCACAGATACCATTTTTCTCTAAGAAGGAATATAATTGTGAGGATACTACCTTTTCTAGTATCTTTGACAGAAAAGGGAGATTTGAGATCGGTCTGTAATTAACTAGATCTTTGGGGTAAAGTTGTGTTTTTTTAATGAGAGGCTTAATAACAGCCAATTTGAAGGTTTTGGGGACATATCCTAATGACAATGATGAATTAATAATAGCCAAAAGAGGATCTATGACTTCTGGAAGCAGCTCTTTTAGTAGTTTAGATGGGATAGGGTCTAACATACATATTGTTGGTTTAGATGATTTAACAAGTTTATACAATTCTTCCTCTCCTACTGTAGAGAATGAATGGAATTGTTCCTCAGGGGATCTATAGTGCGCTATCTGATGCGATACTGTACCTGACGGCTGCAAGGATACAATTTTATCTCTGATAGTATCGATCTTGGAAGTAAAGTAGTTCATAAAGTCATTACTGCTATGCTCTTGGGAAATGCCAACACCTGTTGATGCTTTATTTTTCGTTAATTTAGTCACTGTATTGAATAAATACAGAGGGTTATGTTTGTTTTCTTCTAGAAGAGACGAAAAGTAATCAGATCTAGCAGTTTTTAATGCTTTTCTGTAGGATAGGGTACTTTCCCGCCAAACTAAACGAAATACCTCTAGTTTTGTTTTACTCCAGCTGCGCTCCATTTTCCGGGCTGCTCTCTTTAGGGCGCGAGTGTGCTCATTATACCACGGTGTTGGACTCTTATCCTTAATCTTCCTTAAGCGTAAAGGAGTAACCATATCTAAAGTGCTAGAAAAGAGAGAGTCCATAGTTTCTGTTACATCATCAAGTTGTTCTGAGCTATTGGATATGCTGAGGAACTGAGATAAGTCAGGAAGATTATTTATAAAGCAGTCTTTTGTGGTAGAGGTAATGGTTCTACCATATTTGTAACAAGGAGTTGGCTTTACAGCTTTAGCTATATGGAATATACAGGAGACTAGATAATGATCTGAGATATCATCGCTCTGCTGCCAAATTTCAATGCCACTGACATCAATTCCATGTGACAGTATTAAATCTAGAGTATGATTTCAACAGTGAGTAGGTCCTGACACGTGTTGTTTAACACCAATAGAGTGTAGCAAATTAGCTTAAAAGGGAATTGTATATAAATAATTACAGTTAATTATGATTAATTACAATTATTTATATCGGCTGACAGTAATAACTGTAGCAGAATTAAATTGCCATCAACTGATCTGTTCGTCCAGCGACCATTCAGTGTAAGTTCATATCAATTCTAAGAAAGGATATTTTCGTGGCCACAGAAAATACTTTCCTAAGTATTAATGCATTAGAGCATGTAGTAAGGATCGAAAATCGTAAAGGGACATTAATTTGCAAGGCAGAACCAGAAACTCATGTAATTTGTGCACACAACTTTTATTAACTAAACGCTAACACACATAACTAATCTAAACAAACAAACATACATACATACATACACTCACGCGTATATACAAAAGGGGAGCTAAAGTGGATTAATGAAGTCATTAGAGAAAACAGAATGCAGTTATAGAAAGAGTCAGTTAACCACCTGAGTAAAACCATCAGCGCCGTTTATAACGGGGTCTATAGCTTATACTAAACCTCTATTTAGTTTAGTTAGATGTACCATACTTGCACTTCCATGGCTGTTGGCGTGTGTCTGGAATGCAGTCTCGGATGAAAAGTCTTGATGGTTTCAAGGTTTTGGACTCGCGATCACGTTCTTCCGGGTTGAAGAGAGATGAATTCCAAAGATGTTATTCTGGTTCTGAGGTCCAAGGAGCTTTGGTTGAATGGAAAGTCAAGGCCGCAAGGGTCTAGAGGAGTTCTAGCTCACATCCTTCTAGGATCTAACAGAATTCAATTCGTTACTTGCGCGCTGTACTCGCACACACCCGAAGCGCGCACAAGCGTACGTGTTTCAGACAGTGCGGCATACCGAATTGATTCCTCTTTCATGTATTCATGTAGTTTTAAACCATGAAGGTGAGCCAATGGATATCACACAAGCAACGTGCAAACTTTGCGCAATAGTTATGCCGGTGAACGTCTTAACTTCAGTCATACAGAAAGTGAAAGAAAAAAAAACTGACGGAGTTTTCTAACGCTGCATTAACGCTATTTTTTTTCAGCCCGTAACCGGTCCGCGGTTTAAAAAAGGTTGGGGACCCCTGCTTTAAGGTCTGCGAAGAGCCACACCTCTCAGGATGGGCTTGACCAATGAGAAAGGCTGAATTTCCAAGCAGGAGTTTGGAAATAGTGGGGGGTTTTATGAACCTTTGTCTGAGAGCATGGTTATTTGCAAAGGGGTTGGGTTGGAAGTTGATATACAGCTATTAAAGATTCTTAGGACACTAATATATTGCATAGGTATCAACATGTAATATTCACTCTCAATTAGATCATCCGAAGACGAATTGATAGAGACCAGACACGGTATAAGTTAAAATGATATTAACAAGTGATCTATCATAAGCATGCATACAACAGTATACAATACACAAAAACATATACAATGTGGGATTACAAATTTATTTAAATGTTTAATTTAGATTGCAATGTAATAGTGTACAAACTGAAGAAGTTATATACCTTGTATTTAGCATTTAAGGTGAAAAATGGTGACATGAGTCAGATCACTACATCAGATGCAAGAGGTCCCTGCCAGTTCCTGTTCTCCTATTGTAAGTGAAATGAGCCAAATGAGCCAGACTCGAATCTTTTGTTCTGCAAATGGCTTTCGGAGCCCCCTGGCCCAGACATGAATCGTTAGACTGATTGGATTATCAGTGCAATCGAGTGTTGTTGATTGGGTCTGTCTTTCTCATTTGCATGCTGTGTTTAAAGTCACCCAGGTGCTTTGTTTCCATTCCTAAGCACTGCCCCCTAAATGTATATACACCACAATGTATCACTGCTTTTAGTTGGACTTGGATGACTACAGCGACGCGCAGCGAGTTCTCAATAAAGAGTAACTTCTGGATGAAAGATATCCCAACGTCTCCTGGTCTCTGCTTCGTAGAAGATAAAAGTTCACAACAACAAGAACAGTAATAATATACACAATGACCTGAATGATATGTGTCTTCGTTCAAAGAAAGGTTTTTCTATGAATTAATTAGAAAAGAGTCCATTTTTATGGCATAATCTCTTTCCTATAGGAAAAATATAGTGTGAGTTGCTCTGCATTTGCATTCCTTTGAGCAATAAAACTAGTGTTATCTGATGGGTTGCCACTGGCACCGGGTATGTGTATTGGGTGAGGGGTCTGTGACTATTTGATAATCTAATAACTAATTGATTTGTTAAATCAAATGCAAAATTGTGTGTCTGATTGGTCCAAATGCTACAAGAGTTTTGAATGTCTATAAATGCTGATCCCAACTAATCTTTTTCATTATCAACATGGATATTAAAATCACCAACAATTAGGACTTTATCTGCAGTCAGCACTAACTCTGGTAGAAAATCAGAAAATTCTTTAATAAAGTCTGTATGGTGCCCTGGTGGCCTGTATACAGTAGCCAGTACAAACATCACAGGGGATTTATCATTAATACTTGTTTCTTTGGGTAACGTTATATGAAGCACCATTACTTCGAACGAATTATACTTGAAACCCGACCTCTAAGAGATACTGAAAATATTGCTATAAATTGTAGCAACACCTCCCCCTTTACCTTTTGGACGTGGTTCATGTTTGTAACAGTAATCTTGGGGTGTAGACTCGTTTAACCCCTTAACTGTCACTCACAGTTTTGAACACAGACATTATAGTGCACTATCCAAACTTCATTTTTTATAATTCATGAATGAAAACATTTTCCAATGTGATTTTGATGTACCATTTCCATGGTAATGCAATGTCTGATTTTAAAATGGGTTTCAAAGGATGAATTTTGAGATTTTAAGTTTTCAACTGATATATAATTTCTTATGATTTCTAAAGCGTGATAGAGAAAAAGGCAACTAAGAAGACTTTCTGTGACAAAGGTCAGAACTCCTGTTATGATATACATTTTTTAGGGCCACTCTTGTCATATATTAATCTATTACTTTTCCTACATAATTTTTTAACAAAAAAAGTGGTAAAATACCTATTTAGGAGTCCTAGACCTTTCCAACGATATATAGTTTGTCATGATTATATTAGGATTTAATTGTAAAATAGTGAAGTAAACGTAGGCGTCCCACAGGGTGGACGGTGACAGTTAAGAGGTTAAAGTAATGTAATCATCTGGTTTAAGCCAGGTTTCTGTCAAACAAAGCACATCTAGTGCTTTTGAAGAAAGGAATCTAATATTCAGTAAGCCAAGCTTTATCACGTGTTTATCTGTATTATATCGGTTTTTTTATTTGTTGAACATCAATTAAATTGTTACTATTACTTTGGTTTGGATGTTTTCTGTATTTTCTAGTTCAGGGAACAGACACAGTCTCTATAGTGTGATATCTAGGTGAAAAAGTTTCTATGTGCTGAGAATTAACTGACTTCTGTCACGTGAGGCGGCTAGCAGACAGTCGGTTTAGCCAGTCTGTCTGCTTCCTGACCTGGGCCCCAGTTAGTCAGATACAAACTCTAAGACTATGTGCCGTATTTCTAGGGAGAAGAGCGGCACCACCCCAGGAGGGATGAACACCATCTGTTTTCAACAGGTCAGGTCTGCCCCAAAAATTCTTCCAATTGTCTATAAAGCCTATGTTATTTTGCGGGCACCACTTAGACATCCAGCCATTGAGTGACGACAGTCTGCTATGAATCTCATCGCCACGATAAGCAGGGAGCGGACCAGAGCATATTACAGTGTCTGACATCGTACTTGCAAGTTCACACACCTCTTTAACATTATTTTTAGTGATCTCCGACTGGCGAAGTCGAACATCATTAGCGCCGACGTGGATAACAATCTTACTGAATTTACGTTTAGCATTAGTCAGCACTTTTAAATTTGCCAAGATGTCAGGCGCTCTGGCTCCTGGTAAACAATGGACTATGCACCCAGCCATGTGCTTACTTAGGAGAGGGGACTCTCTCAACCCCAACAGAGTCAAGAACAACCTCGCAGTTTCAAGAGATTGCAACTTCGGCCATTGAATTGAACCATCCAGACCTTCTTCAGAAGATTCACAAGACTCTCATTCCACATCCAAGTCAAATGCAAGTATCGTTCCTTTCACCACACAGAGGTTTCACGAGTTCACACTTACATATAATGAACTGAGTAAAGGTTATGCATATTTGGCGTGCTGTCCAGGGACAGGGCTCCGAGCTCAGTCAAGACTCCCGAGCCCGGGGGTACTCCCCCTGTCTGGGGAGAGGGGACCGAGCTCGGTGTTTAGCCCGGACTCAGAGTGCCCACCCCCCTCCTCCCCAAGTGCTCCTCCCCATGCTGGTAGGAACGGGCTGAAGGTGAGGAGTCGGAATTTGTTTATAAAACATCACTTCACGAGTTCACACTTTAATATAATAAACTGAGTAAAGGTTATGCATATTTGGCGTGCTGTCCAGGGAGAGGGCTCCGAGCTCGGTCAAGACTCCCGAGCCCGGGGTACTCCCCCTGTCTGGGGAGAGGGGGCAGAGCTCTGCGTTTAGCCTGGACTCAAGAGTGCTCCCCCAAAGATGCAATTAGCGTGGGACAGCAGCCAGAGACGGGCGTTGATAACCCCCCAAAATTTGCAAGGCTTAAGGTTGGAGGGGTGCTGGACGTCGCTTGGAGTAGAATCATTGCGGTGGTATCTGGAAAGAGTGAGGCTTCTGTGGAAGCGGGCACTGTGGTGGAATCTGAAAAGAAAATATGGCTTCTGCGGAAGCTGGCACTGCTGCGGCAGTAGAGGAATACGGAAAAGGCTCCTGTGGGAGCAGGCACTGCTGTGGCATCTGGAAAGAAAAAGTGGATTCTGCGGAAGCGTGCTCTGCTATGGCGATAGGGAAATACAGATGCAAGCTCCTGCAGTAGCAGTCACTGCTGCGGCAGTGGAGGAATATAGAAAAGGCTCCTGCGGGAGCAGACACTGCTGCGGCAGTGGAGGAATATAGAAAAGGCTCCTGTGGGAGCAGTCGCTGCTACGGCATCTGAAAAGAGAAGGAGGCTTCTGTGGAAGCGATCAGTGCTACGGCATCTGAAAAGGGAAGGAGGCTTCTGTGGAAGCGAGTACTGCTGCGGCAGTGGAAAAGAGATATAAAGGCTCCAGCGGGAGCAGTCACTGCTGCGGCAGTGGATAAAAATCAGATAAGTCTCCTGCGGGAGTGGGGTGTTGCTGGGATGGTTGAAGTGGAGATGAGCCGCTATGGGTGGATTTGGTAGTGTTAAAGAGGATGGCTATGGCGGGTCTGAGGTTTGAGTGAACAGGGATGGACTGGCGTTAAAAGGGATCAGCTGATGAGGGTTCAGTGAACTTCTTTGATATGGATGGGTCTTCACCACTAGCGGAGGCAGCCTCACGCTAGCATCTGCTATGGAAGCTGGAGGTCACTGAAAAGGAAAAGGGGTTATTAGTGGTGGCAGGAAAAGACTGAGATATGTGGGCCTGTGTTGCCAGCGTAGGCAGCCACACGCTAGCTTCAGCTGCTGTAGCTCATGGGAAGGGAGTGGGGTTTGTGACATTCTGAAGAGCCTGTGTAGTCTGTACCGCTAGCGGAGGCAGCCTCACGCTAGCGTCTGCTATAGGAGCTGGAGGCAACTGAAAAGGAAAAGGGGTTAGGAGTAACAGAAGGAAAAGACATGAGGGCCTGAGTTGCAGGCCTTGCTTCAGCTGCTGTAGCTGTAGGCCACGAGGTTTGTGACTTTCGGGGAAAAAGCTGGAAAGCCTGTGTAGTCTGCTCTGCTAGAGGAGACGGCCTCACGTCAGTGTCCAAGCTGAAGTTGGAGGCCGCTGAAAAGGAAAAGGGGTTAGGGGTAGTAGACGGAAAGTCTGAAATGTGAGGGCCTGCTTTGCAAGCAGAGGCATCCTCGTGCTTGCTCCTGCTGCGGAAACTGTAGGCCGCAGGAAAGGGGAGTGGTTTGTGACTTTTGGTGGGACATGCTGAAATGTCCGGATAGCCTGCAGTGCTGCCAACTTGGCAATTTTGTTTCTAGAATTAACAATTTCTCAAAATACCCTAGTAACTTTTTTTTTTTTTTGCAACCTTTAAAAAAAAGTGATAAAATTATGAAAAGCATGCGTTTTTCTCTTAACCACACAAAAGGAAAAGTATTGAAACAGTTAGCCGGCTAACCTGCACATCGGCTATCATAAACAAAACAATTGTTTATGATACGCTGAATTTTTATTTATTTTTTTTTTTTTTGTACTTATGATTGTTAATCATTATTGGTCCACTGTGGTCAGTAAAACTTCTCTTCCACTGTTAATCTTGACCAAAAATCAAAAATTAATCTTATCCGATTTATCTATCCATTTATCAAAATGAAACAAGTTGATTAAATACAGGTAAAAATGAAAAAAAGTGAAAAATACGGAAAGTTGGAGTGATTTCAGTGTGTTATCATGATCTTCAATTTAGAATACTGATCCAAATAATTAGTAATTCCTTCTGAAGAATTTGCTAATACTTGAGGTAACCATAGTGGGTTACCATGACCTTTAATTTAGAATGAATTATACATTATGTATTATTCATATTAATTATCAACCTGTATACAGTAGTTCTTAGTAGTTCTTGGGGAGGTATGGAAAAAATAATAGTTACTGATTAGGTAATAGTGAACTACCATATTCGACTAAGCAGTATTACTTACTAATTCATTAATCAGAGTTGCTTGTTAGTTACTAGTAGTTACTAGAGTGCTAATATTGCATTACTCATGTGTTCTTGTGTAGTTATTCATTAATGATGGAACAGTATTCTAAAGTGTTACCGGTTACCGTTATCTTCACTTTAGAATACTGATCCAAATAATTAGTAGTTTCTTTAGAAGGATGTAGTAACACTTGAGTCATTCATTACTATCCAAAACCTTACATATACCCAGGTGAAAAAGACGTAGTATTAAATGTATTAAAAATATACTTGAAATTCAAGTAGTATGTTTATAATGCATTTTTATTCCCAACATGCTTATTTGAAGTGCATTAAAAATATACTGAATTGCATTTTAATATATTTCTAAAAAATATACTAGAAGTACTTTTGTATTAAATATATGCTTAGTTATACTTTTAAGAAATATGCTAAACAGAAGCATACTTTCAATGTGTTTATAAAAAGTATACTAGAAATACTTTGGTAATAAATATATGCTTAATTACACTTTTAAGGAATATGCTAAACACAAGCACACTATTACTATATTTCTAAAAAGTATAGTAGAAATACTATGTTAATAAATATATTCTTAGTTACACTTTTAAGGAATATACTAAACACAAGCATACATTTAGTGACGTTTTAGTGTATTTACAAAAAAACCCATTTATGTTACTCTTACTTAAAATATATTTTATGTGTACTTTGTGTAAGAACATAACAAAATGATTACACTTTTAGTAGGTTTTTAATGTACTTTATATTGCAGTAGGCCTACACATTGTTATATTTTAAATATTTATGTATTTATAATTTTAATATTTGGAAAAGTACGATATTTTGAAAAACATTTTTTACATTTACAATGTACAAACCTTTGTCAAATATTATTAACCATTGCAGTATTTAAAATATGTTGTTTAATATGGGTTATGCTACTTTGGTTGATTAGGCTGTTGTTCAGTATGATACATTAATTGTTATAAGCTAGGTGTTTATAAATTTGTTCAAGCTTGATGCCTTTATTTTCTAATATATATTTCTGAAATTCCCACAAGGATTTCAACATCATATCTGAAAAAAAAAAAAAAAAAAACGTTTATTTGTGTTTAAATTCAAACAACACAGACTAAACCTGATTGGTTCCAGAGCCATTGAACGGCTCTGATTGGTTCGTATGATAATGAGCTCGCAGCAGAGAGCTTCGTAAATCAAATATGATGTGCGTGCAAATGTCCCTTGAATGTGAATATAAGTCTAAATTTAAACAGTATTATATATTATAGAGCGATCGTGTCTCTTTAGGGCGCTTGGAGGAAACCACGCAATTCATATGGATTACTTTAGCGATGTTTTTTTGCGATGAACTTTTTGAAACGTGAACATCTTTGATTAATCTTTTCATCGGAGGGACATACATCTCTCAGATTTCATTAAAATATCTCCGCTATTCTTTCGAAGATGAAGGAAAGTCTTAGATGGTTTGGAGCATCTTAAGGGTGAGTGATGGCAGAATTCAAATTGTTTTGGGGGAATTATGAAATGAATTAGAAAATATGTAAAGGATAATCAACGGCTAGCTGTGCATTAAACGATTTGAATGCACGACGTGGAGGCGAAGAACCACCCGACGCGCAGCGGAGTGCATTCAGATCGTTTAATGAAGAGACCCTAAAATAAAGTGTTACCTTAATTATTTATTATGCATAATTCACATAAATTATGAACCTGTATAAATTAGTTCTTAGGAGTTCTCAGGATATATGAAAAAAAAATAGTAGTTATTGGTTAGCTAATAGTGAACTACCAGTTTCAATTTAGCGCTATTACTTAATAAATCATTAATCAGAGTTTCTTGTTAGTTAATAGTAGTTACTACAATACTAATAGTGCATTAGTCATTTGTTCCTGTGTAGTTATTCATTAACATCGGAACAGTATTCTAAAGTGTTACCCAATCATCAAATGAAACAATCTAATAGCAACAATGTAATACTCCAAGACACTCACGTAGTTAAGAGTTAAAAAGCCTTTATGGGCTATTTCATTATAAAGTTGTTGGTCAATGCAATTTGGCTTTGCACAGCCTTCTTGTAACGTGGCTGACGAGACGTGAGACGTGCGAATCCAAGTGCAAGCTTTTATTTACAGGCATGGTCATATATATACAGGCAGGGTCGAAACAATGGCAAACAGGTATGGCAGGAAACAAGACAAAGAGTAATCCTAGGGCAAGCAAAGGTCGACGATGGGCGAACAGTATCCAAAGGGGCAAGGCAGAGAGATAATCCAGGTACACGGGCTATAATCCAGGCAAGGGAATAAACAGAGTCTGAACAGTGAGACAGGGGTAAATACTGGGAACACAGACTAGAAAACAACAAACGTTCCGTAAAGCAGCTAACACTAGGGGAGTGAAAAACGTAGGACAATACAGGAACTGAACAGAAACACGGAATGGCACGGAAAGGGTTAATCCAGGAAACACGGGCTAGAATAAAACACAGGAAAACAGGCAAGGCAAGGCAAGACTACGAAAACTACACTGGCTCCGTAGAGTAGCTATCGCTAGGAGAGGGATAAGTGCATACAATACAAAAGAAAGAAAGTCCAGGGTTTATAAAAGGCATGTAATCAGTGTGTGCGTAGGATCAGGTGTGCGTGTGATTAGTGCAATCAGTCGTGTGTGTGATGGGAATCAGTGCAATGAATGATAGGAAATGGAGTCCAGTGTGATGGGTGTTGTGAGAGTCACTAGGTGCGTTTACATGTACACTTTTTTGTCATTCCGATTAAAATCATTCCGATTGAAAGATTCGATGAACTGTTTACATGAGACGTTATCTAATCCGATATGGTGTTTACATGTGCCTGTGCTTTCGATTTTAGGATATGCTAATAGCCTACAGTGACAACAAAAACAAGTCACCAGAGGAAAAAACGCCCATATTTACGTTAATATTTTTAATATCTGTTTGCACTTGCTTAGAATAAACGGTTAATATTTGAATCCCTTGCGTTCATTCGAGCGCTCAGTCATATGGCCAGAACGCGATCATAGAAATCATATGCCCCTCTGTAATGCAGCTGAGATTAATTGTACTCTGATACTACAAAGTTGTACTGTACTTAAATGGAACAAATACACGATTTCTTACCAAGAGTTGCTGAACAATGAATCAAAGGAGCATTGCTTTATCACAATCGTGTTTCGTACAACATTCATGGCGTGAGCACGTATAAATTCAAGCAGATCGGAAATTATGAATCTGTCATCTATACAAATACAAATGACAAAGGCAACTTTTGGTCAAGTTGTTTATTTTCATTGAGCTACTTTCACTATCAGCTGTGTTGTTTCTAAGCTGAAAAGCAGAAAATTGCGCTTCATTTCAGATCTGTTTTTCACTCCGGACATGAGAGCAGATAGTCCGTCACACAGCAAGCGTTCTCCTTTCTAATGTGTTTTTAACTGTATAATGGAAATTTTAACTTTATACCTCCACTATTACCCAGTCTCTACTGTAGTGTCGGTGTCCCCAAATCACAGAATGTACCGTTGCCGACTTCACGTTCACGTTCTGACGACCCGACCTCTGGACGCGATGACGTAGACGCAAAGTAATCGGTTTAAAGTGTTTACATGGCAGGATTTTAATTTTGTTCGGTTTATAGTAAAGGTTTATCCCACCCCTCTCAAACCGATTACAATTTCATTCGGTTTGGGCATTTTTATTCCGATCGAGGTGTTTATATGGAGCATTTTCATTCGGATTGGACTTTTAAACCGATTACAATGCTCCATGTAAACGCACCTAATGTGGTGAGCGAGTGACCTCTGGTGGAGAGTGAACAGAAGTTCATAGACCGGATTCGTGACACTTCTTCAGAACAGAGCACAGTTTTGTGATCTTGTCAACTCTTTGAACTGGGGGGACAGTACTTTGATTTTTATTTATTTATTTATTTATTTTTTGGGCTCAATTAACCCCTCAAATCATGCCTTCTATGAGGCAAAAGCAACTTTACACTCAGCATTGTTGAGGACAACATTTTAAAAGTAATGTGAGTTATGTAATCAGATTACTTTTTTCAAGTAACTTGTAAAATATCCGAGTTACTTTTTCAAAAACTAATGCCAGTTATTTTGTTTTCCAGTTTATTGACTGACAGCTCTTCTGTCCCCATGTAGAGAGAAATTGGGAGTAAGTGCAGAGGCCATGTATGTGCTGTGTAAATATGATGGTTACTGTAGTTCTAGACTAAAAGAGAACATGCATTTACTTGTCTCACTTGCACAAAAACAGATTTAGCGTTCCTCGATAAATACATTGAAATGCAAATTCATATGACACAAATCTGCAACAATTAACCATTACCAATAACCAACAATTAATTAATGTATCATTTTTGCCTCACTGAAGTTTATGTTTTTTCTGAGTGACATACACAAATATAATGACTGATAACTTAAAGACCGTAGCAAGGAGAGCCAAAAGGTATTTATGGTTTGATAGAAATTTTTCTATATTTTTAGGAGGGGGGAAATCCATGCATTTGAATATTCTCATGTTGAGAAATGGGTGATGAAATTTAAGACAAATTAGTGTGGTCAAGGGAAATCTTTCATATCAGTCTTATTTGCCATTCAGTATCTCAGGACAGAAATAAGGTAGGAGGAAAAAATATTTGTTGATGATGTTCCCCAGCATGTTAGCTGTATCTGTCTCAAATTATGTGGTGAAAGGATAAAGTATCCAAAATATACAGTATTTTGTAACAAAATAGGCCTTTTTGTTTAGCTCTTGACTCCCTGAAGGAATTTTAAAAACTGTTGAGTGTCAGAGAGTCACAGTCACCACCAATCACACTCACCAGATCACAATCACCTGAGTACTAACCACCGCCACCTGTCACCACTCAGCCCGAGCACTATATGAATGCACTCCTCCTGCACAGGCACTGTCTGGTATTGAACATTCGTTGTGTACTAACCTGACTCTCTTCTGCTCTACTTACCTGCCAGTTTCTCTAGCGATCATCCCCTGTTCTCTTCAGCTCCACCGTTCCCTCATTCTCCGGATCTCCACAGTTCTCCTGAGAGGAACACAGGAAAGGATTCTGCTCACAGACCAGACCCTCGTAACCTGTTCTCTGTGTTTACCCACGTTGACTCTCTGCCTTGCTCTTCACCCCCCGCCTGTGCCAATTAAACATACTGTTTGTGCACTTACGTCTGTGTCCTCTCGTCTGTGTGCTGACAGAATACCAGACCCGCAAACCCAGACCGGGGATGGAATCCCAGAGCCCCGCTGCAGCGGACTTCCTCGGAGAGCTCGTCAGCACTCTTCGAGCCACACTCATCCCGGTCCGCCAACCTCCATCTGCCTCAGCCAGTCCCATGACCCTTCCTGCTCAGTATTCGGGTGAGGCGGTGGAATGTGGCGGTTTCATGCTTCAACTCTCTCTCTTTATCGAGATGCAGCTCCAGAGGTTTGTCACGGAGAGGTCGAAGGTGGCGTTCCTCATATCGCTGCTCACCAGACAAGCACTGCTCTGGGCACGAGCTATTTGGGATTCCCAGAGCACATTAATTAACTCCTTCGATGCCTTCAAAGCTCATTTCAAACAAGTCTTCGGCCAAACCACCGGCTCTCTATTGGTCGCCGACCAGCTCCTTCGCCACTGTCAGGGCTCAGCATCAACAGATGACTATACCCTGCAGTTCCGCACGCTGGCGGCCTCTAGTGGATGGAATGAGGCGGCTTTGCTGGCGGTCTACCGTCAGGGTCTCAATCCCCAGATCCGAGCCCTGATGGTCATATATGATGACACCGCCGGCCTAGAGATCTTCATGCAAAAGGCTATGAAAATATCCCAACGCCTCACTGCCTGCCAACTAGGTGAAACCGCTCCTTCACCAGTCTCACCCGTAGCCTTTCCTCCAGTACCAGAACCCATGGTAGTGGATTCCTTTCGTCTCTCACGCACAGAACAAGCTTGACGGCTCGCCTCAGGTCTGTGTCTCTACTGTGGAGCTCAGGACACATCATCCAGACGTGTCCTTCACGTCCCCCACGCCCATTGGTGAGTACTCTCCAGGTCGAACCAGAGATCTCTACATTACCCCCAAGGGCCGAGTCTACCCCCTGTCCATCCCGGAGCGCAAGGCAATGGAGGACTACATCAAGGAGGCTCTCCGACAAGGATTCATTCATCCTTCCACCTCTTCAGCGGCCTCAAGCTTCTTCTTTGTGGGGAAAAAGGATGGAAGCCTCCGGCCGTGTATAGTTTACCGAGCCCTGAATGAACACACCGTCAAGCTCCCCTATCCACTTCCCCTGGTCCCGGCCGCCCTCGAAGAACTCTGTGGGGCCCACATCTTCTCGAAGCTGGACCTGCGGAGTGCGTATAACCTCGTTCGAATCCGGGAGGACGACGAGTGGAAGACAGCGTTCATCACCCCTGCTGGTCACTATGAATATCTGGTCATATAATCTATCAAGGAGCTCCAGCGATTCTTGGGTTTTGCCAACTTTTACCGAAGATTTATCAAGAACTTCAGCCCCCCTTACGTCTATGCTCCAGTGCAAACCCAAATCGCTATCATGGAACCCCGAAGCTCAGGCCGCCCTCAAGAGGCTCAAGGAGACCTTCTGCACTGCTCCCCTCCTCTCTCATCCGGATCCCCAACTCCCTTTCGTGGTGGAAGTGGACGCCTCCACCACCGGTGTGGGAGCAGTGCTGTCACAACACTATGGAGAGCCTCCCCGCCTCCATCTTTGCACTTACTTTTCCAGGAAACTTACCCTGGCAGAGCAGAACTATGACATCGGCAACTGCTAGCCATTAAGCTCGCATTGGAGGAGTGGCGACATTGGCTGGAGGGAGCTCCACACCCCTTCGAGGTCATTACGGACTATAGACGGTTTCATCTGGCGCACGCGCCTGGACCGAAGTTAACTTCCGGTCTGTGTTTGTTTATCGGTCTTGTTAGTGGCGCCGGCTACAAACACAGTTAAAGTTAAGGTGATGAGTAATGAAGTTGGGCTCAGGTTGTTGTGCTGTGGGATGTGCTGTACATTTATTTATTTGTGGCAACCCGCTACAATATCAAAACTGACCGATTTTCTTGCTTCGTTGAATATGAGCACGTAATGCACGTTTAAAATCAAAACGAGGTGCAGGTGTTTTTATATCACTTTATTTCTGAAGGACAACTGTCTTTAGAAAATGTTCGATGTCATTTTCATTTAATCTAGTTATATGCCTGATAAAGCAGCGTTTGTAAGCTCAGCGCTGCTTTGTGTAACGTACAGCCCAACAGCCGTTTCCGGGAAAACCTCTAGTTCTCCCGCTTTCAAAGTGCCTCCTGCTGGCAGAGAATAAATTTGCATTTTTAAAAAGTCCGTCCAAGTAGTTATCGCTGCATCTCAGTCCGTCTGATTTACGCAGCAAACATATTTTGCTTGTTATCAAAACATAATCTACTCTAGAGGGACTTAGCTGTTGTTACTGATTGTATTTGGATGTCTACCGGAAGTTAAGTTAGGGCCACAAAAGCGCGCATGCGTAGTAACGTTTGTTTATGTTGTTGCCGTTGAAACCGTCTATAAGAACCTCGAGTACATCCGCAGTGCCAAGAGGCTGAACTCCCACCAGGCCCGCTGGGCCCTCTTCTTTACCCGGTTCCTGTTCATGATCACCTACTGACCTGGAGACAAGAACGTCAAGGCGGATTCCCTCTCTCGCATCCATTCTCCAGATGAAGCTCTTCCTTCTGAGCCTATCCTCCCTCAAGCCCTCATCGTCAGCCCCATCCAGTGGGATCTGGAGGATCAGATCCGTGTTGCCACCCTCTCCGAGCCTGCTCCGCCGGGAGGCCCAGAAGGGAAGACTTGCATCCCATCCACCCTGCGGCCAACCCTTCTGGGCTTAGTACATTCTTCTCCGGGATCTGGACATCCAGGTAGCCAGCGTACTCTCTCACTCCTACAAGCTCGGTACTGGTGGCCCAGTATGGCCCGAGAGGTCTTCCAGTATGTTCGCAGTTGCTCAGTCTGTGCCATCACTAAGACTCCACATCATCTCCCTGCGGGCAAACTCACGCCCCTGCCTGTCCCACGTCGGAGTCGACTTTGTGACTGATCTCCCTAACTCTGAGGGGTTTACCTGCATTCTCGTCGCAGTGGATCGATTTTCCAAGGCATGCAGGTTGATTCCCCTCAAGGGTCTCCCCACGGCTCTCGAGACAGCCGAATCACTGTTCCAGCACGTCTTCCGAAACTTTGGTATCCCAGAGGATATCGTCTTCGACCGTGGGCCCCAGTTCATCTCGTGGGTTTGGAAGGCCTTCTTCAAACTCCTGGGCGTCTCAGTTAGCCTTTCCTCTGGTTATCACCCCTAAACCAACGGCCAGACTGAGTGGAAGATCCAGGAGATCAGGAGATACCTCCGGACATACTGCCACTCCAACCAGCACAGCTGGAGCCGTTTCCTCCCCTGGGCCGAGTATGCACAGAACTCCCTTAAACAAACCACCACCACCACCACCGGCCTCACCCCATTCCAGTGCATACTCGGTTTCCTACCCCCTCTATTCCCCTGGACCGAAGAACCCTCCGATGTTCCAGCTGTGGACCACTGGTTCCGAGCAAGCGAGAGAGTTTGGGACTCGGCTCATATCCACCTCCAACAGGCAGTACAGAGACATTAGGCCTTTGCAGATGCCCGCCGGTCCAACGCCCCCATCTATCGCCCAGGAGATGAGGTTTGGCTCTCGACCCGGGATCTGCGTCCCCGTTATATTGGTCCCTTCACGATCATGAGGCAGATCAATGAGGTCACCTTTCACCTACAACTCCCAGGATCGTATCCATCCTGTGTTCCATGTCTCACTCCTTAAACCCTTCTCTCCCTCAGCTCCAGATCCCAATGAACTGGCCGTATCTCTTCCTCCCGAGGTCCTGGCAGAACCCACTATCTACCAAGTGCGGAATATCATGGACTCTCGACGTCAAGGTGGTCACCTGGAGTACTTCATTGATTGGGAGGGATATGGGCCCGAAGAACGGTCATGGGTAACCAGGGACGATGTGTTAGATTCCTCCCTTCTAGCGGAATTCCACCAGAACCACCCTGACTGCCCTGCTCCCAGAGGCCGTGGCCGCCCCCGTCGTCGCCCCAGGGCATCAGGAGCCGCCCCTGGGGGAGGGGGTACTGTCAGAGAGTCACAGTCACCACCAATCACGCTCACCAGATCACAATCACCTGAGTACTAACCACCGCCACCTGTCACCACTCAGCCCGAGCACTATATGAATGCACTCCTCCCGCACAGGCACTGTCTGGTATTGAACATTCGTTGTGTACTAACCTGACTCTCTTCTGCTCTACTTACCTGCCAGTTTCTCTAGCGATCATCCCCCGTTCTCTTCAGCTCCAGTGCTCCACCGTTCCCTCATTCTCAGGATCTCCACAGTTCTCCTGGGAGGAACACAGGAATGGATTCTGCTCACAGAGCAGACCCTCATAACCTGTTCTCTGTTTACCCACCTTGACTCTCTGCCTTGCTCTTCACCCCCCGCCTGTGCCAATTAAACATACTGTTTGTGCACTTACATCTGTGTCCTCTTGTCTGTGTGCTGACATTGAGTGCCATACACAAAATGGGTGATGAAATTTAAGACAAATTAGTGTGGTCAAGGGAAATCTTTCATATCATTCTTATTTGACGTTCAATATCTCATGAAAGAAATAAGGTAAGAGAAAAATAATTTTTTGGTGATGTTCATCTACATGTTTGCTGTATGTGAATTATATGGCTTTGGTATGTATTTGGTTTTCTAAATAAATTTTGTGGTGATATCATGAAGTAATCAAAAGTTACAGCATTTGGAACCAAAGTAGCCCTTCTGTTAGCACTTGGCAGTTTTTAAATTGTTGTTTTGAATTTGAAGTTATGCCTCACTCAAGTTTAGTTAAAGCCCCAAACAATTATACTTGTTTTATTCTACTCGATGAGACCTTTCAAATGACATATGACACATGATTGTCTGAACTGTATGATGAGTACATTGTCTCACGGAACAGAAACTCAAGATCCAATTGTGAGTGAATAAATAGTCTTTATTAGACAACTCCAAAAACACAGCCACAGTAGAAGTGTCGATAATCCGGTTGTGCAGAGTCTCCAGCTCAGGCAGAGAAAAACACTCCAACCAGTCCACACCTTCCAGGAATAAGGAACAGCAACCAGGAGAAGACCGACTCAGGAACTAGAAGGACTGACAGAGAGCGAGACAGGACATGAACAACAACAATCTGACAACACACCACAGAAACGCCAGCCAGATATAGGCAGCACAGACGAGCTACACCTGTGAGTGCTCTGATTACCTCGTCAGGTGCACGGTAACTAGGCAACACTGACAAGCACAACGAGCAGACCTACACACCCACACACACACACAGACCCATGAAACGTGACATGCAAGGCACAATTTTTTTGTTTTCATAAATTATGAAAACATTTTTTTAAATGTTTTTTTAAATCCGCCGGTGGTACACTCCGGTTTAGAAGAACTATAGGTAGCACTGGTTTGGAATTGATCAAAATGGTGGGACGCATTCGAAAGCTGAATTTCTAAGCTTTAAAATGATACCTTATTATTTATTATTTTAAAAAGTTATATAAAAGATACAGAAACATTATAGGTTTTACATTCTACAAGTGTTCAATAGAGCTCTCCAACTGATTTCTTCAATTCATGGGTTTAGGTATTATTTACACAAGAAAGACACAGTGGATTGTTTGACTCATTTCAATCCTGAGAATCATAAATAATGATACGTAAATAATGATATGCCATTTTCCACGATCGGAGCATGTTCCATGAAATGATAAGATTAAAAAAAAATCATGAGAATATTAATGTGCGCATTTGGAGTTTTATGCGTTATAATTCCATGACGAACATCATGAAATTCATTGGATAACTGGCCACTTTAGACTCACAGCCACATTAGCCAGTGCTCACTGTGCCACATCTTTGCCAAAACTGGCCCAGATACATTTTAATATACCTGGGCCACATTTGCTGCAACATATGTGGACCACATTTAGTTTACACCCTGATTAGCCTTTGTCGATTGTGCCACATTTTTGCCAAAGGTGTACAACATTTGGTTGGCACTATTTGGGGCATATTTACTATTTACCACATGGGCCACTTTAGGGTCACATTCAGATTACACATTGCCACAGAGGCCTACATGTGATTTGATACTTTTGGGCCATTTTTGCTATTTTACATTTTACATGTGGGCAATAAGAAGGCCAGCAGTGCTGTGTAATTATCTTAAGTGGCCCACATCTGCATGCTATCTGGGATCAATATATTATTTTCATATGGGTCTGGGGTTGACTTCTTGTACAAAAACTTGCTCCAGTTTATTCAAAGCCCCAAACAATTATGCTTGTTTTATTCTA
This sequence comes from Onychostoma macrolepis, assembly GCF_012432095.1. NCBI lineage: Eukaryota > Metazoa > Chordata > Actinopteri > Cypriniformes > Cyprinidae > Onychostoma > Onychostoma macrolepis. The sequence goes on from NC_081173.1 coordinate 26,176,282, forward strand.
CTCGGATGAGACCTTTCAAATGACACGACACATGGCTATCTGAGCTGTATGATGTTTTTGACATATCAGAGTAGCCTACATGGCCCAAAAAACATATTTTGTATATTATGAAAAACAAAATGGTAATTTATCAGCAAATAACTTGGCACTACTTTGGAGTTAAACAAAGTGGTGTTGTGAACTTTTATCTTCTACGAAGCAGAGACCAGGAGACATTGGGATATCTTTCATCCAGAAGTTACTCTTTATTGAGAACTCGCTGCGCGTCGCTGTAGTCATCCAAGTCTCAACTAAAAAGCAGTGATACATTGTAGTGTATATACATTTAGGGGGCAGTGCTTAGGAATGGAAACCAAGCACCTGGGTGACAACCTTAAGGCATGCAAATGAAGTATTCAGGTATAGCATCCTGCCTGATTTAATCACTCCTAATCCAATCAGCCTAACTACCCAAAGACTGAGGCCGGGGCCCCTAGAGCCATTACAAACAAAAGGCAAGAGTCTCCGTCTTCAATTCCCCAAACTCCACTCACCTCATTATTGTTTGATTTGCCCCAGCTGTGTTCCTGATTGCTGTCCCTTCTTAAGCTCCCTGTGTTTTCTGTTCTGCTCGCGTTTGTCTCACTTTTGTGCCAGGTATGCCTGTTACCTATGTCTGCCCTGTGCCTTGTGTATGTCTTGTTTTCAGTGGTTGTGTTATTCTGGCGTTTTCCCCTTCGGGGTGGTTTCAGTTGTGTTTGTGTTTATTTTTATAATTTGTAAATAAAGAAGATTCCTTTTGCCAGCACTTGAGTCTTCGTTCCTCCCACCCGTGACACATGCATTGTAAAGCTTTCAAATGATTTCATTTTTTGTTGATCAAGGCAGTGGTTTGAAAATATGATTAGTAATATTTTTGCGGAGGGGGGGTGTCCCGCCCGCGGTACACTCCGGTTTAGAGGGACCGCTCAGCCCTCGTTAAGAGTTGCTCAAAATTCATTCATACATTACTTAAAAAGCTGAGATTCTAAGCTTTAAAATGAGACCTATTTTGTGTTATTCCATTCAGGTGTTGCTTAGTAATTTGATTATGAATTATTTGGTGCAGGAGGATGTTAAATAACACAATTATCCTTCATGTATTCAGTCTCATTTTATTAACCAATGTCTTTGCTGCTGACCTTTGATCCAGAATGGCATTACAGCTGAAAGGCTTTTTTTGAGCTATACAGATATGAATTGACATTTCCTTCAGACCGAAGCTTATTCCTTTCACTTTTGGTGTGAACAGGCTTTTACATTTGCTAAGAGCTTTTTAAATTAAAAACAAGCAAGCCCAGCCCAGATGACATAAAAAGTAACTAAGTAATGCAATTCCCAAGTCTGCTGCTCAGCGCCCTCTAGTCCAGTGGTCCCAAATCTGTTGGTTTCAAGTCCAGTGGTTCTAGCACCTTCTGGTCCAGTGGCCCCAAGTCCATTGGTCCCAGCACTCTATAGTTTAGTGGTCCCGAGTCAAATGGTCACAGCACTCCTAAGTATGGTGGTCTCAGCACTCCCAAGTCTGGGATTCAAAATCGGTCCTTTGTATCCAACATGAAGGATTAGTGCATGTAGATATGACCACAAACATAATTTTTTTAAGTGAATGAAAGGCAATAATAAGCCAGGCCCAGCCCCAGGACGCACGACTTGGAGGGGCTTTTATATGGGGGGGCCTAACGGGGAAGGGGGGGAAGGTGTTGTTGCGGTTGGTTTCTAGTAAACGCATAAAAAAGGAATATTTTGGGTAACACTTTACTATAATTCACTAACAATTAAATTAAACAGAAAAGCAAGCAGGTGCATGATTTGGCATGGCAGCCAATACAAATAATTAATAACCGATCTTGATCTATATAGTGTAGTAGTTAGCTATCTCTGTGTCATACGTGGTCGCTTGTCAAGCATGAAGAACAAGTTTTATTTAACTCTGAATATATTATCGTATACTACGGTGCCTGGGAGGGGCCGTCTTCGGTTCACTTAGTTTTGTCATGGCCATGAGATATTAATTTGTGGGAACGTCATATCAACTCGTGGGAACGTGATATTATGTCGTGGCCACGAGATCCTTTTATCGAGGTAACGACATCCTTATGTCGTGGCCTCGAGATGCTATGTTGAGGGAAGGACATAATATCACGTTCCCACAAGTTAATATGACGTTCCCACAAATTAATATCTCGTGGCCACAACAAAACTAAGTGAACCAAAGACGGCCCCTCCCGGGCACTGTAGTATACAGCATGCAAAGAGCGCTCCTTTTAAATTTATTAAAACCTGTCACTCATTCATCACGATCTTACAAAGTTCCGTTTTAACCAATGAATGTGACCACAATGAAACTTTTTTTTTTTTAATGAAGTTACGAGCATGATAGAACTCGGTGCTGGACAAAAAGCGGTGAGTGCGTGTATTCCAACCTAAAAACCTCTGATTGGCCATTGCATTGTAGAAATCAACAAACAGGTCTGTGACTGGCTACTTTGCTCCCCTCTGCGAAAATACATTGTAAAATCATTTGACGCTTTCCAACGCAGAAGATACACTGGATTGTTTTCCAAATCTATTTCGTTATGCTATTATTACGAAGAAAACCGGGACCAGGAGTTATTGGCAGTTTTTCCATCTAAAAGCAATCAGTTAGACTATTTTACACTATGAGTTAGACTATTATACATGCTAAACTAAAATCTGCCCCCGGTGCCGGGCCTTTAATAAGCAATATGCATTCACACAAATAACCTTATCTGAATATTTCATTGATATACGTGACAGTTAGTTAGAAAAGAAATGCATAGTGACGTGATTGCATGATAGTGTAAGGAACTGATGAGTATTTTTTTTTAAAACCAGTACAGTGAAATGAAAACCAGTTTTCGGAAAGGAATCTGACTAGTCCCTTAGGTTCTTCCCTTGTCATCAGTGCTCGCAGGCATGGCAGCTGCCATGTGGTATGTGTGGGTCACACACACTTCCTCATCTGAGGACGCGCCTGTTCTGATGTTAGTCTGATTTTAGTTTGTATTTGGTTTGGTTCCTATTTCATCCAATTTCCTCATTCCCTGATCGTTATCACCTTTGTCTTGTTTGTATAATTAGCTCTTGTCAGTTCTTTGTGTGTTGTTTGTTTTCGTAACTTATTCTGCATTTGGATCAAACTGTTCCTCATTTCTAAACAATTCTGGTGTGACACACCAGCAAGATCATGAAAGAGTCATGCAGGTAAAAGTATTACCATTAAGAGACCGTTCAGTCAAAATGGAAAATTACTAACTATCCAGTTGATGAACTGCTGTTTTCTCTGTTTATTCAGTGACAACAGAACAATGAAGACTGAGATTTAAATAAGAATGTCTTTGACAGCAAAACAAATGTTTATAACTCACATACAGTATGTCATCATGCAGATTTCACAATGCCTCTTGTGAAGATTGCTGCTTCATCTTCAGAATTTAACAGAGTATTAAAGAATGTATGAATACATATGGTTTAATAGTGCAATCCTATTATTGATCATGTGAAAGTAAAACACCAAAATGAAAGGACTGGAGGAGAAACAATTATATGTATGTGCATTTAATATGTTGCCTTGAGTATATCACAGTTTTCATTTAAAAATTTGGTCACACTTTATATTAGGTGGCCTTAACTACTATGTACTCGAAAAATAGGTACAATGTACTTATTGTATTGCAAAAAACTTTTACTGCTATTGAGGTGGGATACGGGTAAGGTTAGGGACAGGTTTGGTGGTATGGGTAAGTTTAAGGGTGGGTTAAGGTGTAAGTGATGGGTCACCAGAGTAATTAAAAATGTAATTACAGAAATTAATTACAGATGCAACTACATACAGGTATTTTTAAAAATATAAGTACAATGTAAAAACATGTATGTACACAATAAGTGCATTGTATCAAATTATTAATTTAAATGTAAGTACATTGTAGTTAAGGCCACCTAATGTAAAGTGGGACCAAAAATTTTACATTTACATTACAAATCAAAAGTTAACATTACATTAAATTAAATTAAAAATGTCCTTTTTAATTAAAAATGGCTTGCTTGTGCACACAAACACACCCAACTGATAGATGCAAAATCATAAAATCAATATCATTGCTATCAATATCATTGCTATTTTTTTTTTAAGTTTAAAAAAAACACACACAAAAGCTTTCTGAGCCAAAACATTTGAACCGAAGTGTACATTTTGAAAAAAGAGTAAATTAATATAATATATATATTTATCATAAAAAGTTAATATCAATAAATAATTGTATTACTTAATGTCATTATCCTTTTCACCACCCCATGTATAGATCAATCAGCCTCCTTTCGTGAAGTTCTAAGATGGTTTCATGCTCAATCCCGCCACTGTGTTTACCAGTGCGTTTGAAAGACTTGGGTGTTTTTTCAAAATAGTGGTGCCAGGTGCCTTTACTGTTCGCACCAAAGCCAAACACATTGACCTAAGCAAAGTAAAACAAACAAACAAAAAACACATCAGCAAAAAGTAACGTTAGTGCAGAGCACACAAACCCCAGAAAGTAACTGCTAAAAGCTTTACCTCATCACAAATGTGCATGGCGAATATTAGCACAAGAAAACCCGTAGATGGATAAGATCTTCGAGACTTAATGTGCAGCCACGTTTTGTGCACATAATGCATGAAAGCAGGGTGCATAACCATCACCTGAAAGAATGAGAAGACAATTATAAGCCACTTTAGAAATTACAATGGGGTTTAAAAGAGTCTGAGAAAATCTGGGACTCTGAACCTGATAATAAACATAAGTTTTAGGATTCTTAATACCTTTTAAACAAAGAAATGTTAAGATGTAAAATGAAACATTTCTACACAAGTGTTTACAGCATCAAGTATTACAGTATTATGGTGATGCTAAAAGGTTCCCATTGAATGTATTGTACAATTATCTCATGCCTAATCTGTGTATCATAACATTGGTCTCCATAGCTGTTAGGTCTCCTTGGTGAAGTTTGAAAAGACAAAGTGCACTTTCTTCGGCCCAATTATGTCAATTCAAAGGTCTTTAAATTAACTCTTTTATTGAAAGGTTTATTGTTAAAAATAAAACTGAAGATGCTGATCTTACTTTGTCCTTGTTGGCTTGTAGCTTGTCTATAACCTTAAACCGTGTTCTGTTGAGTAATACAATAAAAGAAAAAGGGTCAAAACAATTCAAGAATTCATTGACGATAAAATATATCAACACGTCATTCAAAATATGACATACGAAACCAATGTCCCAATCACATTTCACCTCTAAATCAAAAGAAAGACATTTTGTTTTTATAAATATAAATAAAAAAATTAATAAATTTTATATATATATATATATATATATATATATATATATACTGTATATAATTGGAGGAAAGGTTAAGGAACTATTACAGCTCTTTAATGCGTAGCAAATTAGCTCAAAGGGAAATATATATAAATAATTACAATTAATTATAATTAATTACAATTATTTATATCAGCTGCCAGTAGTAACTGTAGCAAAATTAATATTTCATCAATATTAATGAACATTATTAATTTCATATCAACTCTAAGAAAGGATATTTTTGTGGCCACAGAAAATAACCTTCTTACAGCATTAACGCATTAGAGCATGTAGCTTGATCCGAATCGAAAAAGGGACATTATTCACAAAGCAGTGACAGAATCAGAAACTCATGTAATTTGTGCACAAGGGTTTTAATAGCTAAGCGCTAACACATAACTAGTCTAAACAAACAACCAATGGAGGTCTACACTTTCAGAGGGAAAGTTAACGACTCTTTGTCTTCGAGCATGGTAATTTGCATGTGTAACTGGATTGGGTGTTTATGAAAAACTACTAAAGATTCTTAGAACACTAATATGTTGCATAGGTATCAACATATACTATACACTCTCATCTCTGATTCTAAGTGTTCCATTTGCATTTGGAAGTTGTTGCTGTGAGCCCACATCATGAGGTCAAAGGATCTCTCCAAGTGAAATAGACAATTGTTAGGTTTCAAAAACAAAACAAATCCATCAGAGAGAAGCAGGAATATTAGGAGTGGCCAAATTAACAGTTTGGTACATTCTGAGAAAGAAATGACGCACTAGTGAGCTCAGCAACATAAAAGGCCTGGACATCCACGGAGGACAACAGTGGTGGATGATCGGAGAATCCTCTCCATGGTAAAAAAAAAAACCCTTTCACAACATCCAGCCAAGTGAAGAACACTCTCCAGGACCTAGACCTGTCATTGTCAAAGTCTACAATCAAGAGAGGACTTCACGAGAGCAAATACAGAGGGTTCACCACAAGGTGCACACAAGGCCAGATTAGACTTTTCCAAAAAATATCTAATAAAAGCCAGACCATTTCTGGAAAAGCATTCTTTGGACGGCTGAAATTAAGATCAATCTATACCAGAATGGCAGGAAGAAAAAACAGCTCACGATTCAAAGCATACAACACAATCTGTGAAACATGGTGGAGCAGTGTGCTGGCATGAGCATGCATGGCTTCCAGTGGCACTGGGTTACTGGTGTTTAGTGATAGTTACTGGTGTTCTAATGATAGTTTGTTACTGCGCATGTCTAGTGATGTAATTTCATAGTTCACGTGCATGGTTTTTAAGGCACGTGAGAAGTTAGTAAGCTGTTCAAGTTTGGAGAACACATGCTTTTTACCGTAATCAAAAACGATCGTAACTGGAATTATATTTCATCAATACAATAATGTTGAAAATAAATGAAGAAACAAAAGGACTTCATGGAGTCCTGAGTCATGAGTAAACAAGTTACGTGTCAAAACTTGTGGATTAACTATAAGGAATTTACATGTCCCATACATGTAAAGTAAAAAGCTTTCTCCATCGTTCAAGCGAAGATAAGTGATTTAAAAGTGCACTTTCCCTGCACGTGAATTTTAGTGGAAGAACGAGCCTGCGAAGTCAGAAGAATGTGCTGGGTGCGGACAAAATAGTACTTCGTGCAGTTTCGCGCATGTTGGTGTTATGAATAAAGGAAGATTAGTCATATTTTATCACTTGCAATAAGTGTTGAAAGTAATTCTAAGTGGATTTGTAAGTGAAGTTCACAAATCGCAGATGACGATGACGCTGCTATTACCGAGTCTGAGCATAGGAGGGCGCTCACCATCAAGGGTTTGGAAGAGAAGCTTCACAACAAGATCAAAGCCAGAAAAGGCAAGTTGAGACAATTAACTGCAAAATCCAACAAAATTGAACAGTTTATGGAAAATGCTTGTAATTTGAATGATGTTAAAACTAAGCAGTTTAAGAACTACAAAAGGCTGTTTGAAGAATTTGTTGAAAGCAATGCTTCAGTGCTGTTGTACTTAAAAGAGGAAGAGCATGAGCTTGATCAGGACCTCTGGTATCAGCCTAAATTGCTGTGCTGCAAAAAATTCATGGAAAAAGTAAAGCTGTGGATTGAGGAAGTTGAGAACAGCCATAAGATGTCTCAAATTTGTGTCAAAGAAGTGTCACCAATGGACAGTGTGTCAATGGTGGCGTCTAAGACACTCACTTCTAATAAGTCTGGAAGTGGAGTGATATCTGTATCCAAAAAGTCCTCAAGGTCTACAGCATCCTCAGCTCGTCTTAAGGAAGAAGCTAACAGAGCAGCTTTGTTGGCTAAAGCAGCAGCCTTGAAAGAACGGCAGGCATTGGAAATTAAGGAAGCACAGTTGAAGGCTGAAATGGACAAGCTCGAAATAGAAACAGCTCTTGCAATGTCTAACGCTAAAATAAAAGTGTATCAGGAGGATTATGAAGAACAACAACATTATGCCAGTCAAAGTGTGGTCACCAAATTGAGTGGTGCAGATGTTCCCAAATTGGAGCATTATGAGCAGGATGAGTATAGTGTATCATCAAAGAATAGCAAAGTGTCACCACGTTGTGAAGCAGTCCAGTCAAGTGTACCTGTAAGTGCCAGACCTAAGAAATCAAGTACTGTAAAGGAATGGTCTACCCAAGACGATGAGAATTCTTGCCATAATATTGTTACAGTAGAGCTTCAGAGAGTGATGCAACGTCAGACAGATATCACAGAAATTTTTGTGAAGAATCAAAGGCAGTCTTCTTTACCTCAGCGTGATGTTCCTTTGTTTCATGGAGATCCACTTGAGTTCAGGTCTTTTATGAAAGCGTTTGAACATGCTGTTGAATCCAGAGCTGATAATACTGCTGATAAGTTATACTTTCTGGAACAGTATACTAGAGGAAAGCCTAGAGATCTTGTGAAGAGCTGTCAGCATATGCCAGAACATCGTGGTTATGCAGAAGCAATGAGACTGTTACATGAGAGGTTTGGAAATGAGCTAAAAATTGTGACAGCTTTGATGCAAAAGGCATTCAAATGGCCTGAAATAAAATCAGAGGATGGAAAGTCTTTAAGTGCTTTTTCATTATTCCTAGTAACTTGCCTCAATGTTATGGAGGACATTGAATACATGGATGAGTTAGATAATCCTACCAACATGAGGATTATTAACTCAGAACTGCCCTATAAATTGTGTGAAAGATGGAGGGCCCACGCCTATGAGTATGAGGAGTACAAGCGAAGAAGAGCCAAGTTCGTACAGTTGGTGGAATTTGTTGACAGACAACCAAAGGTAATATCAATTCCACTCTTTGGAGATCTGGATGCTTTGGCAGGTGATAAGAAACAAATTAATAAGTCTCTTCAAGGGACCAAGTTGAAGAAAGAAGGAAAAAGAGGTAGCAGCTTTGTAACGGGCGTACAACAGGTTGGTGAAAACCACAAAGACCTGACTACAGCTAAGAATAACGGTGCATCAGAGATCAATGCTTTCACTAAACCTTGTGCATTTTGTGAGAAAAATCACACCTTAGATGCATGTTACCAGTTCAGTGCTAAGATATATAAAGACAAATTGGACTTTTTGAGAAAGAATGGATTTTGCTTTGGATGCTTAGTGCAAGGACACTTAAGCAAAGACTGCACAAGAAGAATCACGTGTCAGTTGTGCTCAAAGAAACATCCTTGCATGCTACACATTGCCGCACAAGACAAGGCTCATGGGAAGGTAATGGTAAAAGTTGATGAAACTGAAACAGTTGGTACCTTGCCTGCTACAGTAAGTCATGAAACAAGTGCCTGTACTGGGGCCGGAGACAATTGTGTTCTTGTCATAGTACCTGTTAAAATAAAGTCCAAAAAAAGTGACAAGACAGTGGAAGTGTATGCATTTATGGACCCAGGCAGTTCTGCCACAAGACGGTTAAATGTCCAAGGCAGAAAAGTTGACATGATGTTAAGCACCATCAGCTCAAAGAAACGAGTAGAAAGCTATGTGCTCACTGACTTGGAGGTTAGTGGTCTGGAAGAAAACAACTTTGTTGAACTTGCCAAAGTGTTTACACAAAAGAGCATCCCAGTCTCAATGGAAAACATTCCACAACAACACGATATTGATAAGTGGTCATACCTCAGTGAAGTAAAATTGCCTCAGATTGATGCTAGAGTTGAAATCCTCATAGGCAATAAAGAGTACAAGCTTCTAGAACCATGGAAAGTAATTAACAGTGAGCACAATGGGCCATATGCAGTAAAGACTGCTCGTGGATGGATTCTGAATGGCCCTTTTAGAGAACCTGTTGAGGAAGGCTTGTATGACAAGCAGACAAGCGTTACAGTAAACAGAATTTCCATTGATAGTGTGGAACAGATGCTGATACAACAGTACAACCACAATTTTCCTGAGCGGAATTGTGATGATAGAGCTGAGTTGTCGCAAGAGGATCATCTGTTTTTGGATTCTGTGTCTAACTCTCTGCAGTTTACCAACTGTCAACAGGCCTTCCATTTAAGAAAGCAGTTAGTCAACTGCCCAACAATCGGAGTGCAGCAATGCAGCGCGCACTAAATCTCAAAAAGAAATTCAAGAAAGATTTTCATGAGGAGTATTCAAACTTCATGAATGACATGTTCAAAAAAGGTCATACAATCAAGTCACCAAGATGGTGAGGTGTGGTATATACCTCACCATGGGGTATACCATCCTCAGAAGAAAAAGCAAAGAGTGGTTTTTGACTGTGCTGCTAGCTTCCAGGGAGTATCATTGAATAGCGAGCTCCTACAAGGACCGAACATGACAAATTCACTCATTGGAGTGCTCACACGTTTCAGGCAAGATGTTGAAGCCATGTATTATCAGGTGAGAGTTTCTGAAAAAGACACAGACTTGCTGCACTTCCTGTGGTGGCCGAATGGAGATGTAAGCCAGGACTTGGTTGAGTACAAAATGGTCGTTCATCTGTTTGGTGCAAAATCTTCCCCAAGTGTTGCTAACTTCGCCCTTAGGAAAACAGCAGAAGAAAACCGCAACAATGCACCTGCAGTCAACACAGTACTTAGGAACTTTTATGTAGATGACTGTTTAAAGTCTGTTTCGAGCCAAGATCAAGCAGTTGCCTTATATAATAATCTCACAGATCTTTGTGCTAGTGGAGGGTTTCACCTCACCAAGTGGGCAAGTAATAGTCATGCTTTATTGACTTCTATTCCAGAGAGTGAAAGAGTCAAAGATGTGAGAGACTTGGATTTGAGTAAAGATGCACTTCCTGTCGAGAGAGCTCTAGGGGTGCTGTGGTGTGTCAACTCAGACATGTTCAAGTTTAAGGTTAGTTTGAAAGAACAACCTGTAACCAGAAGAGGAATCCTGTCAATTGCAAGTTCGATCTATGACCCCTTAGGTTTCCTTGCACCCGTTATATTGCCAGCAAAGATCTTAATGCAGCAGTTGAAAGACTGGCATGGGATGATGACGCCTGGTTACAAGAGTTGCATCAATTGTCTGAGTTAAGTGTGGCAAAATGCATAAAACCAGTTGACTTTGGAGTTACAACAACAGCATAACTTCATCATTTCTCAGACGCAAGTGAAATGGGATATGGAGTTGTCTCATACCTCAGGTTGGTAAATGCTGATGGACTCTCATATTGTGCTTTCATGATGGGGAAGTCCTGTGTAGCACCACTGAAACAAACCACTATTCCGCGCATGGAATTGACTGCAGCAGTGGATGCTGTGAACACCGACAAGATGTTGAAAGATGAACTGGAAATGGAATTACTGGACTCTGTATTTTGAATTGAGAGTACAACTGTTTTGAGATATACTGACAACGAAAAACTTTGTTTCAAAACCTTTGTTGCCAATAGAATTGCCATTATAAGAGAGTCAATCAAGCCACAGCAGTGGAGGTCTGTCAGTACTTCAAAAAATCCAGCTGATGCTGCATCCAGGGGAGTTTTTTGCAAGAAATTCATGAAAAACACAAACTGGATCCTTGGCCCCTCCCTTCTCAAAGAACCAGAGAGTAGATGGCCTGACAACATTCATGACATGTCGATAAAAGAGAATGACAATGAGATTAAACACTCAGTTTCAGTAAATCTTGCTAGTGCTACTGAAAGCACAGATGCTGTTAGCAAACTGATCAATTATAATACAGATTGGTACGTTGAAAAGATCTATTGCCTGGATTCTTCATGTCAAGGACATGCTTAAACAAAAAAAACAAAAAAAAGTTGAAAGATGTGAATCCGACCACACAGCAGAAAACTACAAGTCTCTAACAATGCAGGACTTAACAAGAGCAGAAAATGAGATCATTAAATTCATTCAAAGCCAAAAATTAAAAAAAAATTCCATGTTGCAAAAAGGTAATTCATCTGTAAAAAGGAACAGTTGCCTTACCAAACTGGATCCAGTACTGCAGGATGGAGTGCTGTGAGTTGGAGAACGTCTTGGTAGATCTGCAATGCCTGAGCATGTAAAACACCCAGTCATTATACTTAAAGACTCACATGTCACTACTTTAATCTTAAGAGACATTCAAGAAAAAATTGGACATTGTGGAAGGAATTATATGCTTTCAAAATTGCAACAAAAATTCTGGATTACGTCTGCTAACTCCATTGTGAGAAAGTTTCTCTCCAGTTGTATGACATGTAGAAAGATCAGAGCAAAGGCTGGTGAACAAAAGATGACAGAACTACCACATGACAGAGTAACACCAGATCATCCACCCTTCACCAATGTAGGAGTAGACTATTTTGGACCGTTTGATGTCAGACAAGGTAGAAGTAATGTTAAAAGATATGGTGTATTGTTTACTTGTTTGACAACAAGAGCTGTGCATATTGAAGTTGCACATTCATTGGACACAGACTCCTGTTTGAATGCTATTCAACGCTTTGTGTGCAGGAGAGGTCAGGTGTCAATCATGAGAAGTGACAATGGCACTAATTTCATAGGTGCTGAGGTTGAACTGCGTAAAGCGATCCAACAGTGGAATCAGTCAAAAATTTAATGCACTCTCATGCAAAAAGGAATACAGTGGATATCAGTGGGGATTTCTTTAAGACTGCAAGGGAAGTTCGGCTTCCCCTATAATGTCAAAAAATTAATGGTCAAATATGTACTATTGTGTTAACATTTTATTGACTAAAAATGCGTTAGAACACGTTCATCTCGAAGACGAGTTCGTTCAGAATCAGCTACATATAGCAGGTCGTCTGACTCGATTTCCCTCTCATACACTCCCATAGTGTCAGTGCATTTCCCTGTTGAAGCCTAGCGTCCATTGACTTCAATGGAGCTGCTTTGAACAGTTTTTTTCAGTGCTTCCAAACTAGACGGTCATTGGATAAATGCTGCGATTATGTCCCGCCCACGGACGCTCAGCGTCTCTGGGGGTGAATGGAGGAGTGGGCTGGCCTGGACTCCGGGCTTCTGCGTGATGATTGGAGGCTCTCTCGAAAGACTGCATCTCCTTTTGATTGACAGCGATTTTGTACTATAAAAAGCTGTACTAAGGATAGTCATGATCCTGTCTGTGTATGAGTGCGCACGCCTGTGTGTGGCAGGCCCTATGGGTCCTTGTAAAGAAGTAATAGGCCCAACTACCAACTATCAGCCAAATGCTGTTTAAAATGAATTTAATGCTACTTTTCAGTCATGCCAGCAGCTGCTTGTGGTCCTAAAACAGCTTTAAGTGGCAATATTCTGGTCTGCTCAACATAATTGCATAGACTAGTGAAACTGCTCCCTAACTTGTAGTTCTTGTATCTTCATTCATGAACTTCAAGCATGACATTAATACAGCAGAAGTCCTAGATAGTCTGAGCTTGTGGTTTGAGAGAAACCATATGAATCTCAATCTGTGCCTGTGCATTCATTTTCTCCACAGAAGAAACGCCCCACTCGTCTAGAGAGGTACACGCAACTTACTTCAGCAGCCCTCAAAAGGAAGTCATCCACCGCAGGTTCTTTGGCCCCACCCTCCAAACAAACCAAGCTGTGGGAGACTCAAAGAGTGTCCCAGGCATGTGTGGATAAAGTAGTCCTCCAATTCGTTGCCCAAGGCTTGCACCCACCACACATTGTTCAGCAACAGGGCTTCATTGATCTTGTGCAACATCTTCAGCCAAATACAAATGTCATGACACACAATACTGTTGTAAACAAAGTCACAAAGGCCTCTGTTGAAATGAAAAGAAAACTGAAAGCTGCCCTTAGTGAAACTGAGTTCATAGCAACAACAACAGACTGCTGGACGGCACACTGTCGCGGTTTCATTGGTGTCACTGCGCACTGGTTTAAGCCCCAGACCATGCAGAGATCCTGTGCTGCCTTGACATGCAAGCAACTTAAAGGGTCCCATACATTTTCTGCCCTGGTTGGTGCCCTAAATGATATTCACACAGAATTCAGTATCAGAGAGAAGATCGTTCGCACTACAACTGACAACGGATCAAACTTCCTGAAAGCCTTCAGAGTTTATGGGCAGACTGAAGAGAACAACAATCCAGAACCTGTAGGAGAGGGTGATGGAGAAGAGGATGATGGTGGCCAAAATGATGATTACGATGAAGAAGAGGAAAGCGTTGAGGGTATTGAATTTGTTGATGCCGGAGCCCTGTTGGACGAAGATGACTACTTAGAATACCAGCTACCCAAGCACCATTGCTGCACCTGCCACCTCCTCAATTTAGTGTCCACAGTTGATGTTTCAAAAGCAGAGGTCAACCCATTGTACATGTGCGTGTCAAGGTCCACATTTGCCAAATGCTCTAGCCTGTGGAACAAAAGTTCAAGATCAACCACCGCATCTGAAGTAATTGAAGACCACTGCAAACTCCAACTCGTAAGGCCTGTTGCTACAAGGTGGAATTCACTCTTCTCAGCCGTAGAAAGAATAGTGAGAATAACAAGAGAACAAGGCAAAGGAGCCCTTGCAGCTGTCTGCAGTGAACTAGATACACCCAAGTAAGTGCTTGTTTTTCTGCCTTTCAGTTAATGAAGTGATTAACAATAGATTAAGTCATAGTTTTATACTTTGAATAATGTAGAACACATGTATGCACTGAAGTCCTTCCCAGCTGTGTGCCAGCTATCACTTAAGCTTAATACGGCACTCCCTGCCTCAGCAGCCTGTGAAAGACTGTTTAGTGTTGCAGGGCTGATCTTCAGGCCAATAAGAGCATGCATTGGCTCAAAGAACTTTGAGAACCAGCTGCTTTTGCGGCTGAACAAAGCCTATTGGTAACTCTTTGTTGCATGTCCTGTGCTTAACTGATGTAGATCCTGATGTAGATTACCCTGTTGTTGTATATACAGGATTGAGTCCAAAGTGTTTGTTACATCTTCTAGTTAAATGTGACATTGTTGCCATTAGCTATAGAATTGAGCATAGAACATACCAGGAAGGTATCAATCAGGAAGGTATCAGGATTATGAGTTATTTTTTATTTTTTGATTGATCACTTGGATTAATCATTCATTTTGACAGTACTAATGTTTATTGTATATAGAAAACCATACAAGGGTAATTGTTACTAAGCCTGCCCTGGGTACACCCATTTTCTTGTCCGTTGCCCTCAGATTCCTGCAGCTAAGCTTGGGTGTACATTTACATTCCAATAAAGGTTATTGATGACATGCCTCTGAAGTCTGACTTTTTGCACTATTACAATACTTATAGGCAACTAGTCATCATATCTTCCGCTCCATGAAACACATGTTAATGCTCAGTAGTACACATATATGGTTCTTTAATGTATTTGCATTTTACTAAAATGCGTTCATTTTCAATGGGCATATATGTGGCTGAAACAGTTAGCCTAGTGCATCCCAAATTTTTCAACATTAACATTTTAATATAGCATTATAGTCATTATGGCCTTTAGAAAAATGTTTTTTTGAGGAGGTGGGGTAGTGCACAATAGGAATACTTCTACTTTTATACTTTCAGTAGTTTTGAAACCAGTACTTTTACACTTTTACTTGAGTAAAAAGCTTGAGTTGATACTTCAATTTCTACAGAAGTCTTTTTAAACCTTAGTATATATACTTCTACCTGAGTAATGAATGTGAATACTTTTGACACCAGTTTCGACAAGTTATGCCTCATATGTGAAATGGACTGTTAATTATGTCAGAGGTGTTTAAGACTGTTTCTTTGGTATGCAAAGATATGGACACTTTAAAGCAAATAGTGGACATTTAAGAAGTTTAAAGTGATGCACAAGGGAATGTTAAAACTGCATGGCTCTATTGTTGTAAAAAAAAAATAGAGGGGGATGGTAATTATCAGTCTCCTTGCCTGTCAATTAGGAGCCGGAAATGTAAGAGCCATATTTTATAATTCATTATTTTTAAATTGATTATCATAATTATTTGGGTTATATTATGCTGTATATTTTTCAGTTCATATTAGTTTGTTACTGCGCATGTCTAGTGATGTCATTTCGTAGTTCACGTGCATGGTTTTTAAGGCACGTGAGAAGTTAGTAAGCTGCGCAAGTTTGGAGAACACAAGCTTTTTACCATAAACAAAAACGATCGTAACTGGAATTATATTTCATCAATACACAGCAAATAAGTTGTTGTAACATAAGAGGATTTATGTGAGAAGACTGTAAGAAGTGTTAAAACGTTCCATGTTGAAAATAAATGAAGAAACAAAAGGACTTCATGGACTCCTGAGTCGTGAGTAAACAAGTTACGCGTCAAAACTTGTGGACTAACTATAAGGAATTTACATGTCCCATACATTAAAAATTAACATTTTATTAATGATTATATTTATTTGTTCAATTACATTTGAGCCCCTGAAAATGGGGGGACTGTGTATAAAAATGGTTGTAATTCCTTAGAATTTTATGAAATATTTTTGTTCAATCCCTAGAATTAAAACTTAAAGACTGCACTTCAATTTCATCTTGATTGTTTTATTTTTAATTGTATTCTGGTGGCATACAGAGCTGAAATAATGAAAACTGTCAGTGTCCAAATATATATGGACCTGGCATGAAACTCTAGATGGCGCAGTCCAATAGGTCTAACTCAATCTGACCTAATGACCATAGGCGAACCTGGGGACGGGGGACTGGGGGACAGGACCCCCCTATCTGAGGGTTGTCCCCCCTAAAAATATCATTACAAGCGACTCTGTGTATTAAAAATAATATAATGGACATATACTTAAAATAATTGTGTGAGTAGTAAAACAAAATAAACGCAAAAAAACGTTTTAAGTTCAGAAATGTTTTGATTCCCCCCTCCCTTGCCTCACAGTGGTTTGGTCCACTGCCTGCTTTCCTCTTTTACCGATACACACACACGAGTCCGGTGGGAGAGAGCAAGTTCCTCAGTAACAGTTAGTTATGTGTAAGTAACTTAGGCTGTCAAGGCTATTTTATTCTCTTTAAACATCGGGTGAAATTATTATTTATCTTTAATACAGATGATGCTGGATCATTAATAAATTAGTCATGACAAAATAAATATGATATCCGATGTTTTTTTCTATGAGCGATTATAAAGTTAACAAGCTTAATACCGTAGCTTGTCACCCACTACAACTAACACGGCGATAAGCCTGTGTGTGAACTGATATTAGGCTAATATTGTAGATCTGCCTATGTGTTGGGTTTTGCTCAATATGGGCTTAATGCGGTTGAATATCTAAAGAGACGTACTCGGTTTCAGGCGAAACCTAAAATACTATGGATGATGCAAAATAATAATTATAATATGACTGTGTGGTAAACCATATGAACCGAACTCATATTTAAACACAGTCTCCATGCTGTGTACACAGTCAACAGTACCCTACTGTTAGATGAAATTTACGCCCCTGCTAATGACGTCTTTATCACATGGCACAGCTGATTGGTTCTCTCCTGTATCGGTAGCCAATGAGCTGTCTGCTCAACATTCAAATACAGTCATGTGAAAAATTTAGGACACCCTATTGATGTCACGCCCTTGGACTGTTTTGTGTGTGTTTTCCCTCCCCATATGTTCCGTGACAAAGTTCCATAGACCGTTCTGAAAACTATCAATTGCAGAACCTTGATTCTTTTCTTTTCAACCGTTCTGTTGTAAATTAGCTGGTTTGCTTGGGATCACTGTCCTGTTGCATCACCCAATCTTGGCCAAGCTTTGGCTGTCAGATGGATGTCCTCACATTTGACTCTAGAATACTTTGGGATACAGAGGAGTTCATGGTCGCCTCCATGACTGTGAGGTGCCCAGGTCCTGTGGCTACAAAACAAGCCCAAAATCATCACCCCTCCACCAGCATGTGCAACTTTTGGTATGAGGTGTTTGTGCTGATATGCTCTTTAGGTTTTCACCAAATGTGGTGCTGTGCATTATGGCCAAACATCTCCACTCTGGTCTCATCTGTTCACAGGTCATTGTTCTAGAAGACTCGTGGTTTGTTCAGATGCAACTTTGCAAACCTAAACCATGCTGCCATGCTTTTTTAGACAGAAGAAGCTTTCTTCTGGCAAGCCTTCCAAACATGGCATACTTGTACCATATTTTTATAACTGTACTGTCATGAATTTGATCATTTAACATGTTAACTGAGGCCTGTGGAGCCTGCGGTGAAGTTCTTGGGTTGTCTGCCATTTCTCTGAGTGTTACATGGTCTGATCTTGGGGTGAATTTGCTGGGATGTCCACTCCTGGGAGGATTGGTGTCTGTTTTGAATGTCTTCCACTTGTGAATAATCTTCCTCACGGTAGAATGATGGACTTCAAATTGTTTGGAAATGGCCGTGTCACTCTTCCCAGATTGATGGCAGCAACAATTGCTTCTCTAAGATGATTGCTGATGTCTTACATCCTTGGCATTGTGTTAACACACACCTGAAGGCTCCAGACCAGCAAAGTGCCAAAACATTTGCTTTTATAGAGGTGCTCACACTTGCTGATGATCAGTTAATCAAAGCTATTTGATTAGCAGTGCCTGACTGCTACTTAATTCTTATGTTAACAGTAAGGGTGTCCTAATTTTGTCACCCATGGCTTTTCCATTGTGGCTTTATTTTTGTTAAATAAACAATGACACGGTGCATGTCATATGATGTTGTTCATCTAAGGTTTTATTTTCCAAATTTTAAGACCTGGAAAGAACCAGTTATTTTTTCATTATGTCCTGATAAGGAAAACCATGGAATTCAATAGGGTGTTCTAACTTTTTCACATGGCTGTATATGACTAGTGCTTGTTGTAGCAGTTCGCAGCGTGCTTCAGAAACCCTCCATCTTCTCCAGCTCCATATAGATCTGCTACGAGGTGATTCATGTTTGCTATGGGGGGGTTATTTTATGTATGTTATATTTGCAGCAGCATGCTGTGGCATGTTGCATCACAGCAGCATGTTGCGGATGTATTGGCAGTAGCAAGTCTCGGTACTTGCTCTGCCACAGCAGCAGCAGCGTAGCAGATCTATTCCACCAAGACCAAATACATTAACATCGTCATGAACATTACCATGCCAATCCCTCTGAGAGTTGTCATGACAGAAATATATATATATAGAACAATTATTTATTTATTAATCTGAAAAATTAAATGCAGCAGTTTGTTGTTTAGACAGATTCATTGCATGATCAAAGAAAGAAATACAGAGGAATTGTTAAAACTCTGGTCATCTTGGTCTCAAATATGTGATGGGCTCTGATATGCAGTGTTATTCTGAGAAGTCACACTGTAAAAAATGATTGTGATTTTAACAGTAAAAAACTGTAAAATACCACAGTAATAACCTGTTAAATGATTAAGAGTAAGTTTCCTTACTATATACAGTGAATAACTGTAATAGATCTAACCTTTGTTTTCGAGAAAGTAGCCTCAGAGTCGACACTCATAGACTGTGTCTGAAACCACACCCATTCACTAGTCCTACATTACTTCACTATATAGTCCACTAGACAGAGTGATTGACAACATATGAGTGAATTTAGACACTGATGAACACCTGCTGTTAACAAACACAATCACTGAAGGAAAGAACAAGAAACAAAACTACAACTGACATACAGCCACAGCCTTAAATGAAATCAACTGAAATAAAACTCCACAAACAGCATCACCAGCTCCACTTATTACTAACCAGTTTGACTTCATTTCTGTCATATACTGTATCTACGAATTAACAGAGGTTATATTTTATTTCAAATGTTTTGTTTGACCTCACCATCTTGGTGATCGGTGTTTGCTTTAGTTATGCTCTTGACCCTTGACTCTTTAAGGTTAGTTTTTCTGTGGCTATTATAACTGTGTTTGTAGAGCACATTCGTTATGACAAGAAAAGCCAAGAGGAATTGTATTTAAGTAGTTTTGGTTAAAACTTAAAAGTGGTGGTCATCATCAGTTAGTGTCAAACAATATGGGTGATTTGTAATTATTTTAACATTGTTTATGGTAGTAATATTACTCTATAAATTAAGCTAACATGGACTTAAACAAAATAGTTCTCAATACTCTTATGCTCACATTACATAAACATTATGAAATATTAGTTTATAAACAAATGGCAGTTGGATAATTTAAGCGTAGTCGGTTTCTGCAAATAAAGTGAGTTAACTGAAAGGTTTGTGTATTAACATTGTATCAGTTAATGAGATACAGTTTTTCACTGTAAATTTAAACAGTTCTGTAAAACCATGAAAGAATTTAAAAACCTTTCATTCACAAAACCTTCAGAGTTACAGCACCATTTAGAAACACACAGGCATCAAGAATCAGCACATGAACCTCAACAATGGTGACTATTAATAATAATAAAAAAAAACAAAGCATGCTGGGTGCCAGTACAAAACTCCCAGCATGCACTGCAGCATGAATAAATTATGCAGCTGAATGTTCTTAATATTTTCTTTATTTGCTTTTATTTTGGTGTTGTTTTTGTTGTTACTTTTCAGTAGACTGTTTTGTGATGTTCAGATTTGAACCGTTTTTTTTTTTTATATCATTTTTGGGTAACACTTTATAATAACTGCACACTATGAATCATTAGTTAATCGTTAGTAAATAGTCAATTCATCATTTATAAAGCATTGTTCCAACATTAATAGGCATTAGTAAGCAGTTTATAAATGCAGCTATAAATGTTTTGTTCTTGAGCATATACTGTATATAATGTTTAATAATTGTATTTTCATACTTTAATAATGATCAATTTATCATTCATAAATTATTACGTTATTTACAAACCAGTTATTTAGCAGTTGTCAGTGGTTCATAAGATCATTTAGAAAGTGTAAGTAAATGATTAATAAACTATTTAAATGTACATTTATGAATCTTATGATTTAGACACATGATAATAGTTGCTCAGTCTGTTAATAAATGCTTTATTAACACATATTCCTGCTGTAATTCATGATTAAGTCAGGTAGTTATAAAACATTTAGTAGTTGCCAGCCATCTATTTTTGTGAGCTCATCTAAAGTGAGGACTATTCATACCTTGTAAAGCATTTACAATGGAGATTTAAAGGCTCATTTATCTTCCAAACAGACAAGTTAAACAAACACAACACAGAGGGATACAGAACACAGAAATATTTTTTCATGATGCAAAAAGGAAACTGTACAACTGTACAACTAAAAAGAAAAATTAAAGTGTACAGTTGGACAGTTTCATTTTTTTTTTCATCTTGAAATAAATATTTCTGAGTTCTGTATCCCTCTGTGTTGTGTTTGTTTATTTTTTCTTTTAGGAAGATAAATGAGCCTTTAAATCTCCTTTGTAATAGATATGCTTATAAATCAAGAACAAGACATTTATAGCTGTATTTATAAACTGCTTACTAATGACTATTAATGTTGGGACAATGCTTTATAAAGGATGAACTGACTATTTACTAATGCTTACCTAATGATTCATAGCGTGCAGTTATTATAAAGTGTTACCCATTTTTGATTGTCACCAATTTTGAGATTCATATGCCGATTGCTGATGTCTGTGTGTGCTTAAGTTCTGCCGTAGTTCAATACATTCATTTGTGCATATTCTGGTTAGCGCTGTTTCACAAGATTTAATTACTGCAGTATCAATGGTGCAATTAACATATTACATGTTTAACAAAAGACTTAACACAGGACAATCAGTGAATTAAACTAGATCATGTTGGTTTCGACATCACAAACATCAGTCTCCAGATGATGATAGATTTGTTTGGTGTTTTTGCTTTAAAAACTGTGCTTAATAAACACAGCTAATTAAAGCAACCAAACAAAAACAAACGTTAAAGAGTCACGATTCAAGATCCCAACTAAAGCACCCACTGATCGCCATTATGGTGACTTCAAATGAAAGTACAACAACTAAAATCTCAATAAGAGCTTTTGTACACATATGACAGAAATAAAGTAAAAGTGGTTAGTAATAAGATGCTGTTTGTGGAGTTGTTTAATCACCCTCTTCTGACGTCTTGAGAGATTTCATGTTTTTATTTCAGTTGATTTCATCGTGGCTTTAGCTGTAAGTTTTGTTTCTCTGCTCTTGTTTCTCGTTCCTTCAATGATTCTACTTGTTAACAGCAGGTGTTCATCAATAAAGCTCAATCCTAATTTAATTAGTCACTTAATTCTCTCATTAATTCATCACTGCTTCAGTGTTACTTCAACACTCTGTAGTGTGAACACATAGAAGTGCTCTTTAAAACTGAGGATTTTGCTGTGGGATTAAAGGGGTTAAATGTGTGAGATGACAAAACATACTGTGAAATGTAATTTTAACAGAAATATACCGTAAATTTAATTTACGGAAGCAAACTGAAAAAAAAAACAGTAGATTACTGGCAACCACAGCTGCCGGTATTTCACCGTAAAATCAAGACAAAAAAACAGCAAAATACTGTAAAACCTAACAGTCAACTTCCTGTTGTGTTTTGTGGGTCACCATTGTGCTGGAGAGTAGAGCCTGTGCTTAAGTCAAGGACGGAGAGAGGGACACTCGTGTTATGCTGCATGTTGCTTTATTTAAAGGCAGTAACTGTGTAGTTACTGATGTAATGAGAATATATTTACTAGTTTTGATCACGTATGTGTGCTGCTGTTATTTGCAAGAGATTTGAGTTGAATTGATGACTTTGCATAAATCAGTAAGATTTTCTTCATGGACTTAAACAAAATAGTTCTCAATACTCTTATGCTCACATTACATGAACATTATGAAATATTAGTTTATAAACAAATGGTAGTTGGATAATTTAAGCGTAGTCGGTTTCTGCAAATAAAGTGAGTTAACTGAAAGGTTTGTGTATTAACATTGTATCAGTTAATGAGATACGGTGTTTCACTGTAAATTTAAACAGTTCTGTAAATCCTAAAATTTAGCTACCGTATTTTTCACGGTAAAATTCTGGCAACCACAGCTGCCGGTATTTTTCCGTAAATTTAACAGATTTTTTTTTACAGTGCAGCTATGTGACAAACACGAATCATTGGTTGAGATAACTTGTGACACTGCAGCAGTGAGTTGGATGTTCTCACGTGTGAAATGCAGAATTCCACTGTTGTGCAAATACTGACTATGGAAAAGATTATTACAGAAATATAACGTCACCATAAGATATATGAATATCAGATAAGGTTCTCACCAGGAAACACTGTCATATTGGTTCTTTCATAACTAGGATTTATGCAGGTTATCCTCTCAACTTAAATTGTGAATTATTCACAATTTACACATGGCTTAATGACGTGTAAACAGAAAAACATTGTAGCTGATTTAAGTATATATAAATCTGGAAGCATTGTGAGGATGCATCCTGAACTCTGTAAAAATTGTTTAACTGTGATAAAAATGGTTGTAAAAAATAAGCTTCATTTTCATTATTAAAAATATTTATAAATATATAATATAAGAATAAAAAAAAAATTTCATTTTGTGGTCAAATGTGACCTTGTTTTCATGATGTTCTCTCACCGTTTGATAGATCCATCAGTTAGAGCACTGGTGACCCACTGGATATCTAGTGTTTTGAAGGGCAACAGCACCAGGTGTGTGTTGTTGTCCAGATGGATGGCACTTTCTGGGTACATGATATGATGGGTCGTCCTGGATCCCACATCTTTCTCATAGCCTTGAACTGGTGCCTTATTCATCCTGTGGAAATCAGAATTGTAAAATTATAGTATCTATCATAAGTCAAGTCAAGTCACCTTTATTTATATAGAATTTTTAACATTACAGATTGTGTCAAAGCACTTTACAGTATCAAATAGGAAAATAGTGTCAATAATGTAAAATGACAAGATTAAACACTCAATTTTCAGTTAAAGGCATTTCATTGTTGATTGAATTCAGTGATGACATCATCCAGCTCAGTTCAGTTTAAAAAGTATCTGTGCAATCAAGTCGACGATATCGCTGGAAATTAAGTGTCCCCAACTAAGCAAGCCAGAGGCAACAGCAGCAAGGAACCAAAACGCCATTGGTGACAGAATGGAGAAAAGAAACCTTGGGAGAACAGGCTCAGTCGGGGGGCCAGTTCTCCTCTGACCAGATGAACCAGCAGTTCAGTTCCAACTGCAGCAAAGTCAGATTGTTATAAAGTCAGATAATTATAATGAGTCATGAAAATAAAAGTTTACCTGAACACAAAATCGTGGTTGTCTATAACAGGACCATAGTATGATCCTAAAAGGTTCCCAGAGTTCCCCACCACAGCACAGGTTCGACAGCGGGACGGGCTGGCGTCTCTGTACCATTCCTCTCCAGGGATGACAGAAAACAGCTCCTTAATCACTTGGGAGTAATTAGCTTTGCTCCTTGTCGATTGTAGAGACTGAATAGATTAAAAACAAATCAGTGACTCAGGAAAGTACACTTCTACCATCAGCATGAAACCAGAATCAAACACAAATCAACATGAACATTTTATATAAACTAACATTAATGACATTAAAGTATTAGTTAAAAGATGTAATACCATTCAAAATTTGAGGTCAGTAAGATTTATTTGTTTTTGTCCAGAAAGAAATGAACTGTACACATACATATCTATATTTCATATTTGAAATAAATACACATATTATTCTTCCTTGTTCTCCTTTTACAGTCAAGAATTTAAAGAACTGACTTCTATTTAGTGTGAATATGAATGGAACTGGTCACACCTAACATATTTCGATTAAAATGCACTGGAGTGAAAATCAAAGAAATTCAAAAGTCACGCAAGAATTCCCTTGACACAACTGAATGGACACAATTGATCTTGTAAATACAATGGACCAGAACTTGTTTTTTGTCTCGTGTGCCTCCATTTTGAAGATGTCAGGGTGCTTCCAAAATGAATCAGCACTCTAGAATTAATTTCTGATTAATCATTTGACACTGAAGACTGACGTAATAGAAGGATGTCTTAGACATAATTTGAAAGCATTCTCAATTAAATTCTGAATTGCACTACAGTCCAGCTTACTGTACATTGAGGTGGGCTGAAGTAACAAATGAGAAACACTATACCTGCCACCACTTAAAGATGTGGTTAGGGAGGACGCTGTTATTGAGAGAGAGCGCTGGTGGGACATCTTTTCTGAAATGTTCAGCAAACCACTCGTCGTCACTCGCAGCCAAACAGTGCTCCATACAGGCACAGGGTTCTTCATGAAAGAGCCGCTCCACCACACTATTGTTCAACAAATCTTTAAAATGTCCATAAGGAACTTTATGTATGGTCACAGTAAAGATGGTGGCGCTTAACAAAACCAAGATGACCTTTACGTATTTACACCAGCGCATTTTGAATGCTGAGGGGCTTATACTCTCTGATGTTTGGCCGGTTTAGAGTGAGGTCGAGGTGGTTCCAGGTGATTCCTCCAGCACCTTTCTGCACCTTATCATGAGATCAGCTGCAAGAACCTGAGCAATAAATGACAATAAAGACATTTATTTATAGGAATAAAGGGTTAGAGGAAGAGACTGACTTTTCATGCATGTTCTATATCAGCAGCACCGCGCACATGCGTTGTTTACATGCAGGAAAATCCCCCCGATGAATGGAGGTGGGTTTGCAATGACATGAGGGTGAGTAATTAATGACAGAACTTTCATTTTTGGGTGAACTATCCCTTTAAGTCTAAAAGGGATACAGCTGCTGCTACTGGGCATGTGCACATCAATAGTCTATTTTTTGCTACATTGTACAACAATAATTACTGTTTTTGTAAGGGGTAGGTTTAGGGTTGGGATAGATGTAGACGTTAATAAAACATAATCTAATAGGTATAAAATTTCATTTATTGTTAGTTTCCGGTCGTAGCTGTTTAGCCGGTTTAAGCACATTTGAAGACTTGCCAAACTTAAAGTAGCCTACTTAAATGTAATTTTAAGGCATTTCAGATTTGCCACGTGTTTTAAACTAGATTGTTGTTTTTAATTATGTTCAACGGATGTTATACTACTGCCAAAAAGCTTTACATTGTATCACTATACCCTATTTCTAAAATAAATCATAACGAACAAACATTATGTAGTCTATTCAGTGGGTAGATTTGTTTCAATTTTGTTTCAATTCACATAAATTTGTTATTTACGATTTACTGATGTTACAATAGAAAATTGTAGCAGGAACACAAAAACGACAACAGTTCAACAAACTCATTGGCCCGGATATTAAGTAACATAACCTACCATTATAACGTGCAGGGCTGGACTGGGACAAAAAAAATTGGCCTTTTGAATGGTGTATTGTATAATGTTACAAAAGCTCTTTTTATTTCAGATAAATGCTGATCTTTGGATCTTTCTATTCATCAAAGAATACATTAATAATAATAAATATTTTTTGAGCAGCAATTCAGCATATTAGAATGATTTCTGAAGGATCATGTGACACTGAAGACTGGAGTAATGATGCTGAAAATTCATCTTTGACCACAGGAATAAATTACATTTTAAAATATATTCAAATAGAAAGCAGTTATTTTAAATACTAAAAATAATTCACAATATTACTGATTTTGCTGTATTTTGAATAAAATAAATGCAGGCTTGGTGAGCAGAAGAAAATTATTTTAAAAAAACATTCAAAATCTTACTGTTCAGTAACTTTTGACTGGTAGAGTAGATATGTATCATTGCATAGTTGTTTTGGATAATAAAAAAACGTCAGGTCTCACAATATCGTGTCTTTTCGAATTTAAATTAGATTTATTCGCATTGGCCCATGGAAACCTCTATGAACACACTTGACATGACTTGGCCAAAAAATCGCGGTGGACGAATTTACGTTTTATTAAGTGTTTGCGTATTCTGCACTAATGGCGCGCGCACAGGATACATGTCTGCCTCCGTTGCGAGTCCCGATCAAGCACTTCAGCGATTCAACTGCTCTCCTTCTCCTGTCTGGCTCTTTACGCCGCATCACTCACCGCAGAACAAGCCTGTTCTTGATAAAGCTGCTGTGAAAACGTAGGAAAAGCGAGATGGTCCTCACTGTAGAACACAAGATCCAGGGTTTAGTGTGTGGTTGGATCTAGATCCAACTCCTCCCACCTTACATTTACCTAAACCTACCCGTCTCCACCCCCGATCCCTAAACCCACCCATCCCCACCCCTAAACCTACCCATCTCCACCCCCTGGATGTGGATCCAACCCCGCCCCCTGGATCTTTTGTTCTGCAGTGAGGGGCTACTGGGAAAAGCCGACAAGGAAGAAGTTGGGGTGAAGCGTTCTTTATATAAGCGGAGCAAAACACTTCATGGCTCCGTCTATAGCGCATTGTGATTGGGTGGTTTACGCTGTCAATACAGGAGACAAACCAATGGGTCACTCGCTGCTCGTAGGTGATGGTCCTTGGCAAAAAATAAATAAAAAATTCTGTCAGCCCCTTCAGTGCATCGGCCCACCGGGAAAATGCCCGGTATGCCCGATTACCAGTCCAGCCCTTATAACGTGATTGTGTCATACTGCTCTTTAGAAAGCAGAACCGGTTTTGATTTTTAATGCCCAGAAAAACGTACCGATAAATAACAAAATGCTTTGTAAACCTAATATTATTAATGTTATAATTAATAATGATCATTTTAAAGAAATAAAGGTAAATAACAAACAAACGATGAATTTATACTTTTTTCAGTCGAGGCTGAACTAAGGTTTCATTATCACAGCGGTATCACATAATTCATCTAATTACAACCCCGGACATTTTAAGCAACAGACATAATAAGAGGGACTAAATATCTGTAATTCATACACCTGTGAAATAAACAGTAAACGGGGTCAAACAGAAAACATTTACTCACATTTAGTGTTCAGCTTTGATTCTAGCGACGTGTGCGTGTCAGTGGACCATGACCGTGAATGTAACTAGGGCGTAGGTGACCAACTGGTTAGAGCAGATTAAACTTGTCGTACAAACAACTCGCTTCTCATTAAAATTATTGATATCCACGGTGTGGACAAACTGAGTGGGCCTATTTTGATTCTCATCATCATTGTTTTAAAATAATTGACAAATACAAGTGATAGGCTCAAAGACCGCAATTCAATGAAGACTACGCCTGTTTTAAGCGATTAAACACTTCTTCCCCTTTTCGACTGTTTATTCTTACACTGCCGCACAAGAATAAATACAATAGGCTACTATTAAGAAAGTATTCTCCTATTTTATTTTATCTGATGTAGTAAGACAACTTTTCGGTTTCACCAATACCTTTTAGGTTATTCATAAAACCAGATGCTTTAAACCATTTCTAAGTCAACCTAATGTAACTTTTTTTCATCTCAAAAGAATAATACAGTAACTGAAGACCCTTACGAAACCAAAAAATAAATAAATAAATAAATACTCATTTGCTGAAACTCTGAACCAAAGAAATCTTTAAGAAATGAGGCAATGTACATGCATGCTTAATGTCTATATACATTGTTCTAAATCAGAGGTTCCCAACCTGGGGGGCGCGGGAGCAGATATACTTTGAGGCAGGGCTGGGCGATAAAACGATAACGATTCATGCGGGAAAAGCGGAACAAAACAGCGCTACTCATTTGAACCGCGCCACACGGACCATATCCGCTCGGTTCAAACTGCGGCGCAGCGCAGAGCGCGCTGACTAGAG
Organism: Onychostoma macrolepis; assembly: GCF_012432095.1. Classification (NCBI taxonomy): domain Eukaryota; kingdom Metazoa; phylum Chordata; class Actinopteri; order Cypriniformes; family Cyprinidae; genus Onychostoma; species Onychostoma macrolepis. The sequence goes on from NC_081173.1 coordinate 26,204,741, forward strand.
CAGAACACGCAACCACTAAACAGCGCTGTGAGATCCAGTGAGAAGCGCTTGAATTTAGCGAAGAACACAAATGACTGGCATAAACTAGTATCAGTCGATATCAGTCAACTGATATAAACAAGTTTAAACCCAGATAAAACAGCGCTGACAAACAGCAGAAAAACACTGTGTGCAACGATACAGTCAGAAGGCTTTTCACTCTACAAATCGCCATCGTTTACCAGGGATTTACTGTAGTAACATTAACTGCACCATGGTATTGTGGCAGAAATGTGTGGTGTTTATATCAAATGTATTATATTAATGTAGACGTGTATTAAAGGAGTAATTGAATGGAATTACAGTATATTTGTGATTAAGCTATAGGCTAGCGTTTGTGCATTATAATAAATGTATTTAGACTACTGTTTTACATATTAATAGGCTACCTAGAGACCATATAGTTGGATTTTTACCACAGTATTGAGGTGCTATATGTGTGGTTTTAACTCTGGTTATCATTATGTAAATGTATGCTACTATGGAAGAACAATGGTTAATTTTAATAAAACTCAAACAGTCAGAAAAAAAAATCACCATATTAAAAAGGAGGTTGTCGCGATTTTTTACAGATGTTACTGATTTTGATAATGAACATAAATTTACATCCGCATACTAACTCAAACTACTACTGTCAACTCAATGTCAAATATGCATTTCTAGGAGACCAAAACATAATATTACTATTATTGCATATATATATATATATATATATATATATATATATATATATATATATATATATACATTACCATATGTATACGTGGGGGCTATATGTATACCATATGATTACCATATGTATACGTACATGAAAAAAAGGGTGGGAACCACTGTTCTAAATGCCCATCCTTGTGCTTACCTGTAAAGGCTGAAGCTGTTAGACAGCTACATAACCCCCACTTACCGTGCTGTTTCATGCTACATTACAGAGCTCACTATGCAGACATCTAGAAAATCAGATTCAAAGACCTAATCAATTCTTGTCAGCACCGTTTCTCTATTATCTCTTTGGGTTACATTTTTAAAATGCTTTATACCAAGAACCAGCAGCAGTGGTTGGATTTATGTAGGAGATATTTTGTATTTTTTATTATTTTTTCCTTCCTTTTGGTAACTGCATTTTGGCATCATCCGAAGGTATGAACAGGTAAAACCGGTACCTCTAGTTGAGAGACAAACATGAAATCCTTTATTCATTGAGGCAGAAGCTTTCGGCACTCAGATACTTTGATGATTCAGATGTCAAGAAATTAAGTCTAGTAAAAGCAATTACTTGCTTGTCTCAATAAATACTGGCTTAGCAGGAGATATATGAGGAACCTATCCTGACATTCTTATCATTTGGGTAAATTTGATATTCTGGGGTAATTATTAAATTGATTATTAGTAGTTAATTTGTAATAATTAAATTCGAACAGTGAAATCAAATTAATGTTTTTGCCTCTGAAATGTCTGGCTTTTGAAACATTTGTAATATGGGCTACTAATAGACCGAATTTAACAACAGTTCTGACAAACTGAGCAAGTCGGTCTGAGAATTTAGTGTTAAACCTTACTGAAATTAACTCTTCTTTTGGTAAAACACTGTTTTAAATCTCTTTGTTTTTATTTCAACGTTATTTTATGTGTTCAATGTTTAATCGGATTGAAACAAGTGATAAAGGAACCCTCTGACGCATTAATTATTAGATCATGACGTAAAATTTGTCAAATCTTTCTTTTTCACACCAAAACAATAATTTACTTAGTTCAAATACACTGACACATCATTTTTACATTTAGGCTACAACTAAAGCGGAGTCGAAGTTACATTGTTTTTTTTTCTATTGCTTTGAATTGAATTAAATTGAATTGTGGATCGAAAATCGAGTTTAAAATCTGAGAACTCATACAATCAAGCAAAAATGACAGAAATTGTGGCAAGTTATAACCTACTACATGATGTCGACATTTTTGCAGGGTGGTGGCTTCAGAACATAGAACTGTGTCTTTTGAAGATAAGAAACTATAAAGTATAACCATAAAACTGACCCGTTTTTCTGTCTTTCTAATAAAATTGTTTTTGTCCACCAGGAACACGACACACGCAAAAAATGAACATCTTCAATAGACTGACGCCTCGCTACATCACCCTGCTTTTGAGCGTCATGTCTATCTTTCTTTTGTTTTGAAAATACTCCTTTGATGACTCGATCTTTGAAGCTTCATGCTCTTGTAAATCTTGCGTCATGGGCTTTATGGACGATGACTGGTTCATTTATCGATACGATCCCAGCATTCCTCCTCTGCTGAACAGAAAAAACAGTGTGTTACGTCGAGACACCTACACTGTAAAAAATTTCCACCTATTTCAGCTTAAAAACTTAAGTTTTGTGGCTGCCTTAAATTTTTAAGTATAAACAAATTACAAATACAAGTCATTTCAACTCACTTTGTAAAATCCTGACTGGCGTTGAATTGCTCTCTGTAAGTTGATTGGACTTTTCAGTATTAGTTGTTTCAACTAATCATGTCAAGTTAAAAAAAAAAAAGTAATCACTTGTGAACCTCAACAATGGTGACCATTTAAAAAAACAAACAAAAAAAAAAACAATCAAGCAGCAATGCATGCTGGGATCCATGGATGAGTTTTGTACTATGCTAGTACCCAGCATGCATTGCAGCATGAATTTTCTTTTTTTTTTCTTTTTTTATAATGGTCACCATTGTTGAGGTTCACAAGCTGATTCTTGATGTCTGTGTGAGTCTAGTTGCTGCCATAGATTAAAACTTTTTGTGGACAAACTGTTTGGAAAGTCCTTTCTGTTAACTAACTCACAGAACCACTGGCTCTTAGAATCACTTTTACTATAATAAATATAACGTTCATTTAATCAGAGATTAGACACCAAATGAGATCAGTTCGCTAACAGATGATTGTCATTATAAACATATAACAACCAACTACTGATCATTTTCTCTGGGCTTTCCAGTTATAATAAATATGTTTGAAGAACACATGGTTACAACAGCCAGAGAAAAAGAGGAGGAAAAAAAACTAAAACAGAAGGTCAAGAGCCCAACTAAAGCAGACACTGATCTCTAACATGGTTACTTCAACTGAAACAATAAATCAACATCTAAACCTTAGTTAATTCTCAATAAGATCTTTTGTAGATGTCTGACAGAAATAAAGTCAGTCTGGTTATTAATAAGTGGAGCTGGTGATGCTGTTTGTGGAGTTGTTTAATCAGATCTTGAGAGATTTAATGTATTTTATTTCAGTTGATTTCATCTAAGGCTGTGACTAAAGTTAATTGTTCTTGTGTTTCTTTTTCTTCAGTGATTATGTTTGTTAACAGCAAGTGTTCATCACTAATGCTCAATTATCACTCAATTAATCACTTAATTGCAATGTATATCTTATTTTAGTGAAAACTGAAATAAGTTCAGAGCACTCATAATTGTTAGTTTTATAAGCTTAAATGGTTTAAGGCAATAAGTTTACTCAAACAGTGTGAGTTAACCTAACTTGTTGGGTGTTACAGTGCGCAAAAATAAGTCGAGAAAACATTTAAGTTGGCTCAATTATTTATTTTTTTTACAGTGTGCCAGTAAGTTAGAACTTAAAATGTTAAGTTCACTGAATTAAATTGGTCTCCCTGAATTTCAATAACATTAAACTGACTTAAAAAATCAAGTTGAATCTAGCATAACTTACAAAAAAAAGTTGAAATTGTTTAAATTATTTTTATGAGTTAAAGTAACTTTAAAACATAAGCTGTCATGACTTTTTCATCATATCATTTTTTACAGTGTACAGATAGTGGAGGGTAAGTCTTTCAATACTAAATATTCTGTCTTTAAGTAATCAAAGACTTCGGTGTCGAGTGTAGTAAATTAGTAGTTTATATCTGTATATGTATGTGTATATATATATATATATATATATATATATATATATATATATATATATATATATAGGCCTATATCTCCACCCCTAAACCTATAAACCTACCAATCTCCACCCCCTGGATCTTTTGTTCTGCAGTGAGGGGCTACTGGGAAAAGCCGACAAGGAAGAAGTTGGGGTGAAGCGTTCTTTATATAAGCGGAGCAAAACACTTCATGGCTCCGTCTATAGCGCATTGTGATTGGGTGGTTTACGCTGTCAATACAGGAGACAAACCAATGGGTCACTGGCTGCTCGTAGTCCCTGGGTGATGGTCCTTGGCAAAAAAAATAAAAATTCTGTCAGCCCCTTCAGTGCATCGGCCCACCGGGAAAATGCCCGGTATGCCCGATTACCAGTCCAGCCCTTATAACGTGATTGTGTCATACTGCTCTTTAGAAAGCAGAACCGGTTTTGATTTTTAATGCCCAGAAAAATGTACCGATAAATAACAAAATGCTTTGTAAACCTAATATTATTAATGTTATAATTAATAATGATCATTTTAAAGAAATAAAGGTAAATAACAAACAAACGATGAATTTATACTTTTTTCAGTCGAGGCTGAACTAAGGTTTCATTATCACAGCGGTATCACATAATTCATCTAATTACAACCCCGGACATTTTAAGCAACAGACATAATAAGAGGGACTAAATATCTGTAATTCATACACCTGTGAAATAAACAGTAAACGGGGTCAAACAGAAAACATTTACTCACATTTAGTGTTCAGCTTTGATTCTAGCGACGTGTGCGTGTCAGTGGACCATGACCGTGAATGTAACTAGGGCGTAGGTGACCAACTGGTTAGAGCAGATTAAACTTGTCGTACAAACAACTCGCTTCTCATTAAAATTATTGATATCCACGGTGTGGACAAACTGAGTGGGCCTATTTTGATTCTCATCATCATTGTTTTAAAATAATTGACAAATACAAGTGATAGGCTCAAAGACCGCAATTTAATGAAGACTACGCCTGTTTTAAGCGATTAAACACTTCTTCCCCTTTTCGACTGTTTATTCTTACACTGCCGCACAAGAATAAATACAATAGGCTACTATTAAGAACGTATTCTCCTATTTTATTTTATCTAATGTAGTAAGACAACTTTCCGGTTTCACCAATACCCCTTACAAAAAATTACTGCAGTTTTTAAAAAAAGTAATACTGCAGTTTTTGTTACATGTAGAAAAATGCCGTTTTTTGGACACGAAAAAACTGCATTATTGCCGTTTTACTGCAATACATCTGAAGTACTATTGAAATACAAATCCAGTAGAGCTGCAGTATTACTAACAAACAACTGCAATAGAACTGCAGTATTACTGCAATACAGCTGAAGTAGTACTACAATTATACTACAATAAATCTGCAGTAGTACTGCAATATATAATACAACTGAAGTACAATTCAGTACTACCAAAGTGCAATACTAATCAAATTATGTACAGTAACACTGAAATGCAACCGGAATATTCAGAATAACAAGTTTTATTTTACACAACTGCAATATAATAAATTAAGGTACAAAATAACAGTGAATGTCTCAAACAGCAATGCAACAATAAATGATTTTACTTTTCTTTAAACTTAAAATAACAGGCTGAGAGTTACACTAAATGTATTTAGTGTTTATTTACAAATCACACAATCATGCACATTTCTTCCCGCATTATTCTGACGGGTTTCATTTTTTGAAGAGCTTATCCTCATCGTTTTGCTTGGTTCTTATGACTGCCTTCATCTCAGATGTGGAAACACTATTTTGGATGTAGTCTGGAAAAACAAACAAACAAAAACTCAGAAAATCTCAAGTTTCAGTTACACTTTTCACTACTACAGGCATATTTAGTATGCTTAAAATAAATCCTGAATTGTGATGTTACCAAGTGTTTGTGTAACGTATTCATTCTACTCCCAATTAATTTCTTATGACATATTGGTCAGCATTAACAATGTCTTTGAACACTCCAGGTAACAGAAGTTAAAAGGTTGGTTCACCCAAAAATGAAAATTCTGTCATCAATAATTCACCCTCATATCGTTCCAAACCCGCAAGTCCTTCATTCATCTTCAGAACACAATTGAAGATCTTTATAATGAAATCTCAGAGCTTTCTGTTCCTGCATTGATAGTCCATTCAACTACCCCTTGAACAATAACATGCATTTCTGGAAAAAAGCATAGACACAATCGTGTTTAAGTACTCCAAAGTACTCCAAAGTTATTTGCCCTCTTTATCATTTTGGTTTTTCGTTCAAAATTATAACATTAAATTAATTAATTAAATAATAATAAAAAGAAAAAATAATAGAAAAAAAACAATTTACAAATATACAAGTATATAATTTAAATACTACTAGAATACAGTATATAGAATATATGTGTTCCACAGTTATTGTGCCCCCTTCATTTAATACTTTGTGTAGCCTATAACTCTCTTCACACATAAGGGCTAATCCATGGCTAGGTGTGCATTACATGATTTTAATGCATGAGGTGGAGGCAAAGAACCACTCGACATGAAACAGGTTGCCTCCACTGAAGTTGATTAAAATTGTGTAATACACACCTGTTACAGCTAGTTTAAAAAGTTAAGTTAAAGCTTCCTTTAAAGAGATAGCTAACCCAAAAATGAAAATTCTGTCATTAATTAGTCACCCTTGTGTGGTTTCACACTCGTAAGACCTTCATGCCTCTTTGGAACACAAACAAAGATATTTATAAAGAAACCGAGAGCTTTCTGACCCTGCATAGACAGCAATGCAACTTACACATTCAAGTTCCAGAATGGTAGGAAAGACATCGTTAAAGTAATTCATCAAGCGACACGAGTGTTTGCATCCAAAAAAAAAAAAAAAACTACTTTACCACTTATTTACAAAAATATTGATCTGTAATGTGCATTCACAAGAGCATCACAATGCATGAGAGTTGTGTTCATGCGACAGAAGACAAAATTGAGGTTAAACCACTGGAGTCACATGGATTACTTTCACAATGTCTTTCCTATTGTTCTGGAACTTAAATGTGTAAGTTGCGTTGCTGCCTATAGAGAGGGGTCAGAAAGTTCTCAGATTTCATCAAAAATATCTTAATTTGTGTTTTGAAGATGAACAAAGGTCTTACGGGTTTGGAATAACATGAGGGTGAGTAATTAATGACAGAATTTTCATTTTTGGGTGAACTAACTCTTTAATGTTTGTGGAGTACAATTTGACTGGAAGCGTAAAACCAAGTAAATTTTCATTAGTTTGTTTGGTTACAGGTCATTAGATTTAGCGTTCTGACTGTATGTGTGTGCTACAGTACAAGCAGCGCATTGATTTAAAATAGCGATGAAACTGATTGTAATTATCTGCATTCATTGTTTTAATGCACACCTTCCAGTCAATCAGAGAGAAAAAGAGTCCACAAAAAAAAAAAAAAAAAAATTGAGAGCTTATGTTAAGCATTGAGAATATTTGCTGTTATAACTAGATTTCATTACCTTTCCACTGCCTCAGCTCTCTCTCTGTTTTCATACTGAAATGGCACTAATATTGTAGATCTTCTTTTAGCTCTTTGATTTCATTTAACTCCTCGATCTCTTCATGTCTGAAGATCTCTTCCATGGCTGAGACGACAGAGGACTTATACACTTGATTTCTCCAGCACTCCCACTGGTCTTTGTTCCTGAAATACAATAGCAGTTATTATGTATTATAAACTATAAAGATAATAGTTAATAAAAGATCAATTAAATAAAGTAGATTACTGCTCACCATTATTTGAGTGCTTGTTTCACCACAGCCATCATCCTCTGTTGAATTATATTTTTGGTCGTCTTTTTAGTTGTTACCAGTGCATTTCCTGAAAATAGCAATCACACACTGATAAAATGTCCATTTCCACACATTAATGTCACACTACAGCACATAAATGCTGGTGTACAGTGCTGTGAAAAAATCCTGATTTATTCTATTTTTGAGTATATCAGCACTAATATTGTCAGATATTCCTAAGAAAATTAACATAAAACAAAGGCAAGTTTCATTAATAAACTGTATTTTGTGTTTATTCAGGTTGCCTGTTTCATGCACTTTTTTTTGAAGATTTGAACCAATTTAAGTCAAGTCACCATTATTTATATAGCGCTTTATACAATACAGATTGTTTCAGTGCTGCTTTAAGTGATAAAAAGAAAAATAATGATGCAAACAGAATTCACATCTGCTGTGAAGCAGCTCTAAACAGTAAAACGCGTCATTGTTCAGTTGAAATCAGTGTTGACTCAGTTAATTTCGATTAACTGTATAAAAATCATCAAATATAAAATAATTTCAGTGCATCTAGATAGCAGTGGTGTCATCATCTAGCTCAGTTCAGTACTCATCCAATAGTGTCAGTGGAGTCAGATCAATAATACTGCTGAATATTATTAGTCCCCAAATAAGCACGCCAAAAGACGACAGCGGCAAGGAACCCAAACTCTGTCAGGTGACAGAATGGAGAAACAAACCTTGGGAGAGAGTATATTTAGTTTAGGATCAGTTCTCCTCTGGCCAACAAATGAACATGGTGTGATTATGATTCAGGCTGCATCACAATTTAGTGTGAAATATACAGGACTGTAGGCCTACAAGTAGCTGGAGTTACGGATCTCATTTAAAGACTAAAATCTAAAATCACGTTACATTTGTGGCTAACTAGAATGTGAGTGACCTTTAATGCATTTCCAGAAATAAAGTCTCGCCAACATCTGTTGAGTGCCTTTTCACTTTCTCTCTTCTCCTCTTTCCTAATGCTTCCTCTGTTGCAAAGAGGGTACACACTGAACACTTTTCAATGATTTTTTCCTCATGTCAATTAGGAGTTGATGCTCTCCTAGAAACAAACAAACAAACAAATACACTGTATTCAGTATAATTTTGTTTATTCCATTATTGTAAATGGTACTGATGCTATTGAGAACTGAACTGAGCTGGACAATGACATTACTAATTTCTACAGAACTGCTTATAACAAATTGCTGAGCCATAGCAGAGTTAAATACATCTATACACAGGGTTGTCACTGGCTGGATTGAGATGTTGGTGTTTATTATAGTAAAAGTGTAGTAAAAACAGCATTAAACCAGTTGTTTGTCGTTCTATCACAAGCACCTCGCGCACTGACCGCGTGCGCTACAGATCAGCACTGAAGCGGCGTTTCCTCTCGTTTTCTTCTCATCTCAGCGGGTTGAATAAGATATCCGTCATTTTATATAAGTCATTAAATAAGTCATTTTACATCTCTCTAAAATTATAAATAAAGATATGAGGACATTAGACATTATACTCACCGCTAAACTTGATGACTGGACAAAGTCAACGCTCCTCGCCTGATGAACTTCTTCCGGAAAGCGTTTCTTCTCTTTTGTCGCACTTGTGAAAGGTCTCGGGGTGTAATGTTGTTATGTCTTTGTGCTTTAATTGTGATAGTTCACATATGAACGATGTTGTCAAACCAAAACGTGTTTTATACTTTTATATCCATCCTGCAGTAGACACTACGGAAAAGACGCTGATTTACTGTTACAAGTAATCCTCTGCTCGCGAGACTCGTTGTCAGGACAACGACCTTTGGCGCGAAGGAAGATCAAACGTGCGGTTTATTATATATCTATGCGGGTGAAATATTCCATAGGCAAATATTTTTGTACAAGTCTACATTACAAAAAATACAAAAAAAAAAAAACACTTGCCAACCACAGCACTTGCTACATGTTGCACAATACAGCATAACTGCAGTACAGGGCCTATACAATACGACTTTATTGGCAATGAAAAGAACCTCATTGCCATTAAAGTGAAATTACTGAACCTAATCATAGGAGCTTTATTTTTAAAAATGCTCATAAAAAAAATACAATTAAATAAATTTAATCAGACAGATTTAGACGTTTTAGCATCTGATATCTTCACCTGCATTTCAGCGTATCGCTGAAATGCAGTTATATTGTATCTGTACTTCATTATACTGCAAATCTACAGTTGCACTTCATAGTACTTAAGTTTTACTGCTCTTGAACTTTAATGAACTGCAGTTATATACTTCATTATACTGCAATTGTCCAGTTGTACTTCATTGTACTGCAGTTATACTGCTTTGTACTGCAGTTGTACTTCAATAAACTGCAGTTATTTTTTGTAAGGGACCTTTTAGGTTATTCATAAAACCAGATGCTTTAAACCATTTCTAAGTCAATATACTGATATGAAGAATCTAATGTAACTTTTTTTCATCTCAAAAGAATAATACAGTAACTGAATACCCTTACGAAACCAAAAAATAAATAAATAAATAATAATAAGTTTCATGATTAAAAAAAAATTATAATAAATACTAATTTGCTGAAACTCTGAACCAAAGAAATCTTTACGAAATGAGGCAATGTACATGCATGCTTAATGTCTATATACATTGTTCTAAATCAGAGGTTCCCAACCTGGGGGGCGCGGGAGCAGATATACTTTGAGGCAGGGCTGGGCGATAAAACGATAACGATTCATGCGGGAAAAGCGGAACAAAACAGCGCTACTCATTTGAACCGCGCCACACGGACCATATCCGCTCGGTTCAAACTGCGGCGCAGCGCAGAGCGCGCTGACTAGAGCAGAACACGCAACCACTAAACAGCGCTGTGAGATCCAGTGAGAAGCGCTTGAATTTAGCGAAGAACACAAATGACTGGCATAAACTAGTATCAGTCGATATCAGTCAACTGATATAAACAAGTTTAAACCCAGATAAAACAGCGCTGACAAACAGCAGAAAAACACTGTGTGCAACGATACAGTCAGAAGGCTTTTCACTCTACAAATCGCCATCGTTTACCAGGGATTTACTGTAGTAACATTAACTGCACCATGGTATTGTGGCAGAAATGTGTGGTGTTTATATCAAATGTATTATATTAATGTAGACGTGTATTAAAGGAGTAATTGAATGGAATTACAGTATATTTGTGATTAAGCTGTAGGCTAGCGTTTGTGCATTATAATAAATGTATTTAGACTACTGTTTTACATATTAATAGGCAACCTAGAGACCATATAGTTGGATTTTTACCACAGTATTGAGGTGCTATATGTGTGGTTTTAACTCTGGTTATCATTATGTAAATGTATGCTACTATGGAAGAACAATGGTTAATTTTAATAAAACTCAAACAGTCAGAAAAAAAAATCACCATGTAAAAAAGGAGGTTGTTGCGATTTTTAACAGATGTTACTGATTTTGATAATGAACATAAATTTACATCTGCATACTAACTCAAACTACTACTGTCAACTCAATGTCAAATGTGCATTTCTAAGAGACCAAAACATAATATTATTATTATTGCATATATATATATATATATATATACACATTACCATATGTATACGTAGGGGGCTATATGTATACCATATGATTACCATATGTATACGTACATGAAAAAAAGGGTGGGAACCACTGTTCTAAATGCCCATCCTTGTGCTTACCTGTAAAGGCTGAAGCTGTTAGACAGCTACATAACCCCCACTTACCGTGCTGTTTCATGCTACATTACAGAGCTCACTATGCAGACATCTAGAAAATCAGATTCAAAGACCTAATCAATTCTTGTCAGCACCGTTTCTCTATTATCTCTTTGGGTTACATTTTTAAAATGCTTTATACCAAGAACCAGCAGCAGTGGTTGGATTTATGTAGGAGATATTTTGTATTTTTTATTATTTTTTCCTTCCTTTTGGTAACTGCATTTTGGCATCATCCGCGAAGGTATGAACAGGTAAAACCGGTACCTCTAGTTGAGAGACAAACATGAAATCCTTTATTCATTGAGGCAGAAGCTTTCGGCACTCAGATACTTTGATGATTCAGATGTCAAGAAATTAAGTCTAGTAAAAGCAATTACTTGCTTGTCTCAATAAATACTGGCTTAGCAGGAGATATATGAGGAACCTATCCTGACATTCTTATCATTTGGGTAAGTTTGATATTCTGGGGTAATTATTAAATTGATTATTAGTAGTTAATTTGTAATAATTAAATTCGAACAGTGAAATCAAATTAATGTTTTTGCCTCTGAAATGTCTGGCTTTTGAAACATTTGTAATATGGGCTACTAATAGACCGAATTTAACAACAGTTCTGACAAACTGAGCAAGTCGGTCTGAGAATTTAGTGTTAAACCTTACTGAAATTAACTCTTCTTTTGGTAAAACACTGTTTTAAATCTCTTTGTTTTATTTCAACGTTATTTTATGTGTTCAATGTTTAATCGGATTGAAACAAGTGATAAAGGAACCCTCTGACGCATTAATTATTAGATCATGACGTAAAATTTGTCAAATCTTTCTTTTTCACACCAAAACAATAATTTACTTAGTTCAAATACACTGACACATCATTTTTACATTTAGGCTACAACTAAAGCGGAGTCGAAGTTACGTTGTTTTTTTTTTCTATTGCTTTGAATTGAATTAAATTGAATTGTGGATCGAAAATCGAGTTTAAAATCTGAGAACTCATACAATCAAGCAAAAATGACAGAAATTGTGGCAAGTTATATCTACTACATGATGTCGACATTTTTGCAGGGTGGTGGCTTCAGAACATAGAACTGTGTCTTTTGAAGATAAGAAACTATAAAGTATAACCATAAAACTGACCCGTTTTCTGTCTTTCTAATAAAATTGTTTTTGTCCACCAGGAACACGACACACGCAAAAATGAACATCTTCAATAGACTGACGCCTCGCTACATCACCCTGCTTTTGAGCGTCATGTCTATCTTTCTTTTGTTCACCCAAAATCCGATCGAAAATACTGTAGACTCCTTTGATGACTCGATCTTTGAAGCTTCATGCTCTTGTAAATCTTGCGTCATGGGCTTTATGGACGATGACTGGTTCATTTATCGATACGATCCCAGCATTCCTCCTCTGCTGAACAGAAAAAACAGTGTGTTACGTCGAGACACCTACAGATGGTGGAGGGTAAGTCTTTCAATGCAATGCTAAATATTCTGTCTTTAAGTAATCAAAGACTTCGGTGTCGAGTGTAGTAAATTAGTAGTTTATATCTGTATATATATATATATATAGGATCTCAATAAGAGCTTTTGTACACATATGACAGAAATAAAGTAAAAGTGGTTAGTAATAAGATGCTGTTTGTGGAGTTGTTTAATCACCCTCTTCTGACGTCTTGAGAGATTTCATGTTTTTATTTCAGTTGATTTCATCGTGGCTTTAGCTGTAAGTTTTGTTTCTCTGCTCTTGTTTCTCGTTCCTTCAATGATTCTACTTGTTAACAGCAGGTGTTCATCAATAAAGCTCAATCCTAATTTAATTAGTCACTTAATTCTCTCATTAATTCATCACTGCTTCAGTGTTACTTCAACACTCTGTAGTGTGAACACATAGAAGTGCTCTTTAAAACTGAGGATTTTGCTGTGGGATTAAAGGGGTTAAATGTGTGAGATGACAAAACATACTGTGAAATGTAATTTTAACAGAAATATACCGTAAATTTAATTTACGGAAGCAAACTGAAAAAAAAAACAGTAGATTACTGGCAACCACAGCTGCCGGTATTTCACCGTAAAATCAAGACAAAAAAACAGCAAAATACTGTAAAACCTAACAGTCAACTTCCTGTTGTGTTTTGTGGGTCACCATTGTGCTGGAGAGTAGAGCCTGTGCTTAAGTCAAGGACGGAGAGAGGGACACTCGTGTTATGCTGCATGTTGCTTTATTTAAAGGCAGTAACTGTGTAGTTACTGATGTAATGAGAATATATTTACTAGTTTTGATCACGTATGTGTGCTGCTGTTATTTGCAAGAGATTTGAGTTGAATTGATGACTTTGCATAAATCAGTAAGATTTTCTTCATGGACTTAAACAAAATAGTTCTCAATACTCTTATGCTCACATTACATGAACATTATGAAATATTAGTTTATAAACAAATGGTAGTTGGATAATTTAAGCGTAGTCGGTTTCTGCAAATAAAGTGAGTTAACTGAAAGGTTTGTGTATTAACATTGTATCAGTTAATGAGATACGGTGTTTCACTGTAAATTTAAACAGTTCTGTAAATCCTAAAATTTAGCTACCGTATTTTTCACGGTAAAATTCTGGCAACCACAGCTGCGGTATTTTTCCGTAAATTTAACAGATTTTTTTTACAGTGCAGCTATGTGACAAACACGAATCATTGGTTGAGATAACTTGTGACACTGCAGCAGTGAGTTGGATGTTCTCACGTGTGAAATGCAGAATTCCACTGTTGTGCAAATACTGACTATGGAAAAGATTATTACAGAAATATAACGTCACCATAAGATATATGAATATCAGATAAGGTTCTCACCAGGAAACACTGTCATATTGGTTCTTTCATAACTAGGATTTATGCAGGTTATCCTCTCAACTTAAATTGTGAATTATTCACAATTTACACATGGCTTAATGACGTGTAAACAGAAAAACATTGTAGCTGATTTAAGTATATATAAATCTGGAAGCATTGTGAGGATGCATCCTGAACTCTGTAAAAATTGTTTAACTGTGATAAAAATGGTTGTAAAAAATAAGCTTCATTTTCATTATTAAAAATATTTATAAATATATAATATAAGAATAAAAAAAAAATTTCATTTTGTGGTCAAATGTGACCTTGTTTTCATGATGTTCTCTCACCGTTTGATAGATCCATCAGTTAGAGCACTGGTGACCCACTGGATATCTAGTGTTTTGAAGGGCAACAGCACCAGGTGTGTGTTGTTGTCCAGATGGATGGCACTTTCTGGGTACATGATATGATGGGTCGTCCTGGATCCCACATCTTTCTCATAGCCTTGAACTGGTGCCTTATTCATCCTGTGGAAATCAGAATTGTAAAATTATAGTATCTATCATAAGTCAAGTCAAGTCACCTTTATTTATATAGAATTTTTAACATTACAGATTGTGTCAAAGCACTTTACAGTATCAAATAGGAAAATAGTGTCAATAATGTAAAATGACAAGATTAAACACTCAATTTTCAGTTAAAGGCATTTCATTGTTGATTGAATTCAGTGATGACATCATCCAGCTCAGTTCAGTTTAAAAAGTATCTGTGCAATCAAGTCGACGATATCGCTGGAAATTAAGTGTCCCCAACTAAGCAAGCCAGAGGCAACAGCAGCAAGGAACCAAAACGCCATTGGTGACAGAATGGAGAAAGAAACCTTGGGAGAACAGGCTCAGTCGGGGCCAGTTCTCCTCTGACCAGATGAACCAGCAGTTCAGTTCCAACTGCAGCAAAGTCAGATTGTTATAAAGTCAGATAATTATAATGAGTCATGAAAATAAAAGTTTACCTGAACACAAAATCGTGGTTGTCTATAACAGGACCATAGTATGATCCTAAAAGGTTCCCAGAGTTCCCCACCACAGCACAGGTTCGACAGCGGGACGGGCTGGCGTCTCTGTACCATTCCTCTCCAGGGATGACAGAAAACAGCTCCTTAATCACTTGGGAGTAATTAGCTTTGCTCCTTGTCGATTGTAGAGACTGAATAGATTAAAAACAAATCAGTGACTCAGGAAAGTACACTTCTACCATCAGCATGAAACCAGAATCAAACACAAATCAACATGAACATTTTATATAAACTAACATTAATGACATTAAAGTATTAGTTAAAAGATGTAATACCATTCAAAATTTGAGGTCAGTAAGATTTATTTGTTTTTGTCCAGAAAGAAATGAACTGTACACATACATATCTATATTTCATATTTGAAATAAATACACATATTATTCTTCCTTGTTCTCCTTTTACAGTCAAGAATTTAAAGAACTGACTTCTATTTAGTGTGAATATGAATGGAACTGGTCACACCTAACATATTTCGATTAAAATGCACTGGAGTGAAAATCAAAGAAATTCAAAAGTCACGCAAGAATTCCCTTGACACAACTGAATGGACACAATTGATCTTGTAAATACAATGGACCAGAACTTGTTTTTTGTCTCGTGTGCCTCCATTTTGAAGATGTCAGGGTGCTTCCAAAATGAATCAGCACTCTAGAATTAATTTCTGATTAATCATTTGACACTGAAGACTGACGTAATAGAAGGATGTCTTAGACATAATTTGAAAGCATTCTCAATTAAATTCTGAATTGCACTACAGTCCAGCTTACTGTACATTGAGGTGGGCTGAAGTAACAAATGAGAAACACTATACCTGCCACCACTTAAAGATGTGGTTAGGGAGGACGCTGTTATTGAGAGAGAGCGCTGGTGGGACATCTTTTCTGAAATGTTCAGCAAACCACTCGTCGTCACTCGCAGCCAAACAGTGCTCCATACAGGCACAGGGTTCTTCATGAAAGAGCCGCTCCACCACACTATTGTTCAACAAATCTTTAAAATGTCCATAAGGAACTTTATGTATGGTCACAGTAAAGATGGTGGCGCTTAACAAAACCAAGATGACCTTTACGTATTTACACCAGCGCATTTTGAATGCTGAGGGGCTTATACTCTCTGATGTTTGGCCGGTTTAGAGTGAGGTCGAGGTGGTTCCAGGTGATTCCTCCAGCACCTTTCTGCACCTTATCATGAGATCAGCTGCAAGAACCTGAGCAATAAATGACAATAAAGACATTTATTTATAGGAATAAAGGGTTAGAGGAAGAGACTGACTTTTCATGCATGTTCTATATCAGCAGCACCGCACATGCGTTGTTTACATGCAGGAAAATCCCCCCGATGAATGGAGGTGGGTTTGCAATGACATGAGGGTGAGTAATTAATGACAGAACTTTCATTTTTGGGTGAACTATCCCTTTAAGTCTAAAAGGGATACAGCTGCTGCTACTGGGCATGTGCACATCAATAGTCTATTTTTTGCTACATTGTACAACAATAATTACTGTTTTTGTAAGGGTAGGTTTAGGGTTGGGATAGATGTAGACGTTAATAAAACATAATCTAATAGGTATAAAATTTCATTTATTGTTAGTTTCGGTCGTAGCTGTTTAGCCGGTTTAAGCACATTTGAAGACTTGCCAAACTTAAAGTAGCCTACTTAAATGTAATTTTAAGGCATTTCAGATTTGCCACGTGTTTTAAACTAGATTGTTGTTTTTAATTATGTTCAACGGATGTTATACTACTGCCAAAAAGCTTTACATTGTATCACTATACCCTATTTCTAAAATAAATCATAACGAACAAACATTATGTAGTCTATTCAGTGGGTAGATTTGTTTCAATTTTGTTTCAATTCACATAAATTTGTTATTTACGATTTACTGATGTTACAATAGAAAATTGTAGCAGGAACACAAAAACGACAACAGTTCAACAAACTCATTGGCCCGGATATTAAGTAACATAACCTACCATTATAACGTGCAGGGCTGGACTGGGACAAAAAAAATTGGCCTTTTGAATGGTGTATTGTATAATGTTACAAAAGCTCTTTTTATTTCAGATAAATGCTGATCTTTGGATCTTTCTATTCATCAAAGAATACATTAATAATAATAAATATTTTTTGAGCAGCAATTCAGCATATTAGAATGATTTCTGAAGGATCATGTGACACTGAAGACTGGAGTAATGATGCTGAAAATTCATCTTTGACCACAGGAATAAATTACATTTTAAAATATATTCAAATAGAAAGCAGTTATTTTAAATACTAAAAATAATTCACAATATTACTGATTTTGCTGTATTTTGAATAAAATAAATGCAGGCTTGGTGAGCAGAAGAAAATTATTTTAAAAAAACATTCAAAATCTTACTGTTCAGTAACTTTTGACTGGTAGAGTAGATATGTATCATTGCATAGTTGTTTTGGATAATAAAAAAACGTCAGGTCTCACAATATCGTGTCTTTTCGAATTTAAATTAGATTTATTCGCATTGGCCCATGGAAACCTCTATGAACACACTTGACATGACTTGGCCAAAAAATCGCGGTGGACGAATTTACGTTTTATTAAGTGTTTGCGTATTCTGCACTAATGGCGCGCGCACAGGATACATGTCTGCCTCCGTTGCGAGTCCCGATCAAGCACTTCAGCGATTCAACTGCTCTCCTTCTCCTGTCTGGCTCTTTACGCCGCATCACTCACCGCAGAACAAGCCTGTTCTTGATAAAGCTGCTGTGAAAACGTAGGAAAAGCGAGATGGTCCTCACTGTAGAACACAAGATCCAGGGTTTAGTGTGTGGTTGGATCTAGATCCAACTCCTCCCACCTTACATTTACCTAAACCTACCCGTCTCCACCCCCCGATCCCTAAACCCACCCATCCCCACCCCTAAACCTACCCATCTCCACCCCCTGGATGTGGATCCAACCCCGCCCCCTGGATCTTTTGTTCTGCAGTGAGGGGCTACTGGGAAAAGCCGACAAGGAAGAAGTTGGGGTGAAGCGTTCTTTATATAAGCGGAGCAAAACACTTCATGGCTCCGTCTATAGCGCATTGTGATTGGGTGGTTTACGCTGTCAATACAGGAGACAAACCAATGGGTCACTCGCTGCTCGTAGGTGATGGTCCTTGGCAAAAAATAAATAAAAAATTCTGTCAGCCCCTTCAGTGCATCGGCCCACCGGGAAAATGCCCGGTATGCCCGATTACCAGTCCAGCCCTTATAACGTGATTGTGTCATACTGCTCTTTAGAAAGCAGAACCGGTTTTGATTTTTAATGCCCAGAAAAACGTACCGATAAATAACAAAATGCTTTGTAAACCTAATATTATTAATGTTATAATTAATAATGATCATTTTAAAGAAATAAAGGTAAATAACAAACAAACGATGAATTTATACTTTTTTTCAGTCGAGGCTGAACTAAGGTTTCATTATCACAGCGGTATCACATAATTCATCTAATTACAACCCCGGACATTTTAAGCAACAGACATAATAAGAGGGACTAAATATCTGTAATTCATACACCTGTGAAATAAACAGTAAACGGGGTCAAACAGAAAACATTTACTCACATTTAGTGTTCAGCTTTGATTCTAGCGACGTGTGCGTGTCAGTGGACCATGACCGTGAATGTAACTAGGGCGTAGGTGACCAACTGGTTAGAGCAGATTAAACTTGTCGTACAAACAACTCGCTTCTCATTAAAATTATTGATATCCACGGTGTGGACAAACTGAGTGGGCCTATTTTGATTCTCATCATCATTGTTTTAAAATAATTGACAAATACAAGTGATAGGCTCAAAGACCGCAATTCAATGAAGACTACGCCTGTTTTAAGCGATTAAACACTTCTTCCCCTTTTCGACTGTTTATTCTTACACTGCCGCACAAGAATAAATACAATAGGCTACTATTAAGAAAGTATTCTCCTATTTTATTTTATCTGATGTAGTAAGACAACTTTTCGGTTTCACCAATACCTTTTAGGTTATTCATAAAACCAGATGCTTTAAACCATTTCTAAGTCAACCTAATGTAACTTTTTTCATCTCAAAAGAATAATACAGTAACTGAAGACCCTTACGAAACCAAAAAATAAATAAATAAATAAATACTCATTTGCTGAAACTCTGAACCAAAGAAATCTTTAAGAAATGAGGCAATGTACATGCATGCTTAATGTCTATATACATTGTTCTAAATCAGAGGTTCCCAACCTGGGGGGCGCGGGAGCAGATATACTTTGAGGCAGGGCTGGGCGATAAAACGATAACGATTCATGCGGGAAAAGCGGAACAAAACAGCGCTACTCATTTGAACCGCGCCACACGGACCATATCCGCTCGGTTCAAACTGCGGCGCAGCGCAGAGCGCGCTGACTAGAGCAGAACACGCAACCACTAAACAGCGCTGTGAGATCCAGTGAGAAGCGCTTGAATTTAGCGAAGAACACAAATGACTGGCATAAACTAGTATCAGTCGATATCAGTCAACTGATATAAACAAGTTTAAACCCAGATAAAACAGCGCTGACAAACAGCAGAAAAACACTGTGTGCAACGATACAGTCAGAAGGCTTTTCACTCTACAAATCGCCATCGTTTACCAGGGATTTACTGTAGTAACATTAACTGCACCATGGTATTGTGGCAGAAATGTGTGGTGTTTATATCAAATGTATTATATTAATGTAGACGTGTATTAAAGGAGTAATTGAATGGAATTACGTTTGTGCATTATAATAAATGTATTTAGACTACTGTTTTACATATTAATAGGCTACCTAGAGACCATATAGTTGGATTTTTACCACAGTATTGAGGTGCTATATGTGTGGTTTTAACTCTGGTTATCATTATGTAAATGTATGCTACTATGGAAGAACAATGGTTAATTTTAATAAAACTCAAACAGTCAGAAAAAAAAATCACCATATTAAAAAGGAGGTTGTCGCGATTTTTTACAGATGTTACTGATTTTGATAATGAACATAAATTTACATCCGCATACTAACTCAAACTACTACTGTCAACTCAATGTCAAATATGCATTTCTAGGAGACCAAAACATAATATTATTATTATTGCATATATATATATATATATATATATATATATATATATATATATATATATATATATATATACATTACCATATGTATACGTGGGGGCTATATGTATACCATATGATTACCATATGTATACGTACATGAAAAAAGGGTGGGAACCACTGTTCTAAATGCCCATCCTTGTGCTTACCTGTAAAGGCTGAAGCTGTTAGACAGCTACATAACCCCACTTACCGTGCTGTTTCATGCTACATTACAGAGCTCACTATGCAGACATCTAGAAAATCAGATTCAAAGACCTAATCAATTCTTGTCAGCACCGTTTCTCTATTATCTCTTTGGGTTACATTTTTAAAATGCTTTATACCAAGAACCAGCAGCAGTGGTTGGATTTATGTAGGAGATATTTTGTATTTTTTATTATTTTTTCCTTCCTTTTGGTAACTGCATTTTGGCATCATCCGCGAAGGTATGAACAGGTAAAACCGGTACCTCTAGTTGAGAGACAAACATGAAATCCTTTATTCATTGAGGCAGAAGCTTTCGGCACTCAGATACTTTGATGATTCAGATGTCAAGAAATTAAGTCTAGTAAAAGCAATTACTTGCTTGTCTCAATAAATACTGGCTTAGCAGGAGATATATGAGGAACCTATCCTGACATTCTTATCATTTGGGTAAATTTGATATTCTGGGGTAATTATTAAATTGATTATTAGTAGTTAATTTGTAATAATTAAATTCGAACAGTGAAATCAAATTAATGTTTTTGCCTCTGAAATGTCTGGCTTTTGAAACATTTGTAATATGGGCTACTAATAGACCGAATTTAACAACAGTTCTGACAAACTGAGCAAGTCGGTCTGAGAATTTAGTGTTAAACCTTACTGAAATTAACTCTTCTTTTGGTAAAACACTGTTTTAAATCTCTTTGTTTTTATTTCAACGTTATTTTATGTGTTCAATGTTTAATCGGATTGAAACAAGTGATAAAGGAACCCTCTGACGCATTAATTATTAGATCATGACGTAAAATTTGTCAAATCTTTCTTTTTCACACCAAAACAATAATTTACTTAGTTCAAATACACTGACACATCATTTTTACATTTAGGCTACAACTAAAGCGGAGTCGAAGTTACATTGTTTTTTTTTCTATTGCTTTGAATTGAATTAAATTGAATTGTGGATCGAAAATCGAGTTTAAAATCTGAGAACTCATACAATCAAGCAAAAATGACAGAAATTGTGGCAAGTTATAACCTACTACATGATGTCGACATTTTTGCAGGGTGGTGGCTTCAGAACATAGAACTGTGTCTTTTGAAGATAAGAAACTATAAAGTATAACCATAAAACTGACCCGTTTTTCTGTCTTTCTAATAAAATTGTTTTTGTCCACCAGGAACACGACACACGCAAAAAATGAACATCTTCAATAGACTGACGCCTCGCTACATCACCCTGCTTTTGAGCGTCATGTCTATCTTTCTTTTGTTTTGAAAATACTCCTTTGATGACTCGATCTTTGAAGCTTCATGCTCTTGTAAATCTTGCGTCATGGGCTTTATGGACGATGACTGGTTCATTTATCGATACGATCCCAGCATTCCTCCTCTGCTGAACAGAAAAAACAGTGTGTTACGTCGAGACACCTACACTGTAAAAAATTTCCACCTATTTCAGCTTAAAAACTTAAGTTTTGTGGCTGCCTTAAATTTTTAAGTATAAACAAATTACAAATACAAGTCATTTCAACTCACTTTGTAAAATCCTGACTGGCGTTGAATTGCTCTCTGTAAGTTGATTGGACTTTTCAGTATTAGTTGTTTCAACTAATCATGTCAAGTTAAAAAGTAATCATTAGAACCTCAACAATGGTGACCATTTAAAAACAAACAAAAAACAATCAAGCAGCAATGCATGCTGGGATCCATGGATGAGTTTTGTACTATGCTAGTACCCAGCATGCATTGCAGCATGAATTTTCTTTTTTTTTTCTTTTTTTATAATGGTCACCATTGTTGAGGTTCACAAGCTGATTCTTGATGTCTGTGTGAGTCTAGTTGCTGCCATAGATTAAAACTTTTGTGGACAAACTGTTTGGAAAGTCCTTTCTGTTAACTAACTCACAGAACCACTGGCTCTTAGAATCACTTTTACTATAATAAATATAACGTTCATTTAATCAGAGATTAGACACCAAATGAGATCAGTTCGCTAACAGATGATTGTCATTATAAACATATAACAACCAACTACTGATCATTTTCTCTGGGCTTTCCAGTTATAATAAATATGTTTGAAGAACACATGGTTACAACAGCCAGAGAAAAAGAGGAGGAAAAAAAACTAAAACAGAAGGTCAAGAGCCCAACTAAAGCAGACACTGATCTCTAACATGGTTACTTCAACTGAAACAATAAATCAACATCTAAACCTTAGTTAATTCTCAATAAGATCTTTTGTAGATGTCTGACAGAAATAAAGTCAGTCTGGTTATTAATAAGTGGAGCTGGTGATGCTGTTTGTGGAGTTGTTTAATCAGATCTTGAGAGATTTAATGTATTTTATTTCAGTTGATTTCATCTAAGGCTGTGACTAAAGTTAATTGTTCTTGTGTTTCTTTTTCTTCAGTGATTATGTTTGTTAACAGCAAGTGTTCATCACTAATGCTCAATTATCACTCAATTAATCACTTAATTGCAATGTATATCTTA
Organism: Onychostoma macrolepis; assembly: GCF_012432095.1. Lineage (NCBI taxonomy): Eukaryota > Metazoa > Chordata > Actinopteri > Cypriniformes > Cyprinidae > Onychostoma > Onychostoma macrolepis. The sequence goes on from NC_081173.1 coordinate 26,227,971, forward strand.
TTTTAGTGAAAACTGAAATAAGTTCAGAGCACTCATAATTGTTAGTTTTATAAGCTTAAATGGTTTAAGGCAATAAGTTTACTCAAACAGTGTGAGTTAACCTAACTTGTTGGGTGTTACAGTGCAAAAATAAGTCGAGAAAACATTTAAGTTGGCTCAATTATTTATTTTTTTACAGTGTGCCAGTAAGTTAGAACTTAAAATGTTAAGTTCACTGAATTAAATTGGTCTCCTGAATTTCAATAACATTAAACTGACTTAAAAATCAAGTTGAATCTAGCATAACTTACAAAAAAAGTTGAAATTGTTTAAATTATTTTTATGAGTTAAAGTAACTTTAAAACATAAGCTGTCATGACTTTTTCATCATATCATTTTTACAGTGTACAGATAGTGGAGGGTAAGTCTTTCAATACTAAATATTCTGTCTTTAAGTAATCAAAGACTTCGTGTCGAGTGTAGTAAATTAGTAGTTTATATCTGTATATGTATGTGTATATATATATATATATATATATATATATATATATATATATATATATATATATATATAGGCCTATATCTCCACCCCTAAACCTATAAACCTACCAATCTCCACCCCTGGATCTTTTGTTCTGCAGTGAGGGGCTACTGGGAAAAGCCGACAAGGAAGAAGTTGGGGTGAAGCGTTCTTTATATAAGCGGAGCAAAACACTTCATGGCTCCGTCTATAGCGCATTGTGATTGGGTGGTTTACGCTGTCAATACAGGAGACAAACCAATGGGTCACTGGCTGCTCGTAGTCCCTGGGTGATGGTCCTTGGCAAAAAAAAAATAAAAAATTCTGTCAGCCCCTTCAGTGCATCGGCCCACCGGGAAAATGCCCGGTATGCCCGATTACCAGTCCAGCCCTTATAACGTGATTGTGTCATACTGCTCTTTAGAAAGCAGAACCGGTTTTGATTTTTAATGCCCAGAAAAATGTACCGATAAATAACAAAATGCTTTGTAAACCTAATATTATTAATGTTATAATTAATAATGATCATTTTAAAGAAATAAAGGTAAATAACAAACAAACGATGAATTTATACTTTTTTTCAGTCGAGGCTGAACTAAGGTTTCATTATCACAGCGGTATCACATAATTCATCTAATTACAACCCCGGACATTTTAAGCAACAGACATAATAAGAGGGACTAAATATCTGTAATTCATACACCTGTGAAATAAACAGTAAACGGGGTCAAACAGAAAACATTTACTCACATTTAGTGTTCAGCTTTGATTCTAGCGACGTGTGCGTGTCAGTGGACCATGACCGTGAATGTAACTAGGGCGTAGGTGACCAACTGGTTAGAGCAGATTAAACTTGTCGTACAAACAACTCGCTTCTCATTAAAATTATTGATATCCACGGTGTGGACAAACTGAGTGGGCCTATTTTGATTCTCATCATCATTGTTTTAAAATAATTGACAAATACAAGTGATAGGCTCAAAGACCGCAATTTAATGAAGACTACGCCTGTTTTAAGCGATTAAACACTTCTTCCCCTTTTCGACTGTTTATTCTTACACTGCCGCACAAGAATAAATACAATAGGCTACTATTAAGAACGTATTCTCCTATTTTATTTTATCTAATGTAGTAAGACAACTTTCCGGTTTCACCAATACCCTTACAAAAATTACTGCAGTTTTAAAAAGTAATACTGCAGTTTTTGTTACATGTAGAAAAATGCCGTTTTTGGACACGAAAACTGCATTATTGCCGTTTTACTGCAATACATCTGAAGTACTATTGAAATACAAATCCAGTAGAGCTGCAGTATTACTAACAAACAACTGCAATAGAACTGCAGTATTACTGCAATACAGCTGAAGTAGTACTACAATTATACTACAATAAATCTGCAGTAGTACTGCAATATATAATACAACTGAAGTACAATTCAGTACTACCAAAGTGCAATACTAATCAAATTATGTACAGTAACACTGAAATGCAACCGGAATATTCAGAATAACAAGTTTTATTTTACACAACTGCAATATAATAAATTAAGGTACAAAATAACAGTGAATGTCTCAAACAGCAATGCAACAATAAATGATTTTACTTTTCTTTAAACTTAAAATAACAGGCTGAGAGTTACACTAAATGTATTTAGTGTTTATTTACAAATCACACAATCATGCACATTTCTTCCCGCATTATTCTGACGGGTTTCATTTTTTGAAGAGCTTATCCTCATCGTTTTGCTTGGTTCTTATGACTGCCTTCATCTCAGATGTGGAAACACTATTTTGGATGTAGTCTGGAAAAACAAACAAACAAAAACTCAGAAAATCTCAAGTTTCAGTTACACTTTTCACTACTACAGGCATATTTAGTATGCTTAAAATAAATCCTGAATCGTGATGTTACCAAGTGTTTGTGTAACGTATTCATTCTACTCCCAATTAATTTCTTATGACATATTGGTCAGCATTAACAATGTCTTTGAACACTCCAGGTAACAGAAGTTAAAAGGTTGGTTCACCCAAAAATGAAAATTCTGTCATCAATAATTCACCCTCATATCGTTCCAAACCCGCAAGTCCTTCATTCATCTTCAGAACACAATTGAAGATCTTTATAATGAAATCTCAGAGCTTTCTGTTCCTGCATTGATAGTCCATTCAACTACCCCTTGAACAATAACATGCATTTCTGGAAAAAAGCATAGACACAATCGTGTTTAAGTACTCCAAAGTACTCCAAAGTTATTTGCCCTCTTTATCATTTTGGTTTTTCATTCAAAATTATAACATTAAATAAATTAATTAAATAATAATAAAAAGAAAAAATAATAGAAAAAAAAACAATTTACAAATATACAAGTATATAATTTAAATACTACTAGAACACAGTATATAGAATATATGTGTTCCACAGTTATTGTGCCCCCTTCATTTAATACTTTGTGTAGCCTATAACTCTCTTCACACATAAGGGCTAATCCATGGCTAGGTGTGCATTACATGATTTTAATGCATGAGGTGGAGGCAAAGAACCACTCGACATGAAACAGGTTGCCTCCACTGAAGTTGATTAAAATTGTGTAATACACACCTGTTACAGCTAGTTTAAAAAGTTAAGTTAAAGCTTCCTTTAAAGAGATAGCTAACCCAAAAATGAAAATTCTGTCATTAATTAGTCACCCTTGTGTGGTTTCACACTCGTAAGACCTTCATGCCTCTTTGGAACACAAACAAAGATATTTATAAAGAAACCGAGAGCTTTCTGACCCTGCATAGACAGCAATGCAACTTACACATTCAAGTTCCAGAATGGTAGGAAAGACATCGTTAAAGTAATTCATCAAGCGACACAGTGTTTGCATCCAAAAAAAAAAAACTACTTTACCACTTATTTACAAAAATATTGATCTGTAATGTGCATTCACAAGAGCATCACAATGCATGAGAGTTGTGTTCATGCGACAGAAGACAAAATTGAGGTTAAACCACTGGAGTCACATGGATTACTTTCACAATGTCTTTCCTATTGTTCTGGAACTTAAATGTGTAAGTTGCGTTGCTGCCTATAGAGAGGGGTCAGAAAGTTCTCAGATTTCATCAAAAATATCTTAATTTGTGTTTTGAAGATGAACAAAGGTCTTACGGGTTTGGAATAACATGAGGGTGAGTAATTAATGACAGAATTTTCATTTTTGGGTGAACTAACTCTTTAATGTTTGTGGAGTACAATTTGACTGGAAGCGTAAAACCAAGTAAATTTTCATTAGTTTGTTTGGTTACAGGTCATTAGATTTAGCGTTCTGACTGTATGTGTGTGCTACAGTACAAGCAGCGCATTGATTTAAAATAGCGATGAAACTGATTGTAATTATCTGCATTCATTGTTTTAATGCACACCTTCCAGTCAATCAGAGAGAAAAAGAGTCCACAAAAAAAAAAAAAAAAAAATTGAGAGCTTATGTTAAGCATTGAGAATATTTGCTGTTATAACTAGATTTCATTACCTTTCCACTGCCTCAGCTCTCTCTCTGTTTTCATACTGAAATGGCACTAATATTGTAGATCTTCTTTAGCTCTTTGATTTCATTTAACTCCTCGATCTCTTCATGTCTGAAGATCTCTTCCATGGCTGAGACGACAGAGGACTTATACACTTGATTTCTCCAGCACTCCCACTGGTCTTTGTTCCTGAAATACAATAGCAGTTATTATGTATTATAAACTATAAAGATAATAGTTAATAAAAGATCAATTAAATAAAGTAGATTACTGCTCACCATTATTTGAGTGCTTGTTTCACCACAGCCATCATCCTCTGTTGAATTATATTTTTGGTCGTCTTTTTTTAGTTGTTACCAGTGCATTTCCTGAAAATAGCAATCACACACTGATAAAATGTCCATTTCCACACATTAATGTCACACTACAGCACATAAATGCTGGTGTACAGTGCTGTGAAAAAAAATCCTGATTTATTCTATTTTTGAGTATATCAGCACTAAATATTGTCAGATATTCCTAAGAAAATTAACATAAAACAAAGGCAAGTTTCATTAATAAACTGTATTTTGTGTTTATTCAGGTTGCCTGTTTCATGCACTTTTTTTTGAAGATTTGAACCAATTTAAGTCAAGTCACCATTATTTATATAGCGCTTTATACAATACAGATTGTTTCAGTGCTGCTTTAAGTGATAAAAAGAAAAATAATGATGCAAACAGAATTCACATCTGCTGTGAAGCAGCTCTAAACAGTAAAACGCGTCATTGTTCAGTTGAAATCAGTGTTGACTCAGTTAATTTCGATTAACTGTATAAAAATCATCAAATATAAAATAATTTCAATGCATCTAGATAGCAGTGGTGTCATCATCTAGCTCAGTTCAGTACTCATCCAATAGTGTCAGTGGAGTCAGATCAATAATACTGCTGAATATTATTAGTCCCCAAATAAGCACGCCAAAAGACGACAGCGGCAAGGAACCCAAACTCTGTCAGGTGACAGAATGGAGAAAACAAACCTTGGGAGAGAGTATATTTAGTTTAGGGATCAGTTCTCCTCTGGCCAACAAATGAACATGGTGTGATTATGATTCAGGCTGCATCACAATTTAGTGTGAAATATACAGGACTGTAGGCCTACAAGTAGCTGGAGTTACGGATCTCATTTAAAGACTAAAATCTAAAATCACGTTACATTTGTGGCTAACTAGAATGTGAGTGACCTTTAATGCATTTCCAGAAATAAAGTCTCGCCAACATCTGTTGAGTGCCTTTTCACTTTCTCTCTTCTCCTCTTTCCTAATGCTTCCTCTGTTGCAAAGAGGGGTACACACTGAACACTTTTCAATGATTTTTTCCTCATGTCAATTAGGAGTTGATGCTCTCCTAGAAACAAACAAACAAACAAATACACTGTATTCAGTATAATTTTGTTTATTCCATTATTGTAAATGGTACTGATGCTATTGAGAACTGAACTGAGCTGGACAATGACATTACTAATTTCTACAGAACTGCTTATAACAAATTGCTGAGCCATAGCAGAGTTAAATACATCTATACACAGGGTTGTCACTGGCTGGATTGAGATGTTGGTGTTTATTATAGTAAAAGTGTAGTAAAAACAGCATTAAACCAGTTGTTTGTCGTTCTATCACAAGCACCTCGCGCACTGACCGCGTGCGCTACAGATCAGCACTGAAGCGGCGTTTCCTCTCGTTTTCTTCTCATCTCAGCGGGTTGAATAAGATATCCGTCATTTTATATAAGTCATTAAATAAGTCATTTTACATCTCTCTAAAATTATAAATAAAGATATGAGGACATTAGACATTATACTCACCGCTAAACTTGATGACTGGACAAAGTCAACGCTCCTCGCCTGATGAACTTCTTCCGGAAAGCGTTTCTTCTCTTTTGTCGCACTTGTGAAAGGTCTCGGGTGTAATGTTGTTATGTCTTTGTGCTTTAATTGTGATAGTTCACATATGAACGATGTTGTCAAACCAAAACGTGTTTTATACTTTTATATCCATCCTGCAGTAGACACTACGGAAAAGACGCTGATTTACTGTTACAAGTAATCCTCTGCTCGCGAGACTCGTTGTCAGGACAACGACCTTTGGCGCGAAGGAAGATCAAACGTGCGGTTTATTATATATCTATGCGGGTGAAATATTCCATAGGCAAATATTTTTGTACAAGTCTACATTACAAAAAATACAAAAAAAAAAAAACACTTGCCAACCACAGCACTTGCTACATGTTGCACAATACAGCATAACTGCAGTACAGGGCCTATACAATACGACTTTATTGGCAATGAAAAGAACCTCATTGCCATTAAAGTGAAATTACTGAACCTAATCATAGGAGCTTTATTTTTAAAAATGCTCATAAAAAAATACAATTAAATAAATTTAATCAGACAGATTTAGACGTTTTAGCATCTGATATCTTCACCTGCATTTCAGCGTATCGCTGAAATGCAGTTATATTGTATCTGTACTTCATTATACTGCAAATCTACAGTTGCACTTCATAGTACTTAAGTTTTACTGCTCTTGAACTTTAATGAACTGCAGTTATATACTTCATTATACTGCAATTGTCCAGTTGTACTTCATTGTACTGCAGTTATACTGCTTTGTACTGCAGTTGTACTTCAATAAACTGCAGTTATTTTTTGTAAGGGACCTTTTAGGTTATTCATAAAACCAGATGCTTTAAACCATTTCTAAGTCAATATACTGATATGAAGAATCTAATGTAACTTTTTTCATCTCAAAAGAATAATACAGTAACTGAATACCCTTACGAAACCAAAAATAAATAAATAATAATAATAAGTTTCATGATTAAAAAAATTATAATAAATACTAATTTGCTGAAACTCTGAACCAAAGAAATCTTTACGAAATGAGGCAATGTACATGCATGCTTAATGTCTATATACATTGTTCTAAATCAGAGGTTCCCAACCTGGGGGGCGCGGGAGCAGATATACTTTGAGGCAGGGCTGGGCGATAAAACGATAACGATTCATGCGGGAAAAGCGGAACAAAACAGCGCTACTCATTTGAACCGCGCCACACGGACCATATCCGCTCGGTTCAAACTGCGGCGCAGCGCAGAGCGCGCTGACTAGAGCAGAACACGCAACCACTAAACAGCGCTGTGAGATCCAGTGAGAAGCGCTTGAATTTAGCGAAGAACACAAATGACTGGCATAAACTAGTATCAGTCGATATCAGTCAACTGATATAAACAAGTTTAAACCCAGATAAAACAGCGCTGACAAACAGCAGAAAAACACTGTGTGCAACGATACAGTCAGAAGGCTTTTCACTCTACAAATCGCCATCGTTTACCAGGGATTTACTGTAGTAACATTAACTGCACCATGGTATTGTGGCAGAAATGTGTGGTGTTTATATCAAATGTATTATATTAATGTAGACGTGTATTAAAGGAGTAATTGAATGGAATTACAGTATATTTGTGATTAAGCTGTAGGCTAGCGTTTGTGCATTATAATAAATGTATTTAGACTACTGTTTTACATATTAATAGGCAACCTAGAGACCATATAGTTGGATTTTTACCACAGTATTGAGGTGCTATATGTGTGGTTTTAACTCTGGTTATCATTATGTAAATGTATGCTACTATGGAAGAACAATGGTTAATTTTAATAAAACTCAAACAGTCAGAAAAAAAAATCACCATGTAAAAAAGGAGGTTGTTGCGATTTTTAACAGATGTTACTGATTTTGATAATGAACATAAATTTACATCTGCATACTAACTCAAACTACTACTGTCAACTCAATGTCAAATGTGCATTTCTAAGAGACCAAAACATAATATTATTATTATTGCATATATATATATATATATATACACATTACCATATGTATACGTAGGGGGCTATATGTATACCATATGATTACCATATGTATACGTACATGAAAAAAAGGGTGGGAACCACTGTTCTAAATGCCCATCCTTGTGCTTACCTGTAAAGGCTGAAGCTGTTAGACAGCTACATAACCCCCACTTACCGTGCTGTTTCATGCTACATTACAGAGCTCACTATGCAGACATCTAGAAAATCAGATTCAAAGACCTAATCAATTCTTGTCAGCACCGTTTCTCTATTATCTCTTTGGGTTACATTTTTAAAATGCTTTATACCAAGAACCAGCAGCAGTGGTTGGATTTATGTAGGAGATATTTTGTATTTTTTATTATTTTTTCCTTCCTTTTGGTAACTGCATTTTGGCATCATCCGCGAAGGTATGAACAGGTAAAACCGGTACCTCTAGTTGAGAGACAAACATGAAATCCTTTATTCATTGAGGCAGAAGCTTTCGGCACTCAGATACTTTGATGATTCAGATGTCAAGAAATTAAGTCTAGTAAAAGCAATTACTTGCTTGTCTCAATAAATACTGGCTTAGCAGGAGATATATGAGGAACCTATCCTGACATTCTTATCATTTGGGTAAGTTTGATATTCTGGGGTAATTATTAAATTGATTATTAGTAGTTAATTTGTAATAATTAAATTCGAACAGTGAAATCAAATTAATGTTTTGCCTCTGAAATGTCTGGCTTTTGAAACATTTGTAATATGGGCTACTAATAGACCGAATTTAACAACAGTTCTGACAAACTGAGCAAGTCGGTCTGAGAATTTAGTGTTAAACCTTACTGAAATTAACTCTTCTTTTGGTAAAACACTGTTTTAAATCTCTTTGTTTTTATTTCAACGTTATTTTATGTGTTCAATGTTTAATCGGATTGAAACAAGTGATAAAGGAACCCTCTGACGCATTAATTATTAGATCATGACGTAAAATTTGTCAAATCTTTCTTTTTCACACCAAAACAATAATTTACTTAGTTCAAATACACTGACACATCATTTTTACATTTAGGCTACAACTAAAGCGGAGTCGAAGTTACGTTGTTTTTTTTTTCTATTGCTTTGAATTGAATTAAATTGAATTGTGGATCGAAAATCGAGTTTAAAATCTGAGAACTCATACAATCAAGCAAAAATGACAGAAATTGTGGCAAGTTATATCTACTACATGATGTCGACATTTTTGCAGGGTGGTGGCTTCAGAACATAGAACTGTGTCTTTTGAAGATAAGAAACTATAAAGTATAACCATAAAACTGACCCGTTTTTCTGTCTTTCTAATAAAATTGTTTTTGTCCACCAGGAACACGACACACGCAAAAAATGAACATCTTCAATAGACTGACGCCTCGCTACATCACCCTGCTTTTGAGCGTCATGTCTATCTTTCTTTTGTTCACCCAAAATCCGATCGAAAATACTGTAGACTCCTTTGATGACTCGATCTTTGAAGCTTCATGCTCTTGTAAATCTTGCGTCATGGGCTTTATGGACGATGACTGGTTCATTTATCGATACGATCCCAGCATTCCTCCTCTGCTGAACAGAAAAAACAGTGTGTTACGTCGAGACACCTACAGATGGTGGAGGGTAAGTCTTTCAATGCAATGCTAAATATTCTGTCTTTAAGTAATCAAAGACTTCGGTGTCGAGTGTAGTAAATTAGTAGTTTATATCTGTATATATATATATATAGGCCTATACACACATATATAGCCCCTCCTCCCATTATTTATTCCACGGTTAATGGAAACCTAGAATCAGGCTTTTTATTAATTATTTGAATCGCGCCTTCCGCGTTTTTATAAGCGCTAACCTCACGTACGAACCGACCGGAGCGCTTATCAGCACAACATGACTGAAGCGCAGTTCTTTAATTGTGTACGAGCTGCGCGCGAATCACCCTATACTCCGTGCGCGTTCACCAGCGCGTTCGAGAAGTGAGAGAAGATTTGCGCGGCAGCGCGAGCCATTCCTATAGTGAAGCTGATGGTAAAATATGCGATCTATTTGAATTCTATTGAGAAACTGCCACTTTAAAATGCTATGGAGAAAGTCAAACATTATCTAAAAGAAGGCACAAACTAAAAAGACTGATGAAAAGAGGAGAAAACATAATCTTGCACCAGCACTAAGATAATATTAAAATATTTTTAAACTACTCATGACCACCTTTACTATAATTTATCACGTTTTACTGTAGGCTTATTTATTGTGGTAAATTTTGTCTAACTTGTAGAATTTATAATAGATAATCTGTTAAGGGAATAGATAGATTTATATTACAACTGTAGCATGTTGCAGCTATTGTTTCTAAAGGCTGTTGTTTCTCATAACAAATGCAATATATATTAATAAAAAAGTAATTATTGGCCTGCTAATGATTAATAGGCTAGACTTATAACAAATGCTACAGCTAAGTACTATGGTACTTTTTCATAAGAGCAAGTACAAGTCAGAATCGAGAGCCAATGGGTTCTAATGATGAGTGATGAAAAAACCTGGCCTTCAGATATTCCAATGATGGCATAGATTAAATCATTAAGAGCCTGATGAACTGTTAAAGAGTAAGAAATAAACAATATCAGTATAAGAAAATGTTAAGTTAGATTGACTTCCCATGGCGTGCTGAATTAGAACATTCTGTCAAACTATAGCCTAAGTGTCTAAATGTAAAAGTGCCTAAATAAATAATATAAAATACATTATATAGGCCTATCCTATGTAAACAAGTAATTGTTAACTAGCTTATTACTTTATAGCAGTTACGCAATCAACCAACTTTGCATGTGTGGTGGATAGCAAAAAAAAGACCATTAAAGCAAACAAACAAATAAATAAACCTTAAGAGGGAGCATGATCCGGGGTCCACTTCAATTTTACTATGTGTTGATTTGCTGGCCGTAAATGCAGGGAATCCATGATAAATCCTAAACAGTTCTAACTAAATGCATTGGGTGGCGCTGTGGAGCGTGTTAACAAGTTGATAGTATTTGATCACAGAAAGTCGTCATCTGCCTTGCGAAATTTGGATTTACTTTAATCAAAATTATCTTACAAAATAATCTGACAAAATGTAATTACTTCTGATCAAATGAATTAGTGAAACTGATTTATCATAATATCATCACCACAATGAGAAATTACATGAAATCCAAGCATCAGTCAGCTCAGGAAAGACAGCTGTCCATCACTGCATTCACGACTGCAGGTAAGCGCAGCTGTACTCCGATTGAGCCGCGAAGAGAGCGCATCTGACACTGAAATGATCTTCAAACATATATAAAGTTTCCTCGAGGGAGAGTGGTTTAACGCAAAGCGCTAAGAAACTGTTAGCACACATTATCTTTGTCAGCGCGTTCATATTGTTTTCAGACTGAGGAACAAACTTTCACCCAAACACGTGGATATTATTGTTTCTCTCAGAATTAACATGTGAAACAATGTAAACACAATAAATATAGGCCGACCCGAGTATATGTACGTTCTGAACTGTAATTGGCATAGTCTGCTTGATTTTTCCGTTTGCTTTGCTTGATCTTGAATGCTTTTGTTATATATATATATATATATATATATATATATATATATATTGTTGTTGTTGTTTGTTTCAACCTAAATAAAACCTTGAGATATAGACAGAGATATAGATATAGAAAATGCCCATCCCTAATATAGCCTATATAGGCTTCCAGCGCCGTGGATCATGGGACCCCGCCCATAAACGGTGACGTCATGTGTTTGTATTGGGAACATGCATCTATAAGTTTTCAAATAAAACAAAAGAAAAAAAGTGTTTATTATCATTCTTGTGACACAGAATGTCCCCTGTGAATTTCAGATGGGACTTTTACAATGACAGTTTGCAATTTATGAGTAACATTTTAACATTACTTAGAGGCATTTTATTCTACAACAAAATCATACTTTAAAAATACCTAAAAGTTTTTATAGGCCAATTTTTATTTTTATTTTACATGTTCTGTGCCAAAATAATGACTTATTTACATCTTAATATCCTGCACATAACATCCTGAAAACTAGTCATGCGATCAGTTGAGAAACGCCCTAGTCATGTTGAAATTCTCAATGTGAAAATGAAGATACAAATCAACTGTCTTATCTTGATAGTCTTCGCACAATGCCACTATTATGTAAACCGGTTTTAACAAGACCATTTTCACTGATGTTTATCTTGAGCTTTCAAACATTTGTACAGGGTCTGCAACCATCAATGTTTAGAGTCAACTACACAGAGGTGGTGGATCAGATGTTTTCTCTCTTCCCTGATGAAGAGCATTACTCAGACACCGGTCCAGATCGCTGCAGAACCTGTGCTGTGGTGGGAAACTCTGCAAACCTTCTGGGATCCCATTATGGGCCTCTAATAGATTTCCATGATGTTGTGATCAGGTACTAGAAGAACAAAATAATACACAGAATAAACTGATAAATGTTCTCTATAACAGTAGTTAGTAGTACAACAGTAGTTCTTTAGATAGCCTATCAACACTTGTTACATGGTGAAGTCGTGGTTAGAGAGTTGGACTCGTAATCCAAAGGTTGCGAGTTCGAGTCTTGGGCCGGCAGGGATTGTAGGTGGGGGGAGTGACTGTCCAGCGCTCTCTCCACCTCAATACCATGACTGAGGCACCGAACCCCCAACTGCTCCCTGGACGCCGCAGCATAAATGCTGCCCACTGCCCACTGCTCCGGGTGTGTGTGCATGTTGGATGGGTTAAATGCAGAGCACAAATTCCGAGTATGGGTCACCATACTTGGCTGTATGTCACTTCACTTACACTTACTTGTATTGTTCTCTCAGGATAAATAAAGGCCCAACAAAAGGTTACGAGAAGGATGTGGGGTCGAAGACGACTCACCGGATTCTGTATCCCGAAAGCGCCATGGACTTGGACAACTCCACCCATTTGGTGCTTTTTCCCTTTAAGATTCGTGACATGCAGTGGCTCATAAGTACCTTCACCACTAGACACATCACACGGTGAGCACGGTTTAAAAAATCAATGAACTAAATATGAAATAATTATATATATCTGCATAATTAGTAAGCCATCTTTTTGTTCCTCAGCACATACACAGGAGTCAAATCTTCAATCAAAGCAGACGAGAACAAAGTGAGTATCCATGTCATTAAATGAATGTAAATGAGATTCAAGAGACTGATAATTAAGCCTTAAAATAAGCAGTGGTGTGTGTCTCATCAATGGTTTTGTTTCTGTTTAGGTGATGGTCCTCCACCCTGCTTTCATAAAATACGTCTATGAGAAATGGCTTCTGAAACATGGCAGATATCCCTCTACTGGCTTCATTACAATAATATTTGCTTTGCATATCTGTGATCAGGTAAAACTGTTTGCATTTTCAGTTTAGAATTCAAATTATAAACAGAGGTTAAGTTTGTGAAAGTCATGGGATATGTTAGAAAACAAAGCAAAGGGTACACATAAAGCAGAAATATAAATATTTGCCAATTAATTTTCCTAAAAGTGGCCCTAAATCATTTGCATGTGCACACAAAATTTGATCTTAACAATCATCTTCTTTTTAAATAACATAAGGAAATATACCTTCCTGCAAAGTTCAGCTCCAAGTCTTATCAAACATACCTGAACCAACTAATTAGGATCTGAAATTGATAATTACAGACAGGTGTGTTTGATAAGGGTTAGAACTGAACTCTGCGTCCTGCAGAGTTGTAGTACTTGGACTCAGACTCGGACTCGGACTGCAATTGTGAATGAACTTGGACTTGGACAGACTTGGGTGCAGTGTTGCCAATTTAGCTATTTTGTAGCTAGATTTAGATACTTCCCCACCCCTTTTGAGACTTTTTTTCAAAAGTTTAGGGACAAATATAGCAACTTCTTGGACAAACCTTGTCTAAGTTTTTATCTTGCCCACTGATCTATATTCATCTTTATATGGATCAGTGAATTTGCCATTATGATGTCATCTAGTGACATTTAGCTACCAGTTTTAGCTACTTTGAATTGAAAGCAGTTGGCAACACGGCTTGGGTGGACTGAGACTTGAATATTTTGGATGCAGAAATTTTTCAGAGTACAGACAAATCCATGTCATAATAAAATATAATGTAAAAAAGTAACAATATTAAATTAATATGAAAAGACATTAATAAACCTCTCCCACTTAAACTCAATTGATTAAAAACTAGGACTCGACATTGGACTCGGACCCAACACTGGCGTCCCGCCGTAACCATGTCTTGAACATTGGGGGGGACCAATTTTGTATGTATGTGTATATATATATATATATATATATATATATATATATAATTGGGGGGGTTGCGATAGAGGCTATTTACATTAAGTGAAAATAGCATAATTTTTTAGTAATATGCTATTTACACAGTGCAAAATAGCTTTAGATTATATTTATTCTATGTTAAAATAGCAGGATATTCTGCTAATTACTTATTGCAAATAGTGGCAATTATCTGCACCTCAGCATTGTAATACATTATAAAACAGTATGCAATAACTTATTGAGTGTAATTTTTAAATTTTATTTCAAATTATTAAATGGATTGGGACAAAAGCCTATACACCTACCCTAACCCTACCCGATACTTTATTTACAACTTTTTGATTATTTCCTTCATTTTTATTAAAAAATAAATGCTTTTCTGATGTGATTTGAAATTTGAAAAAAGTTCGCCAAAAGGCAGATACGAACCCCGGTCGATTGTGTCAAATGGAATGTGACACACGCTTTACCATCTGCGCCACTGAATCTGACGACTGTTGATGGTCTTTTGCAAATTTGACTATCCCAATAATAAGTTTGTAGGTGGAGTTAGAGCAAATAGTCTCTGCCCACACCCGGGCTATTTGCACTTAAATAGACACTCCGGTTTCTATTTCATTTTTTATATTCCCAAGTTGTTAAACAGTTGCCCACAGAAAAAAACACTTCCCGCGCCTCTGATTATTACTCGCACACAGAAACTTGTCAACACTACCCCGCGACTTTTATTGTAATAAAATAGTTTCCATACTGAATCGCTACATTATATTTCTCAGCAACGACGTGTTTTTGAAGTAGGACAAACAGATGCAGATAATTGTCCTCCTCAATGTCTATGGTGGTTACGGCCCTGCCGTACAGGGCCGGAGTGGGACACAATTTCAGGCCGGGAAATCTCACACTCATCCAGGCCACACAGAAAAAAAAAGGGACCAAAATTGTAACATTTTGGGTACAACAGCTTGTCACTGGAGCAGTACTCTTAAAGGGAAATCTTTGTACTTTTTTTTTAACCCATAATAGGTACATATTAGTACCTTAGAGTAGTAATTCATACCCGTAAGGTACTAATATGTAGGCCTACCTATTAGGGGTAAAAAAGGAACAAAGATGTCCTTTTAAGATACTGTTCCAGTGACAAGCTGGCCATTTTGGCCCCCTATTTTTTGTATATAGCCTATACATCAACAACAATTTCTGAAATCACAGACAACCCTATTATTTGTATGGCTATAACATAAAAAGATCTAAATCCTTAGTCTGAGGCCCGGCCGTGGAAAATAATTAAAGGTTCTCTCTGGCACTGCACCTAACCAGAAGCTAGTTACCCACATTCTTCAAATGCAGGTTTAGAACAACCTGGGTAAATTATGACAGAATGTACATTTTTGGGTGAACCATACAGACTCATCCGTGCTTCTAAGGTCTATTGTTTTATTTAAATTTTTATAGTCTGTTAATATAATATTCCATACATTATCAGAGCTTGGTAGACATAATTATTACATTTTAGACATTATTAGACAGATGAATTAATAGATTATAATTAATGTTAGACCCTATTTATTAATTTATCATTTAAATTAATCATAAATATTTACATAATAAATAATCATATGTCATATACAAATTGGCATTTTAAAAAGTTTAAAAAAATGCTAAATTAATTAATTAGATAAGAAATGGGACAAATAATTACATAATAATGTAGTCCTAATTTACGCAAATTAATAATAAAAAAAGAATAAATATTCATCCCATCCAGGTAACAGCTTGAATGGGTGTCCCTTATTTTGCCTCGCTGAAGGTGGCACTTCCTGAAGGGTAAGTGCTAAGGGAACTTTGCGTGTGCGTGTCTAAAAGTGGAGTGGCATGCAGCCAAAACAACAACAAATGTTATAATATGTCATGGGCGGCCACAAGGTCATTTTGTCATTTAGGTAACAGCATCCTTATGCCGTGACCATGTGACCCTATGTTGAGTGATGTGGGATTACAAATTTATTTAAATGTTTAATTTAGATTCCAATGTAATAATATACAAACTGAAGAAGTTATATACATTGTGTTTAGCATTTATGGTGAAGATGATGACATCAGATGAACGATTCTGTTTAACAAAGTTTGTAGCACGAGGTCCCTGCCAGTTCCTGTTCTCTTATTGTAAGTGAAATGAGCCAGACGACGGAGACTCTTGCCTTTTGTTTGTAATTGCTCTTGATGCCCCTGCCCCAATCTTTGGGCAGTTAGGCTGATTAGATTGGGAGTGGTTAAATGGGGCAGGATGCTATACCTGAATACTTCATTTGCATGCTTTAAGGTCGTCACCCAGGTGCTTTGTTTCCATTCCTAAGCACTGCCCCCTAAATGTATTTAAACTACAATGTATCACTGCTTTAGTTGAGATTTTCGATGACTACAGCTACCAACAGCTTGTGTTCTCAATAAAAGAATCCTGCTGAAGATACAACCCGAAGTCTCCATGGTCTTCACTTCTGAGTTGCCTAAACTTTAGAAGATAAAAGTTCACAACAGTGAACAACATTTTCTCATGGCCAAGAGTTTGATGCGTAAACAAATTTTATTATTTTATCCCAGGTTGCTATGGTTATGCATAAAACTCGTGGCCATGACATAAGGATGTCATCAAAATGATCTTGGTCCACCCACAATAATTTTATCACATTTCTGAGTTCATTTTTATCTTGTGGCCACAACAAATCTAACTGAACAGAACATTTCCCTTCGTGGTCACAGTAATACAGTGAGTT
The DNA here is from genome assembly GCF_012432095.1 of Onychostoma macrolepis. Taxonomy (NCBI): domain Eukaryota; kingdom Metazoa; phylum Chordata; class Actinopteri; order Cypriniformes; family Cyprinidae; genus Onychostoma; species Onychostoma macrolepis. The sequence continues at coordinate 26,244,974 of NC_081173.1, forward strand.
CAACTTTGTTGTGTGCATCTTGACGCTAGAAATGTTTCAAAATTACAAATGCATGGAGCATTTAGGAAGTGATCAACAAATGAAATTCTGTATCATTTGGTAAAAAATTTTATTGAGAAAATTTCTGAATGCACATTTAGGAGAAGTATGATTTGAACACCATGAAATGACAAAACTGCTCTGTCTCTTACACAGGTGAATGTCTTTGGGTTTGGGGCTTCAAGTACTGGAACCTGGCATCATTACTTTGACAGAACTCGCACTCACTTTAAAGGCGGCCCTCATGGTGGAGACTTTGAAAACAAAACAATGCATCAACTTCAGCAGAGAAACAAGATTTCAATATATAAAGGGTATAGATAAAAAAGACCAGGAACGGACATGTTCGGTTTAATGTGTTTTTGTTTTGTTTTGTTTTGTTTTTTGTAGCCACAACCCATTAACTTATGGAAAGTGATAATAGCCTATATGTTTTGGGCAGCAATGAAGTCATTTTGTTAAGGTCTCAACATCTTTATGTTGTGGCCACATGACCGAATGTTGACAAAACTACATCACTTTCTTGTGGCTAAGAGTTTAATGCGTTAAAGGGTTAGTTCACCCCAAAATGAAAATTCTGTCATTAATTACTCACCCTCATGTCGTTCCAAACCCGTAAGACCTTCGTTCATCTTCGAAACACAAATTAAGATGTTTTTGAAATCGGAGAGCTATTTGACACTCCATAGACAGCAACACAACTGAAATGTTCCCAGGTCCAGAAACGTAGTAAATACATCGGTAAAACAGTCCATGCGACATCAGTGGCTCAACTTCAGTTTTGCGACGCTTCGAGAATACTTTTTTTTTGCGCAAAGAAAACAAAAATAACATAATTTACTCAACCATTCTTCTCCCCAAGTTATTTCGTCTGCCATTTTAGAGAGTATCACAACGCGTACGCACGCTTTCCCCTAAGCGTAAACAACACTTAATACGCAGATTATTTTCATGCTTACGCTTTCCCCCTGAATGTAAATAATGCTGATTACGTGAAGTACGTTTTGAGGTACTCTCCAAAATGGTGGAAGACGTAACTTGGGGGAGAAGAATGGTTTAGTAAATTGTTATTTTTGTTTGCGGGAAAAAAAGTATTCTCGTAGCTTCGCAAAACTGAAGTTGAGCCACTGATGTCACATGGACTGTTTTACCGATGTATTTACTACGTTTCTGGACCTGGGAACATTTCGGTTGTGTTGCAGAGAGTGTCAGATAGCTCTCCGATTTCATCAAAAACATCTTAATTTGAGTTCCGAAGATGAACGAAGGTCTTACTGGTTTGGAACGACATGAGGGTGAGTAATTAATGACAGAATTTTCATTTTGGGGTGAACTAACCCTTTAACAAACCTTATGAGTATCCTAGTTTTGCTACAGTCAGCAGGTTTGTTTACACAAACAAGATTTCTAAATATAAACAAAGTCCCTTTAAGGCACTGGTCTCAAACTCAATTCCTGGAGGGCCACAGCTCTCCACAGTTTAGCTCCAACCCTAATCAAACGCACCTCATCCAGCTAATCAAGGTCTTCAGGATTACTAGAAACTTGCAGGCAGGTGTGATTTGGAGCTGGTTGGATCAAAACTGTGCAGAGCTGTGGCCCTCCAGGAATTGAGTTTGAGACCACTGCTTAAGGCAAGTCATGTCACTCTGCGGCCATCTTTGAAACGCCTCTCAGGTATGCAAGTGCAGCTCCTATCTCTTTGAATGGGGAAACATCAAATTTTCCAAAACTGTTCTCTAAGTTTACGATTAAATTTCATATTTGAAATCACCAAAGAAATCTGACAACAACTGTGTCATAAATGTTGTTTCTTTTGCTCAAATGACGTTATAAAAAGCTTATTTTTTAGGCTAGATCAGCCAGTGCATGCCACTGATCTCTACATAATGAAATATTCTCTATTATAGATCAGTGGCGCATGCTCAGTCCTAAGCGCACGTCTCAGAACGCTGACTGTTTCTATAGCAACTTCTAACTGCAGCTGCAGTGATGCGCTTACCGATTAGCGATTGGGATCTTTCTTTCAGAAGGCGGGGCTTCCTGCGATTGAGCGACTATGTTGAGCATTGCACCTTTACCCATTCAAAACTAGGCCTATACGAGTGACACGTGGGTATTTTATAGTCTTTGATATAAAGGGATAAATAAGACAGTTCTTCCATTTAATGATGGATCTCAAAATGGAGTATGCAAAAACAGCTAAAAAATGAATGTAAAAATGAAAGGCAAATAAATATATTTTAATATGAATGTTAGCTAACTGGTAACAATGTTTTGAGAGCTGTAGCAAATGCTGTATAATGTTTATTTATAATGCCTTACTGTATCTACACACTGTAAACATATTGTATGTACCTGCTGTTCTTGTACTAAATCTATCTGTAAGACATCTGGAATGTTTTTATGGATCATCAAATGCTATTTTTTTGTTAAAGCCCTTTAAAATGTTGTGCCACAAATTCCTGTACCAATAAGAAATGTCAACACAAAACAAAAATCTTCTTGTTTAATTGAGAATATTAGCATATAAACCAACAGCTCTCTGATCAGTAAAGGCCAAAGTATACTTCGTGCACCGTCCGCATTACGTAATTTTCGTCATCATGTCTATGATCTGGAGGGCTTGCGGACAGCCGCGCAACCCAACAAACACAGAACGTTCTCATTTGGTTCCCAGTTGGTTATTTTTTGGGAACAAAATAAGAACGTTCTAAGAACGTTCCTTGTATGTTCGTTTTTTAAATAACCTAAAGAGAAAGTTCCCAGACCGTTTCCTGCAGGTTATTTTAGATTTTATTTTATAACCTAGAGAGAACGTTCCCGGAACGTTCCCTGCAGGTTATATTAGATTTTATTTTATAAGCTAGAGTGAAGGTTCCCTGCAGGTTATTTTAAAGTTTTATTTTTATAACCTAGAGATAACGTTCCCAGAACATTCCCTGCAGGTAATTTTTAGTTGTCATAACCATGTAAACTAATTAAAACTTTTTCTGATTACTCTAATGCTGAATTGTGTATTTTTTTAAATCATAAACTATTTTTGCAGAATTTCATGTCTGAAATAGGCTAAGCTTTTAATAAAGTGTAGACATCAGTAGTCAAATCGCATTATAATGATAATATAATTCCAATTTTATAGCTGAAATTAAGACGAGGTTAAGCATAGTCTGAAAAGCATTCCATAAACATTGGGAACATGATATTAACGGAGAAGTTTTTGTTTATGGACCAAAAGAGAGAAGCACATCATCGTTAATGCAGTGGTAGGAAATTAATGCAATGTTAAAGTCAAATAAATGTTATTAATTTTTAATGTCTGTAAAAAGAAAAACAACGGCTAATGGATAATTCAATCTCATTCATTCTGGAGTCCATCCAGAGGCAGTGAGTGAACTTCACGTCCTGAAACCAAAATCAGTTGGGAAGACTGGAATCAAGTCTACCCTATACAAGGCTTACACAGGTAATTCACAACTCTGTTTGTGTGTGTGTGTGTGTGTGTACAGCTACAGCTTAATGTCTTAATGACTGATAATTTGTGTTCATATCTTTAGGTCCCCTTCCAGATCCTGATGTCTTGGCTTCTGGTGCAAAACTGAGTCAGATTAATCCCAAGCCTTTGCTGGCACAGACACTTGAGGGCATGTCAAAAGTAAAGTTGGTCCCCTCACAATTTGGTCCTGTACCTCGTGGCAGTCCACTTTCATACCAATGTCCCCCTATAGCTGCAGGTGTTCCTGATGTTAATTTCCCCCCACTACCTGTGCTTGGCTATCCGTTTGGCTGTAATTTTAAATTTGTGCCCACACACCATCAAGCACTTCATCTGGAGTCTATAAAAGTTGCCCAGAGTTCAGTTTGCCAGATTGAAAAGGCCACAAGACTACAGTCAAAATGTACTGCTTGGGGACAAATTTGGCAATCAAGGGTTACTGCAAGCAGGTTCTGGGAGGTTTGTCATGTGGTTGGGGTTTCAGCTAGTCAGTCATTAGCAGCAAGAATCATTAAGGGCACAAGGCAGACAAGTGCCATGAAACGTGGCCTTGAACTTGAGCCAGATATTTTGAGAAAATATTCTGAGACAGCCAGTGTTCGTGTCCTACCATGTGGCTTCATTATCAAGCCAGAAGCACCACATCTGGGAGCTAGTCCAGACGGACGAGTGCACGATCCATCTGAAACATTCCAATTTGGACTAGTGGAGGTAAAAAGCACATCTGCTGACAACATTGCTCAGGTTCCATTTATGAAAATTCAAAGAGGACAAGCCAAGCTCAAAGAGACCCATAAGTACTACTGGCAGGTTCAAGGCCAGCTTGCAGTTACTGGTCTACATTGGTGTGACTTTGTGACTGACACAAAATCAGATGATTCCTTCATAGCATCCATGAAAGACAAGCTAGACATGTACTATTATAATGTTTACATGGATGTGTATCTTTCAGTGGTATGAATGGACAGTTTCTGTTCATATTATAGAATGAACTTTAGATTTTTTCTTGCATTAATAGTAAGTATATACTTTATATAGTTGAGTAGTATTTAGCATATTTTGTAGTAGAACTTTTGTAACATATTAGATACATCACAAATTATAACATTAAATATATAGTACTTGCTGTTAATTAGATGTAAATATGTACATACCAAGGTGAATACATGGTTTTGTGATCTTCTGTAATGTATACTGTATGATATGCACACACATTTACTAATTGTATATATTTACATTTAATACGGTGTGAGAAATAACAATGAACACCAGAACTAAGTTCACACATTTATTTTTTCATGAATTATTAAAAAAAGAATCATTGTCTGTCAAATTATTTTTGGGAAATTTATTTTAAATAATTTCAATATACATTAGATCAAATTTTACTTTACAATACAAAGTAAAATAAGTAAAAACACATTTAATGATGGTAAGTACTGAAGGTATGCACTGCAACTAACTGAACAAGTAACAAAAAAATTATTCTAAAAAACACTACTGTCAATTTAAAACACAACTATTGTAATAATCACAGTCATTCTAAAAAATCTAATATACTAATATACATTCACTGCTCAAGAAACATTGGTCCCTGATAATTAACCATTAAACAGCAATTATGCCAGATCTGATTAATGCTTCCTGACAAAGTGAGTGGCACAACAGAATCCCAGATGTGGTTTTCCTTTACCCTTCGAATCACCCTTTCCACCAGAATTCTGAGGCGTGCAATGGACTGTGTTTTTTCACAGTCCTGTTTGCTGAACTGCTTGGCACATTTGAAAGGTGGAATGATCAGTCTAGCGCCAACACTGGAGAGCATATCATCAATAGCGAACCCCTTGTCTGCCATGACCACATCTCCAGGCTCAAGCAGGTCCAAAATGCCGGATTTCTTCGTGATTTCTTCTTCAGAGATTGAACCAGTGTAAAGCTGGGAGATGAAAGTCACTGCACCGCACGGAGCTACCCCAACCAGACCTTTGAATGTTGTAGTACTCTTGTAACTGGAGAAGATCTCAGAGTGGAGTGTCAGCGATGTAGGGCTTTCACAGCGGATTTCTGTGCAGTCCAGGATGTCTCGCAGATTTGGACTGAACAAACGGTAATTCTCTGGCATGGAGGAGCCTATTTGTTGCCTGGACATCCAAATGGGTACTGAACCCAACACGAAGAACAGGTAATTAGCCCAGGTGATAATGGTCCTGCTCACCGTGGCCACGCTTACCCCGAAAATGTCAGCAATAACTTGAGTCAGTCCAGCAGCTACCCGACAGCAGTAGATGAACAGTTCATCTATGAGCTGGATCTTCCGTGCAGGGCTAGGGCTTTGGAATGCTTCCTGCCCCATCCTCTGTGCCTTGGTCAAGTACACCAGATTGCTGGCAGATGGACAAATAGACTCCCAGAACACCTGGAAAACGTCTTGTGAGGGAAACTTTGTGTAATATCTAATTGTTTGATCAGAAACACAAAATCTGTTCATTATTGTTTGTTTCTCCAGTGACTCCAGCTCTTTAATGTACTACAGAGCCTCATCTAATGCACCTATAAAAATGTAAAAAAAATATAGTTAGTAACTTATCACATTATTTTTATATTTCATGTCACAGCACACTGTTAGCACCAAAGACATAAGGGTGGTTCTCTAATTGTAGGTACATTTGGTGTCCAAGAAATCATGATTTCCAGCTATATAAGACACTATTTCCAGAAAATAGAATATTGTTATGGCCTTTTACATCCTGTGATCAATGACAATGACTAGAAAATTGTTAAAATATTTAATAATATAACTATTTGAAATAGCTGAAAAAATGACTTTGGACACCAAATGTACCTACAATTACAGAATCACCAATAAGCAAAAGTTAGCATAAGCGCATACCAGCAGGTGGGCGTGCCACATAATCATGTTCCTCAACATGAATGGATTCATTGGGTGCATCCTCTAAGACCGCCAGCTGCTCCTGGGGGTGTATTACAGAAAGATCCTAACTTTAAAATCTTATCTTATCTGTTTGGTAACCATGGTAATTTCGGTTAGGACCACATTTAGGACAAAAGCTATTACAGAACAGCATTTCCTAAGTGCGTTATCCTATCTTAACTACAGATAGGAAAGGGGTATTACAGAAACCTCCTAACTTGACAAAAAAACTTCTTAACTTTAGGACAACCCCACAGCTGTCCTAACTTCAAAATTATTTGAAAACCAAAGGAAAAAACGCTTACAACTGTGCTGTCCGACAATGGTATTACATTTATTAATAGTTGAAAATGAAGAACAAAGATGTTTAATGGTAGAAAGACTCTTGGTTATATTTTGATGACAAAACACTTATAAGTAATTATAGACGGCCGCACAACATATTACAGTTAGCACAGGAACTGCAACCAGCATTATAGAGACCAACAAAAGTGTCACGGCGCATTATTTGTTGTAGTGCAAGTGACTAATGCCTTACGGTTTTTTGCAAAAGGTGATTTTCACAGTGAAGTAGCTTCTATTATTTTCTTTAGCTCATCAGCAGTGTTGGTTGCTTGGTAACAGACCTGAGAGTGGATTGTCGAGCTTGATTATGCCATTTAAGATTTCCTAACTAGAGATAAGATACTATTTTGTAAGATAGGATAAGAATCCCAAATCAAGTTAAGATTTGCTTCTGTAATACGAATTTGCGAAAAATCCTAATTTAACATATCATATCTTAAGTTAAGACCTAAGATAAGAAATTTTCTGTAATACGCCCCCTGGACACGTACATCCACGCCAAGTCGAACGGCAGTTCTCTCAAAAGCTGACAGCCTTTGAGGGGGTACATGGAAATTGTTCCAAGGGAAATGACTGGGAATGGCACCAACTTTCAGCCGCGAACTTCCCGGAATGTAATCGCTATTCGTACGTAGTTGGACGCTTGAACATTTTGAGTTTACTCGCTTCATTCGCGCGTGAAATTCAAGTCACAATTGTACATTCATTCTAATTATATCCTATTGCAAATCAACATGATCTCACAGAATTCCGTGTAATGTTCACGGACTTAATTAACCTCCGAATCTGTGGTGGCATCACGGAATCACCGAAAATTCCGTGATGGGCTCACAGAAAAATTTCCGTGATGGGCTCACAGAAGTGATACCAATGTAAGTCAGTGACAGGCATCAGCCGTGCTCCACGCACGGAAACCCTTAGCATCAATATGCCGACGCGATACTGGGAAATTTATCGTCTTCATTATTGTTCAGAACTGGGTAGGTTTAGGGTAGGAGTGGGGTCAGGTACTCCAGTGAAAGTATAACTGCATCGGAGTCACTCTTTTTACGTGGTCCGATGCAGCGCTAGTGTTGAACCAGTGAATCCGTGCATGGACCACGGCTGATGCCTTCTGTGAGCCCATCACGGAATTTTCGGCGATTCCGTGATGCCACCACAGATTCGGGGTTAATTAAGTCCGTGAACATTACACGGAATTCTGTGAGATCAGGTTGTGCAAATACACTCACAATGGTATAGTAAAAAATAGTTATTTGTGATTGGACCAGTGTAGTGTAATGAGACTGGAGCCGCCTGGCAGAAGCCCCTCCTTGATGCGAATTCGCGTCTGTTAAATGTTTGCCATAAGTAGCCTATTCTAGTCTTAACATAGAAATAATATTTTTATGTAACAAATAGGCTATAAATTATGATTTACTATGTTGTGCACAAAGTAACACACCAAGCAAGATCCTTTTTATTCCTGTTTCCATAAAAGTACCAAGATGTATCGTACAGCTCCGGGTATCCACATACAGCGACGATGATTTTGTCCTCCATTGTTGTTTCGGATTTCTGCCTCCCTCGCTACGTCGTAATCACGACACTACTAGAGCAAGCTCCTGATTGGTTAACGTGGCGCGAATTTTCGCCAAAGTTCAGATTTTTCAACTCGCACGATTCACGCGAATCACGCAGAGCGTCAAACGCCCAAAACACTCAATTCGCGCCGCCTCATTCGCGCGAACCACGCCGCAAGATGTCTATTCGTGTCTTTGCATTGACTTTACATGTAAATCACTTGCGCTTAACGCTTCATTCGCGTCTGGTGTGAACGCACCTTTAGACTCCGCCATTGTTACCGGAAGTAACTTTACCCTGCGTTGGAGAACAGAGTAGGCGGCTGCAGTGAGGGGAGGAGTGAAATAAGCGCAGTCACGACGGACAGTTCTGCCCTCTCGAAGAAGAACAGATACCAACGAGATCAAAGGCATATATTGCGTTATTCTCACTCATATGCTGTGCTGCTGATGATATAATTTCAGTTCTGTTGCTTTTATATGAATATAAATATGTTGAACAAGACACTCAAAGTGCTTGCTATTTAATTCCATACGAAAGGCGTTTTTATCATCCATTTTTATTTTAATTCAAACATGTATTTTAGATTTTTATAGAAAATATGACAACAATCACATATCACACAGAGATCGCACTGTCATGGTGTTTGGGAATATTCGTGCACAATTTAAATACATAGCATGAAATCAGATTTTAAAAAAATATATATATATATTTTAGAAGAGAATGCAGCATCATGGTTGTCTGAACCAATGAGCATTAAAGGGATAGTTCACCCAAAAATGAAAATTAACCAAAGATTTACCCTGCTTCCCAATGTTCATACTATCCATCCTAAATAGTATGTGAGATTACAATAAGTGTGTTCCATAGCATAGTATGTTGAAAAGAGTATGCCAAAAGTCCCCGGATGGTCTACTTCAGGTCGATTTTTTAAGTGTGGATCTGTGCACACTCTAATGGCTAAAATTGCCCACAATCCATTGCGCTTTGGCAAAGGATTCGGTCCAGAACTACAAACACAAATAAAAAGCGTTAGAAAAACTACAAACGTGGTGGATGCGCGCGACCAACCTTTAGGTAGAGAGGTCTCAACATCATAATCAACATTTAAACTGGTAAAAACTTTATTTATTGTTATCCTTGTTATATTTCATCTGCAACAGCAATGTGAACTTTTATAAACATCCATTTGGTCGTTAACTTTTAAATGTATCATTATGCAGAAAATCTGAGCAGAGTTCTCCGCATGAAAGACCCGTGACTGGCAGTTCAACTAGCTACTTCTTTTTTCTCCAATATGGTAGGACGTTAAATGAAATGTGGAGGATGTTAACTGTGACAAGATGATTGACAGGACAGTTTACAGTGACAGGGTGCGTGTAACAGATGCGACAGAGTGGTCCATTAAAGACGCAGTTGTGTGACGTAATAGTATGTCCCAAAGCTTGCCTACTCTTCTACTACACACTCAAAAGTGTGTACCTTTTCTTCACCAAAAGAGTACATACTTTAAGGGCGTAGTATAAGTAGGCACATTCGGACGCAGCATCTCTCACCCTCAGGTCATCCTAGGTGTGTCTGACATTCCTCTTTCAGATGAACACATTCGGAATTATATTCAACATTGTCCTGTCTGTTCCAATCTGTATAATTGCAGTGAATGGTGCCCCTGTTTCTGAATCCGAAAAAAAAGTACCCATCCATCGCAAAACTACTCCACACGGCTCCTGGGTGTTAATAAAGGACTTCTGAAGCGAAACAATGCGTTAATTTAAGAAAAATGTAGATTCTTAACACTTTATAAACTGTTTAGTCCAGCTTCCGGTCTCTCAAGCAGGCGCGTTCCTGACAAGGCGGTTGAGCGTATGACGTAGGATGCCACAAAAAGCGCAACGTATGCTCCGGGGAGAAGCCCGTAGTCTTTATTAACACCCCGGAGCCGTGTGGAGTAGTTTTGTGATGGACGGGTACTTTTTTTTTTATTGAAAGAGGAATGACAGACACGGCTAGGATGACCTGAGGGTGAGTAAATCTTTGGCTAATTTTCATTTTTGGGTGACCTATCCCTTTAAAGCTGTGTCGTCAGTCAGTCGTTTCCCATCATGCTTTTTATCAGCGCAGTCGTGGAGTGCAACTGCGCGCGACTGCTCAATCCAACGCAGCCGCCTCGCCATCGTGAGAGTTTTTTGGCACACGTCAGCATGACATCAGAGCAAGACGGGCGTAACTTGGACACTTTTCGAACCGGCATGCATCTCACGGTGATCTCCGGTGATCGGTTCTGCGCAGATTTTGCTCATCTCAAACAACCCTATTGTTTCATTATTGTAAGGGGTAGGTTTAGGGTTGGGGTTGGGGTAGGTGTAGGCGTTAATAAAATACAATCTAATAGGTAGAAAATTAATTTAATTGTTTGTTTCCGGTCAGAGCTCCCTTCTTGCCACAACTGCTTTCCACCAACTGCACTGACTAAAAGTGTAATGGGAAATGACTGACTGGCGACACAGCTTAATGCTCATTGGTTCAGACAACCGTGATGCTGGGTTCTCTTCTAAAATGTTTTTTTATTTTTTTCTATCTGATACTGAAAGGAGTGAAATCATTTCCTTTATGAAATGAATTCCTCATGAGGCCAAAACTCAGGAACTCTCGCAGCACACATGACATGCAATAAAACAATAAATGTTCTAATCTGACAGGAAGATCTGGGAGAAAGACCATTTGCTCATCTGTCCCTTGAACCATCCTTAGGCTCCCTCCTTCCCTCCTTCCCTCCTGGGTATGACATAGAAGTGTCAAGAACTCAAGTTGCCAGACTTACAAACTGAATTTATTATATCTTAAGAATTAATTATCTTAACCCTTTCATGTGTTACGTGTTTGCCCTTCTAGTTTCCTGTTTGCCCTTATTTGGTTTTGTTCTGGTCTTTGTCATTAGTTAATCATCATTTATCATCTCCACCTGATTTGTATTTATGATCTTGTTTGCTCCTTTGTTCCTTTATATGTCCTCAGTTTTCTGTCTGTCGTTGTCTCAGCTTAATGTTGTCTAATGGAATACGTGTGTTGAAGCCTATTAAAAGATTTATGTTTCATGACGCCTTCGTCGAGCCCTTTCTATCCACAACCACAATCCGTAACATCATGTTTGGTATCATTTTAAAGGTCTCTGTGCGATTGGTAAACTGGTCTCAATTTCACAGAAGTCACAGAAGTTTCCTCATTTTTGAATTGGCTTCTTATTGTTTTATTATGTAATTGGCACGACTCGTTTACCTGACTAATAATAAATTGTTATATTTGATTTATTCTGATCTCTTCAGAAATAATTTTTTCAAGTAGATTAATGTGTAGTGGTATTTCCGCAAATCTGCGTTCAGGACAGATCACACCAAAGCACTAATGGATGAACTATGGGGAGCACCATGAAGGAGACTTTGGATTTCTGACTGTCGCTGGCTTAACACGGTATAGCTCTCGTGGTTATAGGAAAAAATACGCTTTTTGTTATGAGTATGCAAGCACAGCTCATGTACAGTGGGGCAAAAAAGTATTTAGTCAGCCACCAATTGTGCAAGTTCTCCCACTTAAAAAGATGAGAGAGGCCTGTAATTTTCATCATAGGTATACCCCAACTATGAGAGACAAAATGAGAAAAAAAAAATCCAGAAAATCACATTGTAGGATTTTTAAAGAATTAATTGGTAAATTCCTTGGTAAAATAAGTATTTGGTCACCTACAAACAAGCAAGATTTCTGGCTCTCAGAGACCTGTAACTTCTTCTTTAAGAGGCTCCTCTGTCCTCCACTCGTTACCTGTATTAATGGCATCTGTTTGAACTCGTTATCAGTATAAAAGACACCTGTCCACAACCTCAAACAGTCCAACTCCAAACTCCACAATGGCCAAGACCAAAGAGCTGTCAAAGGACACCAGAAACAAAATTGTAGACCTGCACCAGGCTGGGAAGACTGAATCTGCAATAGGTAAGCAGCTTGGTGTGAAGAAATCAACTGTGGGAGCAATTATTAGAAAACGGAAGACATACAAGACCACTGATAATCTCCCTCGATCTGGGGCTCCACGCAAGATCTCACCCCGTGGGGTCAAAATGATCACAAGAACTGTGAGCAAAAATCCCAGAACCACACGGGGGACCTAGTGAATGACCTGCAGAGAGCTGGGACCAAAGTAACAAAGGCTACCATCAGTAACACACTGCGCCGCCAGGGACTCAAATCCTGCAGTGCCAGACGTGTCCCCTGCTTAAGCCAGTACATGTCCGGCCCGTCTGAAGTTTGCTAGAGAGCATTGGGAGAATGTCATATGGTCAGATGAAACCAAAATATAACTTTTTGGTAAAAACTCAACTTGTCGCGTTTGGAGGAGAAAGAATGCTGAGTTGCATCCAAAGAACACCATACCTACTGTGAAGCATGGGGTGGAAACATCATGCTTTGGGGCTGTTTTTCTGCAAAGGGACCAGGACGACTGATCCGTAAACGAAAGAATGAATGGGGCCATGTATCGTGAGATTTTGAGTGAAAACCTCCTTCCATCAGCAAGGGCATTGAAGATGAAACGTGGCTGGGTCTTTCAGCATGACAATGAGCCCAAACACACCGCCCGGGCAATGAAGGAGTGGCTTCGTAAGAAGCATTTCAAGGTCCTGGAGTGGCCTAGCCAGTCTCCAGATCTCAACCCCATCGAAAATCTTGCAAGTCTGTGTTGCCCAGTGACAGCCCCAAAACATTACTGCTCTAGAGGAGATCTGCATGGAGGAATGGGCCAAAATACCAGCAACAGTGTGTGAAAACCTTGTGAAGACTTACAGAAAACGTTTGACCTCTGTCATTGCCAACAAAGGGTATATAACAAAGTATTGAGATGAAATTTTGTTATTGACCAAATACTTATTTTCCACCATAATTTGCAAATAAATTCTTTAAAAATTCTACAATGTGATTTTCTGGATTTTTTCCCCCTCATTTTGTCTCTCATAGTTGAGGTATACCTATGATGAAAATTACAGGCCTCTCTCATCTTTTTAAGTGGGAGAACTTGCACAATTGGTGGCTGACTAAATACTGTTTTGCCCCACTGTAAAGGTATTACAACCACTCTGCACCCTCTGAGTAAGTTTAGAACTGATGAGTTTGTGTCCGTGGATTCACTAAAAAAATCGGCCGAAGTGTAATTCCTATGCGATACCTTGTCTCTAATGAACGAATAATTGAAAGTATGGGATTTTCAGAATAATCAAATATCTAAATTTATATACAGTCAATATCTGTGATCAGTTTTTAATTAAGAATATTGCCTAAATTTAACGATCACTTGAAATTGGAGTCAGATCAAGCACGGAGCTAGACAAAAATTTTAACTAAATCCAGATCAATTCAGAGGTGCAAGTAAAAGACCAAACATGCATTAAACCTTCGACCAGGCCACTGGATTCCGTTGTTTGGACTAGTGGGTGGATCCTTACAATTTCATGCGATTATGTATTTAAATTATATTTCCAAATACTATGACAGTGCGATCTCTGTGTGAGATATGTGATTGTTGTCATATTTCTATAAAAATTTAAAATACATGCTTTTAAAGTAGAAATGGCTGATAAATACAATTTCGTATGGAATTAAATAGTAAGCACTTTGAGTGTCTTGTTCATCATATTTATATTCATAAAGCAACAGAACTGAAATTATATCATGTTTATCAGCAGCACAGCATATGAGTGAGAATAACGCGATATCTGATTTTGATCTCGTTGGTATCTGTTCCACTTCGAGAGCTCAGAACTATCCGTCTTGACGGTTATTTCACCCCTCCCCATAGGTGTAAATCCCGGGGGGGACAGGACCCCCCCATCTGAGGGTTGTCCCCCCTAAAAATATAATTACAAGCGACTCTGTGTATTAAAAATAATATAATAAATATATACTTAAAATAATTGCGTGAGTAGTAAAACAAAATAAAGGCAAAAAAACGTTTTAAGTTCAGAAATGTTTTGATTGCCCCCTCCCTTGCCTCACAGTGGTTTGGTCCACTGCCTGCTTTCCTCTTTTACCCATACACACACACACAAGTCCGGTGGGAGAGAGAGCAACCCTGCGTCCCAATGTGCATACTATCCACCCTATCTGCCCTAAATAGTATTGAAAATTACTAATGTCACATAGAATTTAGAATGGATAGTATGCACATTGGGACACAGGCCAAGTTCCTCAGTAACAGTTAGTTATGTATGTGTAATTAGGCTGTTTGAGATGCGCCTCGCCTCACCTACAGGCGAGAGTAGGCGGCTGCAGTGAGGGGAGGAGTGAAATAAGCTCAGTCAAGACGGACAGTGGAACATGTCATAAACCACGCTAGACTTGCATGCTGTTCTTCATATCCTTTACTGAACACTTCCGTATATGTACATACGCATACATAATAATAACCAATAAGAAAGCTTGTTACAAACCCAAATACGATTTATCACATCTTCCCCCTTTTTGGGAAAAGTATGACACTTTTTAACAAAGAAAATCAGATCAAAAGTTCAGTTACAGTGCTGCTAACATCACAAACATAAAACATTATGTGAAATGGATCTTTCCACGAATAAAGTCTCTGTAATGCACTAATTAGACAAGAAAAGGGAAAAAAAAATTTGAATCAGTATTATGACTGGTAGAGCAATGGCTTTCTTATCACACGCCCACTGTGTGTGGTCTTGGGTGACACATGTTGTGGAGTATGAGGCATAGCAGCCGTAGGTTCTAAGGAAGGAATGGACGTTCCCTGATTCGCCTCAGGTAATTGCTCACTTGGAACACCAGATAGGTGACTTTTCTCAACATCTGTTGTGCGGTCAGGTACATCTTGTTCATGTTGAGTAGCAGTATCCCCTGGAATGGCTTGGAGATGTTTACGATTCCTGCGAAATTCTCCGTGGTCAGTTGACACATAATATGACCTTAGCTGTTCAGCTTGATGACTTACAATCCCTTTCGCTGTCCACTCCTTTTCACCATCCAGCTTTAGGCGCATTGAGTCCCCAGGAGATAGCGGTGATAAGGATCTAGCACCATGTCGTCGATTGAAGAAGTATCTGTAAGATTCCTTGGCTTTGCGATCCTTAACTTTTACTCTCTTCAAGTCAGGCCATACAGGGACCAAGTTACTTGCCATCACTGGAACTGTAGTCCGGAGGTGCCTTCCCATGAGAAGCTGCGATGGACTACACCCTGTAGCTGCCATTGGAGTTGCCCTATATGCGAGAAGGGCCAAGAAAGGGTCATCTTGCTTTAGTATCTTCTTTGCTGTCTGAACAGCCCTCTCAGCTTTCGATTGTGAGAAGTAAGGACTGGACGTCACGTGAACAAACCCATACTGTTCTGCAGATGTCTTAAACTCGACTGATGTGAACTGCCGAGCATTGTCAGAGTACAGCCTTTCCGGGATGCCAAAATGTGCAAACATGCTCTTTAGTTTGCCAATCACTCTTCTGCTTGTCATGTCCACCAAATGGGCTATTTCAATAAATCTCAAATAATAATCCACTACAACAAGGTATTGATGGCCACTTGCTTCGCAGAGATCTACCCCAAGGTGTCTCCATGGGCCTGGGGGTAACTTTGTCACTAGCAATGGCTCCTTGCGTTGAGTGGGCTTATTAATCTGGCACAACTGGCACTGGTTCACTTTACGTTTTAGATCAGAGCTGATGCCTGGCCACCACACTGATAGGCATGCCCGCTCTCGACACTTGCTGAGTCCTTGATGGCCTTCATGAATGCAAGCAAGTACTTCATCCCTCATTTTGATTGGGATCACGATTCTTGACCCATGCAAGAGAAGCCCTGCAGACTCACTCAGAAACCCTTGCTGGCTAAAGTAGGCTCGCATATTGACAGGCACTGCTTTTATATGTTTAGGCCACCCTTGCTGGACATTTTTAAGCACGCTTTGCAACTCTTCATCTGTTTTCGTAGCATCAGCTATCTGATGTAGCTTCTGGGGTGAAGCTGGCAAGTGCTCCTCAACTCCAGCTATATAGGCCTCGACTTCCTCTTCGAGGTCTGACTGTTCTGAGTTGGCCAGGGGGTGTCTGGACAATGTGTCCGCTATAAGAAGAGACTTTCCTGGGGTATACACTGCCACTGGGTTGAAGCGCATCATCCTAATTAGGAGCCGCTGACAGCGAATGGGGACCTCGTCAAGATTTTTCTGGTTTATCAAAGGGACTAAAGGTTTATGATCTGTGAGTACTTTGAAGGACTCTAAACCGCAGAGATATCGTGACAGCTTTTCGCACGTCCAAACTGAAGCCAAACACTCTTTTTCAATTTGAGCGGAGTGCTTCTCTGCGGCTGTGAGAGTACGGGAACAGAAGGCCACTGGAAGCATCTTCCCATCATGCTCTTGAAGCAATGCCCCCCCATTCCGTAACTGCTGGCATCGGCCGTGACGACTGTTGGCTTGTTCAAGTCGTAATATGCCAGCACTGGGGCCGCAACTAACATGTCTTTCACTTTCGTGAATGCCTCCTCTTGACTCTTGTCCCACCTCCACACTACGTCAGCTCTCAGTAGCTCATTCAATGGCTGTAACACCGTAGCGCTGTGTGGCAGGTAACGGCAGAGGTAATTAATCATACCCAGCATCCATTTTAACTCAGTCAGGCACGCACCTTTTCTGGGTCGGGTCTAATGCCCTCTTGACTGAGACGATGTCCCACGAAACCCAGTTCTTTCTGACCAAAAATGCATTTTTCCTTCTTCAGCTTCAACCCTGAGGCATGGATAGCCTTCAGTACTTCGTCAAGTCTATGGTCATGTTCTTCACGAGTGCGACCATATACTAAGATGTCGTCCATGTAGCAGCATACTCCCTCAATGTTCCGAAGTAGCTCACTCGTGCATTTCTGAAATATCTCTGGAGCGCTAGTTATGCCGAATGGCAAGCGACAGAAACAGTCCCTCTTGAAAGGGGTTATAAAAGCAGTCAACCTCTTGCTGGCGTCATCTAGCGGTATCTGCCAGAAACCGCTGGCAGCATCGAGGCTAGAAAAGACTGTCGCCCCTGCCAGTTTAGAAGTGATGTCATCCAAGGTTGGCAGAACATACTTTTCACGAATGACGGCTTCGTTCAGTCATTTGAGGTCGACACATATTTTAATGTCTCCGTTCCTTTTGGTGACTGGCACCATTGGGGCACACCATGGAGTGGGCTCAGAGACCTCTTCAATCACGCCCAGCCGCTCCATTCTGTCCAGTTCTTGTTTTACCTTCGTAAGCATTGGAATTGGTACTCTACGAGCTACATGAACACTGTATGGCTCCGCTGTACTTTTAAGCATTATTCGCATGCCATCAGTCCCAAAGAGCCAAACACATTCTCTCTTATTTCGTCAATTCTTTTTATTAGCCCCATTTGAATTGCAGCACTGCGTCCTAGCAGATTTCCAACGTGGGCTCCTCTCACCACATATGCATTCCTCATGTACGTATTTTTATTTAGGCATACTTTTATTCTCATCTGGTCCACACACTCCAGCTTGCCACCAGGACTGTTTAGTATGATATTTGTTTTGGTCAATGGCATCTTATTTTTCAGGCTTTCATAACTTTTCTCAGATATTACTGTGGCATCTGCACCAGAATCAATTTTGAAATTGATTGTTTTGCCTTCCATAAGAATGTCAACTGTCCATGGTGGAATGGGTGCATCCTTACTTTGAACAGAGCCCAAGAACATTGCTGACCCTGCATCTTCACTGGATTGCAGCAGTGAAGCGAGAAGCAGAATAGCAGCTAGCAACTCCAGGATATACAACCAACATTTCCATTCAGGTAAGGAAATATTGTCGTCCCCCCCCCCCCACCCATTTGATTATTTGTATTTCTTAACGTTAACTCTTCAAGTATGATGCAGCATTGTGTTTTCGTCATTGTTTACATATGCGTGTAAACTATGAGTTCACATTAGTTGTCCAGCTATCTTGTCAGCAGATAAATGCAGTGTGTAACACATTATAGAAATTTATACTGTAAACTTGAATGTTGAATAGTGTAACAGTTAACTGCAGTAGTTTACAAAAGGTAACGGTCAAAAAAATGTCATCACTTATTAAGCTTGTCTAATGTTAATTCCAACATGTACTGATGTATTAAACAATAATAGCATTATTTTTAAAATATTGTGCATTAAATTAAATTGTTTTTCTACTTTTGTCTTTAGGACAGCCGTCATCTGTAATGTCACTGAGTGCTACAGGAAGGACAGCCAAACCACATGTGACCATATGAACACCCAGATGTGTTTGACAACTTGAGGATGAAATGCATTGTTGTACTTAAAGCTGCTCTCGGCCAGGCCAGATACTGACTGCTGCTTTTGATATTGATCACATATTAATAAATTTGGTGGAAACAGTTGAAAGTAAGAGGATGTCTTTTGTTTATATGCAGTATTGGTCAAAAGTCACAATATACATTACTATTAGTATTAGATTTATTACTATTAGACACATTACTATTTTTAATGTTTTTAAAAGACGTCTCTTATGCTCATCAAGCCTCCATTTTATTTGATCAAAAATACAGACAAAAACAGTAATATTGTGAAATATTATTACATTTTAAAATAATGGTTTTGTTTTAATATTCTTTATATTTATTTCTGTGATGCAAAGCTGAATTTTCATCAGCCTTTACTCGTCTTGTCACATGATCCTTCAGAGATCATTCTTATGTGCAGATTTGATATTTGGTTATTGTCAGTGTTGGAAAAAATTGTGCTGCTTAATATTTTTCTGGAACCTGTGATGCTTTATACAGAATTGATTGATTGAATCCTGGCAGGGATTTTCAAAATATAGAAATCTTTCCTAACAGTGTGTCCTTACTATCACTTTTTAAATCAATTTAAAATCCTTGCTGAATACATGTATTAATATTCTTTCAAAAAAGAAATAAATAAAAAATACTGACCCCAAACTTTTGAACAGTAGTAGCATGTTGTTACAAAATATTTATATTTTAAATAAATGCTGTTCTTTTATTCTTCAAAGAATCCTAAAATTATCACAGGTTATAAAAAATTTTAAGCAGCACAATTGTTTCCCACACTGATAATAAGCATATTAGAATGATTTCTGAAGGATCATGTGACACTGATAACTGGAGTAATTATGCTGTAAATTCAGATTTGATCACAGAAATAAATGATATTTTAAAGCACATTAAAATAGAAAACCATTATTTTAAATTGTAATAATATTTCAAAATATGACTCTTTTTGTCTGTATTTTTGATCAATTAAATGCAGGCTTGATGAGCATTGGAGACTTCTTTCAAAAACGACGCTACAGAGCTCTGAGCACCAGAACGACCAGCACTGGAACAGTTTCTTCCCACAGGCAATCCATCTCATGAACACCTGACAATAATTGTGGAACACACACTATTTATGCACTTACACACTTATTTATTTAACACACATACTTAATCTACATTTCAATTGCACATAATATACCTGTACATATAACTGTCTATTGTTATATACCTGTACATGCAATTGTCAATTTGTATATTGTAATTCCTTATCTACTTGTTCTATTTTTGAATTCTTCTTTTTATTATCTGTGTCTTGTCTTGTCGCTGTCGTTCTGTTGCACTGTGGAAGCTTCTGTCACGAAAACAAATTCCTCATATGTGTAAACATACCTGGAAATAAATGTTTAATAAAACATTAAAAATAGTAATAGTGCCCACACTTTTGACCAGTACTACTATATGTGTATGTGTTTACAGTTTACTTGACCAAGCACACATTATAAAACGAATAAAATCATTAATAATGGCATGTAGTGATTAGTTTATTAGCATTCATATAGCGTTGTAATATACATGCATGTTCTGTAAAGCTGCAGTGAAACTATATGTATTGTGAAAAGCGCTATACAAATAAATATGGAAAAGAATATTTGCACAGACTGACCCAGCAATGCAAGTGAAATGTCAACTAATCAGCTCCCCGGACATCTTGGCGACAAACCATGATAAGTACGTAAGTGACACTGTTTGTCTAGATTCAGTTTAACCAAACATAAGACTGATGTCATCCATTGTACGAACAAATGATCCCAGACTTTCCGCTATGGAGTTAATTGTAAGCATCCAGACTGCGATACATTTACCGTCATCTCTCGCATACACGCACAGGCAGCATCAGTCAGAGCCGCTTTGAGCTGTCCGGAAGACTACTTTTAATGCTCTTTGTAGGTTTGCGCCTCAGACATATTTAGGGTATTCCAATCACAGTTTATTTATTTATTAAATAACTTAAATATTACGTTTTCGCTAGACTTAAATAGTACGCGCTTGTTTTGACAAAATGACGCTACCGGAAATGCTTCAGGGACATGCGCAGTAGAGTTCCAACGCCTTTGTTATTGTTTACGTCCTTGAAATGGTCTATAATATGTTTTTTTTTTTTTTTTATTAATGCTTGAACAAATACAGAACAGAAGTATACACAGGGGGGAAAAAAACATTTAAACTATACACGTATGTATAAAGTAAACAAATAAATCAAAATAAAATAAAATAGTGAAAGGCCTTACTAAATCACAATAACTTAAATATACCAAATAGATACACAGTTTTAACAGCTTTTTTGTTTGTACTCTCCTTAATGGAACTTATATAGATATCTAATTCCTTACGTACCACAGAAAAAAGAGGCTTCTGATTGCTGAATTTACAACGATGAATATGAAATTTAACAAGTATAATCAAGAGATTAATTATATAAGCCTTATTTTCAAACTTCTTGTCATAGTTGGTCTATAATATGTTTATTTAAATGGTGCTTGACTGTGACGTGTTTTGAGCGCGCTCTGAGTCTCATTCAAATGCTGTAAGGAGGGAGTTACCATGGAAACGGGGTGGCAACTCTCAAACTGATAGCTGCAACACTGCCTCTCTAGCTGCTGTTTTCACCGTTTTCAGGTGAGTTTAGTCCCTAAAATCACACAAATATTACATTCAACTGTTCCTGACACTTTTCTTTCTTGTAATTGATACGCTTCTGTTGAATATTTACTTCATAAAGACGGTTTAGTGTCGAAAAAGTCCGTTAGCATCTCAACTGTTTTCAGACGATGTATGCTAACTCTACATATTGAGCTCTGATTTATCAAAGTTTTGAATTCATCACATTTATGTGTAGTTGGGAGATTTTAATAGCTTTGTAAAGGTTTTGTCAATGGGTTATTGGAATTAGACGAATTTATTTAGCCTAAAATTTATTTATTTAGCCTAAAGGGCTTATTTTGGGGAGGGGGACGACGACCGTTATTTAGAATGTGTCACTTTATGGTTTCCATGGTGACGCGTCATTGCTTGTCACGTGACACACCGCAGCAGCAACAACGCTGAATGAATGATGATCTGCTTAAACTGCTTTTATGTCATTTTTCCTTTTTTATTCAGAATATTCACAAATGTGTTAGCTATGGCATTAAATATCTGATATTCCGATTGTCAAATACATGCAAGTGAAAGTGTATTGTTGTTTAAACACCTTTAACGATCGCGTTAGTTGAGCTATATGCGCGATGGGCGCCGCCATGTTAGTTTGTGCCGCAGACGCAGTTCAGAGAATCGGATCTGTTGGATTTACAACACGTGAATTCATCCACTTCTCCTGAAATACTTAAAAGTAAGTGGCTGGTGAACTGGGAGAAGAATAGAGTAAACATTAAAGTTACTTGCACAATGTGTATCTGATATGAATAAAACGTCGAATTATAATGGAAAGGATTATTATTACCTCTTCCATAGACATCAGTGTGTATTTTACAAACTCTAAATGTATTGTTTTTTTAGTACTTATTTGAATTTATATGTCTGAAACCTAAAATAAACAGTATGTGGTTGAAAACACTGAAAAGTTGTGATATATGACAGCTCTGAGCGCGCCTGTCTCTGGCTAAATTCAACATTTGCTTAAAAACAAGAAATTTTATGACACAAAATTTTGAAATGTAGGCTTAAATCAAACACATTTTAATTCAGATTCTGTATATATATATATATATATATATAAAACGGAAAACAAAAACAACGCCCCCCCCCTGTTCCAATGTCTATGCGGTGACGTCACTTAAAGGAGGGCGATTCCACAGTTTAGGCCTAACTGCAAGGACAATAGCCTGCAAAATCAATCTTCATGGAGAAAGCCATTGTCCTCAGGTTAACATCCTGAGAAACCTGGGGTACAGCTGTGTGAAAGGCAGGATAAATCTGGCAATGGTAAACTAGTAAACTTTGATCAAAGTTGAGTTGATGTAAAATTTAACGTATGTAACATGGACGGAAAAACAGTGCAAATTCAAGCAGAAAGTGTACTTAATCTAATTCAGTTTAATAAAATTCTGGTTGAATCCCAGTTCATGTTTTGTTTTGTTCCTAATTTGGTATAGTTATGAGTCATGCGTTGTGTATGGTTCACAAAACTGGTAATAGGACTTCCATGCAGGCAGGGTGGCCATCTAATATTATCTGTTCTATAAACTTAAAGGTGCATTTTTGATTCTGGTATGTTCATAAACTGAAAGCCAGCAAAATTACTAACAAATACCACAGGTATATTTTTCAAATTTATTTGCCAAATGTAGAAGCCAAAGGAACTCCTACAAGTGTGCAAAGTTATAACGTGTGTAACGTGGACGGAAAAAATTAAACAATCCTGCAAGATTGCCTCTGTAACACAAAATAATACCATTTCATGAAAACTGGCAAAGAATAGAACAAGTTCATAACACATTAAAATAACCTGTCATCATTTACTAAATCATTTACCAAATTTAAAGATCATACATCGTGAATGAAATAACATTTGTAACGTGGACATATAAAATGAGTAATTCTGCTGAATAGAGCACCAATAACTCTATGCAAAGTAACCCTGAATATTTGTTAACTAAAGAGTTATGACTAATTATTTTTTAACCCTTTAAATTTATAATTATGTGTTTAATTATATGCTCTGAACACCACAGCAAACTTAATTTACAGAATAGCTGTTTCATTTCTTGAATACACTTCTTAAAATTAAGAATCTGAAATATGAATGATGACTGTTAGTCTCCACGTTCATGTCAATTACAAGGATATTATCTTCTCTATGATAAGCTGCAATTTATATAGCCTGATTTACAGAATATGATGCTGCATGAATGGTGGCCTACATAGTATTTGGAAAAGTTTTTTGATTTCATATTATTGCATGATAGGCTAATCGACCAAAAATCTACGTGTGTTCCTTAACATTATAGCCCAGTTCACTGTCGTTTAAAAACCTATGCGATTAACGCCGACAGTTTATTCTAATGGCATAAGTGAGATTGTGTTAACGCACTATTAACGTGTTAACTTCGTGACAGCCTAAGTTATATTCTTACGAACATTGGACAGAAAAAGAAAATCATCAAAAAAAACAAAAAAAACCCAGAAAAAAGTCAGCAAAATCATTGACGATGTTGACTTTCATGAACAGCTTATTGAGTCAAACATACTCAGAAAACAACGTTCGAAGTTGGACAGACTGAAAATTTTCGTCTAATTTACGAACAGAATCTGTCAAAATGTATACAATCACCATTCATGCATGCTCTTTCACGACGAACACGACTTTCGGTCCGAAACCACTAGCAATCATCCGACTTGCACACTCTTTTATCCTTTCTCACCATAATGATCCTATTTAATGTTTACTTAACCGAAGTTTACCACGTTCGTATCATTTTAACGTTCGTAAACTTTTGGACAGAAGCCACAAACTTACCCGCATTCGTCGAAATGCGTGAAATCTTGTTCACTCTTCCTCCCACGCAGAGCATGCGTGACCTATACAATCTTATTTCTGACGTGAGAACCGTTGAGACATAGGAGATGGAAATTCAGCGTCAGAATAAAATGTACGAGCGTTATGATTTTTGGACAGAAAATCTCTGCCCCTGTTTTATCCCGATTTATTAACAGTTTATCATGTAGCAACGCATATGAGAATTTAACCCACACAAGAAGTTTATATCGTTTTGCTACTGATAGAATTACATGGAAAAATTATATCTCTGTTTCCTTTAGAATCATAGTTTAACTTTCGTAACTGCTTGGACAGAAGGTGTAACGAACGTTAAATGTTTCCATTGCATCGTGGTGGATTAAGGGAATTATACTTTCAGTGTTAGTAGTAGTATTTTGTAGAAGACACACCAAAATAAATGTTATGCGCCAAAATTGAGGATTTTATTGAAGGAAATGAAAGAAATGACTTAGGAAAAATCCAGATGCACTGAATGTCCCACCCTGACATCCGCAATTTCTGGGGACGGAAATAAAATAAAGTCTCATTACACGATAATGCCAAGGCTTAGTGAGATAAAATTAACTTTATTATTTCTTACATCTATCTTAAACAAAATTTGTGAACTAAAAATAAAAAAATTACAGCAACTGGGTATTATTCAATCTATATTGTTCATTACACCCCTTGTGGACCGAAACTGTGGAATCGCTCATGAGCATGTATTAACTGAATCTAGTTAAAACGTGATTTGATATTTAATGGCAAACAATTATTGATAAAAATTGTTCTGTGGTTTCAGGAGTAACACTTCTACAGCAGAAGAGAAGCTCCAAGATATCAAAATTTCTGAAGGAAGCTGCTGACAGAGATGTGGGAAACATAGGTAAGCTGCATGAGAAAGCTCATTAAATCACTTCATATATGCAAATATGTAGTGAAAAAATGCATATCACCATGCATCTTTTACAATTCTTTATTAAAGTTATTTTAAGAAGGTTCTGACATCCAAACATGAGTGAGTGATGTTAAAATGTATTTTATTTCTGTGATCAAAGATGAATTTTCAGCATCATTACTCTTCAGTTTTACATGATGATGATTCAGAAATCATTCTAATATGCTGATTTGCTGCTCAGGAAATATTCCTGATTCGTATTTTGTTTTGTGTTTTGTGTGTATTATTCAGGATTCCTTAATGAACAAAGTTTAAAATGAACAGTGTTTATTTGAAACAAAAATATTTACTCTAACTTCTCATCAATTTAATACATCCTTGCTGAATAAAAATTAATTTATTAAAAAACCTCACTGACTGCAAACTTTTGAACAGTATTGTACAATACCATTTAAAGGTCTGGAGTCTATTTAACAATGAATCCTGAAAAAAAAAAAAAAAAAGTTTACACTAAAATGTTTACCTGCACATCTTTTTTAAAATATTGTTAATAATCAGAAATGTTTCTTGAGCAGCAAATCAGATTTATTTTTTAAATATCATGTGACACTGAAGACTGGAGTAATGATGTTAAATTCAGCTTTGATCACAGAGATACATTACAATTTTAACATATTCAAATAATTAAATAATTCAAATAATTAAATAAGAGACTTCTTTCAAAGATGTAAAAAGCCGCTTTAAACTGAAACTATAAACTATAGGCTACTATATCTTACGATTTTTTTTAAAGCCTTTCATATAAAGCCTGATACATGTAGAACAAATTGTATTATGCACTTTCTCCGCAGCAGTTCAGTCTGTGTCCTCCCTAGATATTTTTTTCAGATGCGCTCGTATCAAACTACTTATCGATATTAACGGTATTGCTTCATACTGTATCGCTTATAAAGATTATATCGATATATCGTACAAACTCGATATACCGCCCAGCCCTACTGTAACACCTGGTTCATTTTTTTTTTTTGTGACGTCTGCCTCATTTTAAAGATGTAATTGTGAACAGTAGTAATATTTGTAAATGTTTGTTTGCTAACATTTTGTTTAGGTTTTTCTTAGTTCATTAAAGTTTAAACTGAATTTTGCAGCTATATTACAGATATAATGTTTGTCAGCTGGAGCTTTAAAGGGATAGTTCACTCAAATGAAAATTTGCTGTTAATTCACTGACCCTTAGGCCATCCGAGATGCAGGTGACATTTTTTTCTTTAAGCCTGTATGTTTAGTCTGTATGACAAATGTTATAAATGGAGATTGTTATTAAATAATGGCTATTATGTGCTGTAAATTGTGTGGTTTTAGTGATTGATAAACATCAGTTAATCATTTTTAATAATTTTGTTAAACTATAAAAATATATGTTTTAGTTCCCCTGCAATTTCTTATGATGCCCAAATAATAAATCTTAGTTGAGGTAACAAACACATGGAGTAAATGGTTAAATTTTAAATGACATAACTTGCTGTAGTCTTCTAAATGTTTGACCAATTAAAACATTTTATTTTTTAAAACTACTTTTTAGAGTGTAGACTGTGTCTGTTCCCTGAATACTGAGGACAAATTATATGCTTACTAAGGGATATACAATAAAAGATTGCGATTTAACCAAATTATAGCAAAGTAAGCTAAATAATGTCACAAAGTACCCAGTATAGTACCCAGAATATCAAAGTCCAGTAAAGGAGGCAGAGCTTTTTCGCATTTTACTCTTAAATTCTCAAATAGCCTTCTGATAATGTTTGGGGCTCAGACACACTCTCTCTGTTTAAATCTAGATTAAAAATACATATTTTAGCCAAGCGTTCACATAACAACTCATAACCTTGTACTCTAGTAATAAATGCACGTGATCATCTTTTGCCTGAAATAATATGAACAGCATCTATGCTAATTCTTCTCCTTTTGTTTCTATCTCTCAGGTTTCCCATCCCAGTGTTACTACAGCTTGGATCCAGCCTCAATTGTGGTTACTTCAGATGAAGACCCCAGATGATGGCAACTATAGATGAACATACCAACCTGACAAATGTTATGTATTGCAATCATTGCCTTAAAGCATACGTTGAGTGATTTTCAACCCACTTTGTATTGTTACTATGATGGTAATATATGTGAACGAACAATGTTTAATCTTTCTCTGAGTTCCATGAGATATTCCCATTTATTTGTCAGCCAAATAATATTTTGCATTATCCGAATATTGTTTATTTACATATTACAGACTTTGTGGCAGTATAAAGTGGATTTAAATTCACCAAACTTACCCTTTAACGTTTGTATGTTTAACTGAACATGACTTTGAACACATAACTTGTATTATCTTAGAGTTATTGACATATAGACATTAATTTGTTGCCAGAAGATGCTCCCCATTGAGTCACAGTCACCTCAGGCTGTTGATAGGAATTTTTTTTTTTTGAAACTTTGAAATTTTCTAAAGCTGCTTTGATTGTGAAAAGCAGTGTACCCTTACAACAGTTAACCATGTTTTACTATGGTAAAACTAGTAATCATAACTGTAGTAATCAGGGTTTTTTTTTGTTTTTCTCAAACTAAGGTTTTGATATCATGTTCTACTAAAGTAATATTTTAGTAATGCTGGAGTAAAACTGTGGTAACCATAGTTTTTGAAACCATGAAGTTTGTAGTTACTATAGGTTTACTACTATGCTGTAGTAAGACCATGGTTATGGTTGTTACTGTGAATTTACTACAACAATCATAGTTAAACCATGGTTAATTTTGTGGTTGACTTTTGTACTGGTACAAATATGTGAATTGAATGCTTCTATTTGAAAGTCACATTGGATAAAACCATCTGATAAATATACTGTAAATGCATTTGTATGTTTAATCTGTTCACTGAAAATAAATTTGCTATTGTACATTGTTTTTGATCCATTATTGTGTGCTAGGATATTTTGGTTAGCGTAATGGAACTGATTATGAACCACGGACCGACCGTGGACCGCCAGTAAACAGTAATTATAAACCAGCGGCTCGTCATTGGACCGCTGTCGGAAAAGCGGCGGCTGTAGTGTTGGGTCGTTCTTGAACGATTCGTTCATTTTGAACGAATCTTTAATGTGACTCGGGAAGAACGAGTCGTCTCAGGGAGTGATTCGTTCAGTCGCGCATGCGCAACATCCTATAGGTTCTGTACTGGAATTAGTTCACCTGTTTCGAGTCTTCGGGTTTGAGTCGTTCGTTCATCACGTGACAGCCTCATACACTAACCTATGCAGTCAGAGCCGGAAAGAGAATTGATTAGTTCACCTCCCGAGTCATCGGGTTTGAGTCGTTCGTTCTTTTGTCACGTGACGTGACAGCTTTGGGCAGAGAAATTAGTTAATTTACAACCTTCCTTACAAACGGGTGCATAGTCATTATTATTATTATTATTATTATTATTTACTCGTATAGTTATGTGATGCATTTCTGGTCTCAAATTATTGCTTTTAATTTCTGTCACGATGGTTCTTTTCCATAATACTGAATGTAGTAATAAAGATAATAAAGAGTTGGTTATATTTTAATTTAATTAATTTTTTTTTTTTTTTTGGAGTCTAATCTTCATAAAATACAATACCTTGTTGTATTTATGTCTTTTGAGTTAACCCTTTAGATTAGACTATAGTGTTACTGACTATATTTTTGTAACATATGACACTTTAGACATTAACACTGTGTACACACTCTTGAATTGTTTTTTTATTGTTTATTTTTGTGCCAGAAAAAGCTTTAGCAAAGAGGATAACTATTCCAAAATGAATTAAAACAATTTAAATAAAAAATACAAGAAAATTAAAATATACTAAAGCCACAGAGCCAGATCATAACCTTAATATTTTAAACTAACATTAATCATTCATATTCAAAATGTTATTTGCTTTCACTTTATGTCATTGTGTCTTTTTTGACCAATCTTCTTATACAAATATTAGACCAATATGTCAAGTCTGCCTAGGAAAAACAATTATACCAGCAAAGTCAAAACTGGAGTAAAAATGAACAAACTATAAGTGCTTTGTAATTTTAGGCTTGGATTTTTTTATTATATAGTTATATTATATGTTTATTGATAGACAAAGACAGTGAAAGGACAAATCAATCAATATTTTATTTATAACAGGGTTTTATTTATTTATAAAATAACACAGATCCTCAAGAAACAGTAACAAAAACAGTGACAGAAATGAACAGACCATTTTTATTTCTAGGAAAATGCTTATTACACATATTTTGATAATTTTATGATAATTCTTAAATATGATCCAACATACAAAAAAATACAGTTTTACTTTATAGTATTTTACTGATCCGGCAAGTGGTCACGTGACAAAAGAACGAACGACTCAAACCCGAAGACTCGAAACAGGTGAACTAATCAATTATCTTTCCGGCTCTGACTGCATTGGTTTAACTTATGGGGCTGTCACGTGATGAACGAACGACTCAAACCCGAAAACTTGTCAGATAAGAGGTGAGGTGAGCTAATCAAGACCCAGGTAAACGATGAATTAATCTTTTCTGTTTCTTATAGCATTATAGTTTGTATTGTTTGTAGTGTGATCAACGTTTGCATAAATAGTAGATGTGTTAGGGAAGTAGCACGTATTTTTAATTATATTTTGCTAAAATGAACGAAATGACTCGAAAAAAGATTCGTTCATTTTGCTGAACGAGACTCAAAGGTCCGAGTCCATGGGCGTCGCTAGGCCATTTTTAGGGGGGCTTTAGCTGCGATGGCACAGAGGAGAGGACAAGGTGTGTGTTTATCGATAGATTGTTATAATATCTACATCTATGCAGTTCTTTGTCATAAATACAGTTTACAAAAAGTCATGGGAGAGCAATCGGTTTCCAATCTACTGTAAAGTTTTCGCTGCATTCGCCATGAACACATACTTCATAAAACGATCACGTTATTGCTATTTTCGTTTGAAAATTTAGCTTTCAATATAGAACATAATATTATATTACAGTTATGCATAGAAATGATTAAAGACAGTGACAGACAGCACTCAGTCAGTGTACTCATTTTAATTGCATATCAGAGTGATTGACAGAGATTGAAACATT
Source organism: Onychostoma macrolepis (assembly GCF_012432095.1). Taxonomy (NCBI): domain Eukaryota; kingdom Metazoa; phylum Chordata; class Actinopteri; order Cypriniformes; family Cyprinidae; genus Onychostoma; species Onychostoma macrolepis. The sequence continues at coordinate 26,275,260 of NC_081173.1, forward strand.
GTGTGTGTGTGTGTGTGTGTGTGTGTGTGTGTTTTGTATTAATTTAAAAAAAATAATTTTTATTGTTTGAATTGAATTGATGTAGAACGGTTCTACAGTTTTTTGTACAAATTTTCAGTCAATTTGTTTGTAAATATTTATTTATTTTTTATTATTATACCCTCATTGGGGGCTGAGCCCCCCTAAAATGAAAATCCTAGAATCGTCCCTGTCCGAGTCAGTAAAATGATCCGAACTTCCCATCACTAGGCGGCTGCCGCTGGTGGTCCGCTTGAATAGCGATGAGCAAAACGCCGGTGGGCCGCCGACTCTGCCACCAATGGGCCGCCAGTATGTTAGCTGGGATACAAGGAGATCAAAGGCAGATATAGCGTTATTCTCACTCATGCGCTGTGCTGCTGATAAACATGATATAATTTCAGTTATGTTGCTTTTATATGAATATAAATACGATGAAGACACTCAAAGTGCTTGCTATTTAATTCGATAGGAAGGGCGTATTTATCATCCATTTTTATTTTAATTCAAACATGTATTTTAGATTTTTATAGAAACTATATGACAACAATCACATATCTCACACAGAGATCGCACTGTCAGTGTTTGGGAATATTCATGCACAATTTAAATACATAATAGCATGAAATCAGATTAAAAAGATAAAACATTTTAGAAGAGAACGCAGCATCACAGTTTTCTGAACCAATGAGCATTAAGCTGTGTCGTCAGTCAGTATAGTTTCCCATCATGCTTTTGATCCGCCAGTCGGTGGAGAGCAACTGCGCGTGACTGCTCAGTCCGACACAGCCGCCTCGCCGTCGCGAGAGTTTTTTGGCACATGTCAGCATGACATCAGAGCAAGGCGGACGTAACTCGGACACTTTTCTAACCGGCATGCATATCGCGGTGACATGGGGGCAAACTCCAAACAATTGTACTGGGCAAGGCAATCCGCCCATGAGTATGCTTTGAACGCGGAAAGTGTATACCCGGGCCTTAACACCCTTAAGTAGTTCTCATACATTCGTTTATAAAGTGCAATGTAATGTTAAAAACCTACAATTTCCCCTAAGAAAAACACAAAGATTGTGCCCTTATGAGCACATAGTATTTGCACAGGCCTAATAAGGCGAGTAAAGACAGCTGTTTTATCTATATGAACCAGAAAAGCATGTCAAACTAACCCTGGAGCAAAGGTCAGTCCAGAGGTAGGGCTACTTAAGCAGGTCGGGCTTTCTCCAGCAATCCTGAACTTGGAAAAAGCAGATGCGACAACTCAACAGGTCTCTCTGGCCATCAGGTAGGGTGAATTTGGGTAATCTGAGACATTTTTTGCAATTTTGACTTCTGCAATATATCTATCTAACACATGAGATCAACACATTAGACTTTCCTTAAGATGTGTTCTAACCACACCAGAAGAAAGAATGTAGATATTATACCTAGAGGAGACATGCCACACCTATTTTTTTGTGTTTTTGTGCCAACAACAAAAAAAATGTACTTGAATTTGGTAATCTGGGACATATGTATTAGGCCTAAAAAAGCCTATATTCACCATACTTTATGCATGCCAAACACAATATCACCAATTTTTAAAAAGCATTATGAAAAAAAAGTACAGAAATCTCAATAAGAAAATGTATATTCCAATATCAGGAAAAGTCATTTCTATATCTACACAGGATTAACGATCTACTGTGTTAATTCATTTAAATTAATTTAAAACTCTATTAAAATTGGTTAACATTTGTTTAACATTGTATTAACACTTTAAAAAATCAACTAAAATTTAAGCAACAGCAAGCAACAATTTGATTAACGGATTATTCATCCAATTATTCAAGTTCTCCATTCTATGAAACTGGGGCTACTAGGGGAGCAATATTGAATAGATCACAAACATAATTTGAATTAGGAACATTGTCTTATTTATGACAGATTTATGTCCTTAACATTAATCTAGTCAGAATCCTATGTCACTGACCTTATCATGCAATTCCCAGGGGAGCTTCTTGATTGACAGGTGCCCCGCCCCTTTCTGTGGAATCACCCCCATGAAGACATGTGATTTCAGCCACATGACATCCATGCAAAAATTATAGTAGAAGTCCCGTTGACTAAATTTTGTTAGAACAGGAAATAAACACACTGGAGTTTAGGTGTCCCAGATTACCCAAATTCACCCTGTTTGAATCCGTTTGTTGCTTTTAAACAACATAAAGCCACCATATCGTGACTTGTTTGGTCTAGCGTTAATTTAACAATACAAGTTTGTTCTATCATTGCTGGGATAAAAACACATGGAAAAGATCAAGTTTAATCTGGCTCCACTCGACTTTGATTCGGATCAAACCAGTCCGTAGCTGCAGTAGGCCTACACAGCGTTTAACATCTGATTCTGATTGGTCAATCGCGACGTTCGATGGTCAGATATATCTGAGTAACTTTGCCAGTATCAGCACTGCAAAACCGACTGCTCATTCTGTACTTTACTCAATTTGGCTTACACATTAGCAAATATACATAAACGACTACTTAATGAGCAGTTAGCTACTTTTTTGTAATAATTTTTTGTGGCAAAAGTGTCCCATCTTAACTGAATTCGCCATAAGTAGCTCACAATTTAAGATAGTTTGTAAGTTCTATTAAAAACTAATTATTGTCTATTAAACAAGCTGTAACCAACTAAAACTTTTGACTCAAGAATATGAGATAAAGACATGCATGTGCCTGCTCATTTAAACAACATATTAGCCTATATTGTAAAAACCAGTCTGTGGAGCTCATCTACTTAAATGAGTGACAACCACATTCCACAAGTGAATACATGTCACGCATCTTGAATTCAGAAGTGACACCTGTATTTTGTACAAATGCAAGAACGTTGATTAGAGGGTTCATCTGGCCTAGGGGGATACTGACAGTGTTGGGTGTAACGCGTTACTGTAAATAAATTACTTATCCACTGAAAAAGTAAAGTAAGGGATTACTGTTCATTTTTAGGTAATTTAATTACAGTCACTTATAAAGTACTTGCGTTACATACAGAGGAGCAGGAAGTACTGTTTAATTGTTGGGAATATAATAATGTATTCCTGATTATGTAATCCTTATGAAACTAAAGCGAGGTACAGTCTTTCCCGTATCTGAGCTCATTATATGCAGTCACCTGCGTGCAAACACCCTCATCTAGATACAAAAAAAAAAATAGATTTAAAAAAAAAAAAAATCAAGATTTGTCTAATTTTCATCGTTTTTGAAAGAAGTCCTGCTATGAGGAATTTATACCTCTAAAGACCAGCGCGATCTGACACGGCTTTATTCAGCAGAGAAGATCATTTATGTAATTTATTCTTACCTACATAACGTGTTATTTTTACATAAACCTGTACGGATTTGTTGTGTTAAAGCTAAAATGTTAAACTATTCTATGTTTGACTCAAATTGAAAGAATAAAGAGTTTAATTTCTTTTAAGGTTTATAGGGATTTTAAGATGTAGCCTAATTAGCTATTTAAATAATTAAGTTACTTATTGAGTAACTAAGTTACTTTTCAGACAGAGTAATTAGTAAAGTAATTTAAATACAATATTGATGATGTAATTAGTAATAGTAATTAATTACTTTTTGAAAGTAACTTACCCAACACTGAATACTGATGATGATTGCTACTGTTTTATGCCTTGTTGGGCTTTAACTTTCTACCTGCCCAGAACTTCATACCTTTTTTTTTTCTGCAGGAGAGTAGAGGAGCAAAGATGTGGCTGTTGATGCGTTATAGGGGTTCCTATATGACAGCTGTCATATGTGTGATTATATTCTGCATGCTCCTGGTGTTCCGAACCCCTGTGGATGAGGTCTCCGAAGGCATGTGTGCATGTAAAGACTGCGTCAGGCAGCAGACCCACAGTTTTTGGTTCAATGAACTCTATGATCTCTCTATTCAACCACTGCTTACCTGGGAAAATCACGTCCTCCGTGAAGATATCTACAAGTATTGGAAGGTATCTGTATAATGATTATTTTCCAAAAACTATTGAGATGCTATGTAGGCAGCATTTTAAGACATCACAGGTGTGTTCCTGATACCTTTTTGCTCACATTCTCACATTGGATGTATTCTTCATGAAGAAGGCAATCCCAGAATGCATTATGATGAGCTCAGTGAAAGAATTCCATCCAAGATGGTTTCAATAGCTGATATATTAACTTTTTAATAGCTGATCATTTTTACCCAGCATATGTGTGTGCTTTGCATTGTTATTTTTGAAAATCATGTCAGTAGCTTGCCAACATGTTTACAGATGGTTCTATTGAAATCAATTTCTAAGTTGATGTTCCTGTGCAGTTCAGTAGATTTTGGAACAGAATTTAAATGTAAAAATATAATTTGTTTTCTGTGAACCTCAACATACCAAAACCTCTTCAATGGAGTCTCTTTTATATGACATTCCAGGGTCTTCAGAAAAATAAGAATGAAGACAACTACACAGCAGTGGTGGAGAAGTTGTTTTCTCTATTTCCAGATAAAATGCAATACTCAGATGCTAGTCCAAAGCGCTGCAGGACTTGTGCTGTGATCGGAAACTCAGGGAACCTTAAAGGATCCTGTTATGGACATTTCATAGATCTTCATGACTTTGTCATTAGGTAACAAATGAGATACAAAAATGTATCAGATTTTTTGTGAAAATCTTTGCCTCTTGATTTCCAAGATATGATAGCATTTAATCATGTCACTTAGAAGACTGGTTTAGTCAGAGGCTTACAGATGTTGTCAAGATGTTGCAGTCTGCCATCATTCTTTGCCCAGCAAAGTTTCTCTTGATATGCTAAAAAAGCACCATTAACATTTGGTTGAAAGTACAGGTGCTGGTCATATAATTAGAATATCATCAAAAAGTTGATTTATTTCACTAATTCCATTCAAAAAGTGAAACTTGTATATTATATTCATTCATTACACACAGACTGATATATTTCAAATGTTTATTTCTTTTAATTTTGATGATTAGAGCTTACAACTCATGAAAATCAAAAATCAGTATCTCAAAATATTAGAATATTTACATTTGAGTTTGAATAAATGACCATCCCTTCAGTATAAATTCTGGGTATCTCTTGTTCTTTGAAGCCACAATAATGGGGAAGACTGCTGACTTGGCAATGATCCAGAAGAGGAACATTGACACCCTCCACAAAGAGGGTAAGTCACAGAAGGTCATTACTGAAAGGTGTGGCTGTTTACAGAGTGCTGTATCAAAGCATATTAAATGCAAAGTTGACTGGAAGGAAGAATTTGGGTAGGAAAAGGTGCACAAGCAACAGGGATGACCGCAAGCTTGAGAATACAGTCAAGCAAAGCCGATTCAAACACTTGGGAGAGCTTCACAAGGAGAGAACTGAAGCTGGAGTCAGTGCATCAAGAGTCACCACACTCAGACGTCTTCAGGAAAAGGGCTACCAAGCCACTTCTGAACCAGAGACAACGTCAGAAGCGTCTTACCTGGGCTGTGGAGAAAAAGAACTGGACTGTTGCTCAGTGGTCCAAAGTCCTCTTTTCAGATGAAAGTAAATTTTACATTTCATTGGGAAATCAAGGTCCGACAGTCTGAAGGAAGTGTCGAGAGGTACAGAATCCATGTTGCTTGAAGTCCAGTGTGAAGTTTCCACAGTCAGTGATGATTTGGGCTGCCATGTCATCTGCTGGTGTTGGTCCACTGTGTTTTCTGATGTCCACAGTCAACGCAGCCATCTACCAGGAAATTTTAGAGCACTTCATGCTTCCTTCTGTTGACAAGCTTTATGGAGATGCTGATTTCATTTTCCAGCAGGACTTGGCACGTGCCCACACTGCCAAAGGTACCAAAAGCTGGTTCAATGACCATAGTGTTACTGTGCTTGATTGGCCAGCAAACTCGCCTGACCTGAACCCCATAGAGAATCTATGGGGTATTGTGAAAAGGAAGATGAGAGACACCAGACCCAACAATGCAGATGAGCTGAAGGCCACTATCAGAGCAACCTGGGCTCTCATAACACCTGAGCAGTGCCACAGACTGATCGACTCCATGCCACGCCGCATTGCTGCAGTAATTCAGGCAAAAGGAGCCCCAACTAAGTATTGAGTGCTGTACATGCTCATGCTTTTCATTTTCATACTTTTCAGTTGGCCAAGATTTCTAAAAATCCTTTCTTTGTATTGGTCTTAAGTAATATTCTAATATTTTGAGATACTGATTTTTGATTTTCATGAGCTGTAAGCTCTAATCATCAAAATTAAAAGAAATAAACATTTGAAATATATCAGTCTGTGTGTAATGAATGAATATAATATACAAGTTTCACTTTTTGAATGGAATTAGTGAAATAAATCAACTTTTTGATGATATTCTAATTATATGACCAGCACCTGTATAGTCATTTTATGTTCAGCATATATGTATATTCTGATCTTGACCTAGTCATGCTTTGTTAAGCTAGGATAAATATGGGCCCAACAAAAGGTTATGAGAACGATGTGGGTTCTAAGACCACTCACCGGTTTATCTATCCTGAGAGTGCTACAGATGTGGACAACTCCACCTACCTGGTGCTTTCCCCTTTCAAGATTCTGGATCTGGAGTGGCTCATCAGTGCCTTTACCACTAAGAACATCACAAGGTGAGAATGGATGACTGAGCCACGTTTCTCAATCTCAAACGATTGATCTACATTCTTAAAAATAAAGGTTCTTTATTGGCATTGATGGTTCCATTAAGAACCTGTACATGGAACCTTTCCAAATGTTTCTTCATAGAAAAAAAAAAAAAAAAAAAAAATATATATATATATATATATATATATATATATATATATATATATATATATATATTAGTGGTGGTTGTTATCGGCGTTAACGTGCTGCGTTAACGTGAGACTCTTATCGGGCGATAAAAAATATCGCCGTTAATCTATTCTCAAAGTTGGGTTGGGAGCTGGGTCTATACTACGCAAGCTATGATGACTTTCACCTTGATTTTTTAGCGCGGATGTATACCTAGCCGAATTGCACTGTAGGGGGCGAGAACGAGTCTTCGAACCTGTGTGTATGCGTGCTAACACGGACGCAGCTATGAAGCCGCCGGGTTTGCTTCAGGGAAAATTTATTTTTAAGAAGCTTCCCAATGGAAACCGGCAAGTCATTTCTATCTCTACGTTACATGGTCGCGCTCTCTGTATCGCGCGCACAGCGGAGTTCCGCCCCGGTTCGCGCACACACACACAAACAAACGTAAGCGCACACACAAGTGAGCACACTCCCACTCCTATTAGTAAATATTAAGCCGCAAAACGTCTATTTAAATATGACTTCTGTGTGTCTCTGTGTTAATGTATGGCGCAGACGCGCGGGTTTGTTCAGTACTCATACAGAAGACCGCGTGACGCTTGCGGCGATATTAACGACTGTCGTCTCACTAAATGAGGACATAAATCCATGAACAACATCTCCAGAACTGCTCTGAGAGTCACTTCATGAGCATTCGAGCGTTTCATTTGAGAAAAACTATCCTCACGGCAACCCGTGACCCGTCAAAATAAAAGTTCGGTTTCACTTGAAAACATTGGGCAGAATGTAATAGGCTACTACTACTAAAACTATTAAAACCTTATCTTTAAGGAATAATCATACAATGTCTTCAATGTTATTATCAATATTAAATTCTTGATGACTGCTAGTTGTTTACTACTAGTAGTGAACTTATTCTGATCTACTTGGCAGAATTCAAATGAGCCATTTTAATCTAGATTAATCTAGATTAATTCCAAGATTACAGTGAGATTAATCTAGATTTAAAAAAAAAATCTATGCCCACCACTAAAATATATATATATATATTGATATTCTTCAAACTAACACAACTGTTTCAAGAGTTATTCACTGAAAGTTTTTTTTGGGAACCCAACAATCCCCTTTTGGAACTTTTATTTTTAATTTGTAGTTGAGTTTCACTTGTGTTGATGCCCCAAAGATGAAGTACAGCCGTGTTGATCCTGGAACAACATTCCTGTCAACCAGTCATATTTAGGATTTGGGTTGGGACTCACTTGACACTTAATAAATCCTATGTTTCCCAGTTCCCTTTTAGCAGTAGTTAAAAATAGTGTGTTTAACTATGCACCACTAGCAGCTCAAAAGGATACTGATTTGTTAGAATAAACCAGCTGGACTGGACAAAGCAACATTGACTCAACCAATGAAGTGCATTTGGCGAAGGATTAACTGTTAACTGGGATAAATGAGGTCTACAGTTCATCTCTAGCATTCCTATTCATCTCTTTGGCATTGTCTTGGCTGCAAGAAACCCCAAAATGCTAAAAGAAGGTTTTCTCCAGGTATTATACACCACCTTGATCTGAAAAATGCCAGGTTGTGGACTTTGTTTGAAAACTACTTTTATTACTTACTATTACTTTTGCTATTGTTATGCTGGTATTGGTGTAGAATTAAACATTTAGGGTTAGGGATAAAGTTAACTATGCTTATTTTTATATGTTGTTCCAGGACCACAAAAGATGACCAACAAATTATTCCCTTTTAGGGGGTCATATTTTAATCGTGGAGCCTTATTATTCCCTGTATGTCTTTATTTTGCTCTTTTCTTGTCTTTTAACAGCACATACAAAAAAGTAAGTCCGAGTGTAAAGGCCAACAGACATAAGGTGAGTGAAAATTTGACATTTTTCACCATGAGCACATAAAGGGTTCAGATTACCAGTGTCATTCATGTGACACATCTGTTGTACATGCAAAAACCCGCATGTCCTTGTCAGTTGAAAAGTTCCCTGTAGAAACTGAACTGTCATTTTGTCATGTAGATATAAAGGAGGCCATGCAAGGAAGTCTTGCACAACACAATGCATTTTTTTTAAAACTATATTCATCAAAGAATAAAATTAGTTTTATTATGAACACAAGGATTGTAAAGTCAACTTGTTTACACCATAAAACAGTGAACCCTGTTACTAATATATATATATATATATATATATATATATATATATATACACACACACACATTTTAATTAGATTGTAATTTTGACTAAAATATTAGGTTTTATCAGACTCGGGACAAACAAATACCTCGGTCTTACTGAGTGCAATGGGTTATCATAAAACCAAGAATAGTTACAGTTTGATCTGGTTGATTCAGATACAAATAATTTGTATTCAGTGGGGAAAAAAGTTCACTTTCATTTTGTGTTTAAAATGGAGCATGAAAATGAACTTAGACCTGACAATCAGTAAATATTTAGCATAATAAAAATCTTGATAAGTTTGTGCCACAAGTCACAATAATCCCCTGCCTTTTACGACACAAAATTCTGAGCTGTGTTTAAAAGAATATTCTACAACATTAAGATTGCATAACCATTGCGCTCACACCTCACGGCTTTTGCGGCATCTCATGCACGACATGGAATTCTAAAAATGCGGCAAGGTAAAATAAGTTCAGCTTCTACTGCTCATGTCTCTTGTTCTAAGCAAAACTGCATACTGTGTAAACGGCCCTTCAGAATCAAAATTTTCTTAACTGCTGTTTTATTTTTATTTTCTATCTTAAAGATTTCTACCAAAAAAAAATCTAATTCTGTCATTTACTCACCCTCAAGTTGTTTCAAACCTTTATGATTTTTTTTATTTTATCAAGTTTCTTGTCCCCATTAACTTTCATAGCATTTTTCCCCCATGCTATTGATGTCGGTGGAGACCAGTTATTGTTTGGTTACTCACGTTCTTACAGATGTCATGTTTAATGTTAAACAGGAGAAAGGACAATTCCTATTTACGAATGAAGTTAAGAATTAGGTGTGTTCCCAAAATAATTTCTTAAAATATATATGTATATATATATTTTTTAAAGATTGTTCTAAAACGTAAAAATCCTCATAAATAGTAAGTTTGGATGGCACGTATTAAATCTCTAAAGGTAAGATGTTTAAATTAATTTATATATGTTAAACATTAAAACATTAAAAATGTTTGTAATTTTAAAAGATTGTAGAAATGCTATAGTATTGGTGAAATCACTTTATATAAAAAAAGAAATATAATTAGATATAAAAATGGCTGAAATGACAGTGTTATGATCCAAAAACATCCTATTGTCATTGTACATAATTTTCATTATTTGTGTCATTCTTGTAGGTGATGATTCTACATCCAGCTTTCATTAAGTATGTCCATGAGATTTGGTTGCTGAAACGTGGCAAATACCCATCCACTGGTTTCCTTGCTATTATATTTGCCCTGCACGTCTGTGATCAAGTAAATCCTGTTCCCTTCCATTCTTGTTTTTGTTTACATATTATTGTATAGACATTTTTGCCTTCTCTTCTGCCAGGTTTCTACGTTTGGGTTTGGTGCAGACCAATATGGAAACTGGTACCACTACTTCGAGAAAACCTCAAATAAGGTTCGTACTGGCGCTCATAGTGGCAGCTTTGAATTCGACACCATGATGCAGCTGTACTTGGAAAACAAAATTCAGGTGTTCAGAGGGAGATAACGAGGTATTGAAATTTGACGTGCAGGGCTTTTGGAGATCCCACAAGGTCTGCATCATTATGAAAGCACTTACCTCACTCTTATACCTAGCACAAGTGCTGCTGCTAGGTAACGATTGAATGTTTGGTCACAAATACTGTCCTTTTGCGCACTTGCTTTGTATTTGTATTAAAATTGTGTTTGTTTGTTTTTTCATGAAAGAAACATCCCATCATCTTACTTGGACAATGCATTTGCTGTCTGTCTATGAATGCATTTAAAGGGACAGTTCTCCAAAAACTTAAAATCTGTCTTTATTTACTCAACCCTCATCTTGTTTCAAACTTGTAAGAATTTCTTTCTTCTGTTCAACACAAAAGAAGATATTTTGAAGAATGTTGGTAACCAAATAGTTTCTATTTTTTTCTTACTATAGAAGTCAATGGCTACCATAAACTGTTAGGGGGGGGAAAATACTATGCAAGTCAGTGGGGACCAGAAACTATATGGTTACCAACATTCCTCAAAATATCCTCTATGTTCAACAGAAGTAAAAAAAAATCATACAGTTTTGGAACAACTTGAGGGTGAGAAAATGTTTTTGGGTGAACTGTCCCTTTAATTGTATCTCGCTGCCTCAAGAGCAAATCTGCTGATCAATATGTTGTGCATAGACTTGAATTTAAAAGTGCAGAAAAGGAATAAAAATGTGAAAATGAAATATGATGCAAACTAACATTTGAAAAACTGACAAAAGGAAATAAATTAATGTAGCATGCAGGCTCAAAGCTATTTCAACTAAACACCCTGAAGCTATTTTTTCGGTTGCAACCAGTGAAACGGCAGTGATATGCTCCATGTGCAAAAATGCATCTGCACCATAGACTGTATAAAGACACCATAGAAGATTTTGAGTGTTCGCTTTGGTTCATTATAACCTGTTGAACAAAGTATTCATCACTGTAAATCATGCATGTCCTGATGGATCTTCATAAACCTGCAGATCTGTTTTATGTTCATGAGAATTGTGCAGAATTATTTGTGATGGTTGTGGCTTGTTTTATATATTCTATGTAAATGTTAAGAACAATCTGCAGTTTAAATTTTTGGGAGGAATTTGTAAACTTTGAACCAATTCAGATGACACACTTTAATACATTTGTTTTTCAACTTTTTCAATATTTGTGTTTTTAGAAGTCCAACAGTTTAAACAGAATTCTCACAATCACTATTTTATTGTGTGTTTAGTGAACATTCCATAAATTCCTACTTTTGCGGGCAACCTGAGAGCAGTTTGGCAAGTTGTGTAGGTCTTCATAAACAGGTTTTTTTGAGGGTGTGAAAGTCTCCATGTGCCATATCAACAAACATCATAAGATAAGTCCCTAGCCTGTCAGACACGGGATATGTAATACTTTTAAATAATGTTTAATATTAAATATTTATTATTATTGTTGAAAACAGCTGAGTAGACTCATCCAGCAGTTGTTGACATTGACCAAAAGTTGAATAGCCTACTCAGACTGTTTAAATGTAGTAGCCTATGGCTATTGTCTTCCATTTTATCCTGAAAAACAGGATAAAACAGAATGCTTTGTGTTCTGTGGAAAACTGTTCAAATTAGAATTACTTCTTTACTAATTTCTTTACTAATTATTTTTGTAAAACTGTGGTTGTACCAATGGTAATCAAGCTGAAAAGCTTCTAGTAACATTATTCACTATACTATAAAATACAAAGTGTTTTGTTGGTGGTGATTTGGGCTAATTACTCTACGGTCCACCATGGGGCACCAGCGAACAGTTTGTGAAGATTTCTTTGAAGAACTGATGATTCTTTTTCACTGAAGTTCTGCTTGGGCCATTGTTTTCAGTGAATACACTTGAAAAAAAGCCCACTTTGAGTAAAGTTAAAATCTTGTGACAGGTAGTCAGCAGGTTTGCACATTTAGTGGTAAATATTTATAATCAGATAAAAATGTATGCTGCACACCTCATTTACAGAAGCACACACTGTTAAAAATAAATGTAATTTTACAGGTAATGGTCTGTATAATTGCTTGTATTTTGGTATTACAACAATTTTCCATTTTTAAAATGACATTTTCTGTATTTTTACAAAGTAATGTGTAATTTTACATAAAATGTTATATAATATTTACAGATTTTTCCTGTAAAAATAGGAAAAAAAGGTATACCCACAAATCAACAGTCAGTCACTGTTTACTGTCCAATTATTTCGACAACATTATATTTTGATGCTTCGGGAAACTTTAAACAAATCAAAAGTTTCATGCCAAAAAGTATAGTATTGCAGCAGCATCTATGGGCATACTTTATTATAAATCACTGCATTAAAAATGAATAGTGAGGTTACTGAGTACCCTTGCCTATTTACTTGAAATCATATACTATATTCAAATGAATGCAAAATAAATTATGGAATATTCTTCTAAGCAGTAGTATAATGTTGCCTATTCAAATAAAGATTTGTGCATTTTAACAAATACCAGCAAATATTTACACAGCATAACTGAAACAGCTTTATTTCAACTCAATAAAACAGTTAATAGCATCCAAACTTTTATTCAACAAAATTAATTCAGAGGCATATGTATTTGTTTCATAGACTGTATAAAAACAGATTTGTTTATGTGTGTGTGCGCACAAGTGATGACGCAGTTTCAAATCGGCCGCCAAAACTTTTCCGTTTAGTCCTGCCCACAATGCAAGCTGCAGAGCTGCTCTCTACTCATCGTCAGTAAAGGGAAGGGCGAGCGGATGATTTGATTTCAGGCTATCCATTAGGAGCTGTGTGAGAAAATATCGCGCTCTTTCATTGAGACTGTTTTTCGATACCTACAGCAAATTTTAATGATACCACAGCGGACATCATGCCAACCGATCACCGACTGAGGTAAGTCTTTCATACTACAAATACTTAATATGCGGCACGCGTCTTTCGAATTTGTTGTCCACTTGTTTTAATGCAAGAAAGATCAGTTGACCTCAAAACACTCAAAACAAGCTTTAGTAAACTTGTTATTCATATTAAAGTCCGTTCAAGTGCATAAATTCTTTGCTCATATGGCAACTTACCCGCCAAGTTTTGAAACTATTAAATGGCGGGACATTTTGAAACGCTGAACGTATAATGTCTGATGTTAAATTGTCATTACATATTGGATCGTTAGTTATAAAAATTGCACCTTTCCAGATGAATGGACAGTTACACCCCTATGTAGCAATATGATGCAGCTAAGTCAAAGTAAATAATATAGATTTCTCTAAATGTTTATGGGCGATTCCACAGTTTAGGCCTGACTGCAAGGACAATAGCCTGCAAAATCAATCGTCATGGAGAAAGCCATTGCCCTCAGGTTAACATCCTGAGAAATGGGGTACAGCTGTGTGGAGGCAGGATAAATCTGGCAATGGTAAACTAGTAAACTTTGATCAAAGTTGAGTTGATGTAACAATTTAACGTATGTAACATGGACGGAAAAAATTCAAGCAGAAAGTGTACTTAATCTAATTCAGTTTAATAAAATTTTGGTTGAATTCCAGTTCATGTTTTGTTTTGTTCCTAATTTGGTATAGTTATGAGTCATGCGTTGTGTATGGTTCACAAAACTGGTAATAGGACTTCCATGCAGGCAGGGTGGCCATCTAATATTATCTGTTCTATGAACTTAAAGGTGCATTTTTGATTCAGGTGTATTCATAAACTGAAAGCCAGCAAAATTACTAACAAATACCACAGGTATATTTTCCAAATTTATTTGCCAAATGTAGAAGCCAAAGGAACTCCTACAAGTGTGCAAAGTTATAACGTGTGTAACGTGGACGGAAAAAATTAAACAATCCTGCAAGATTGCTGAAAACTGGCAAAGAACAGAACAAGTTAAAACACATTAAAATAACCTGTCATTTACTATCAAATGTAAAGATCATACATCGTGAATGAAATAACATTTGTAATGTGGACAGATAAAATGAGTAATTCTGCTGAATAGAGCACCAATAACTCTTTATGCAAATAACCCTGAATATTTGTTAACTAAAGAGTTATGACTAATTATTTTTTAACACTTGACATTTATAATTATGTGTTTAATTATATGCTCTGAACACCACAGCAAACTTCATTTACAGAATAGCTGTTTCATTTCTTGAATACACTTCTTAAAATTAAGAATCTGAATGATGACTGTTAGTCTCCATGTTCATGTCAATTACAAGATAAGGATATTATCTTCTCTATGATAGGCTGCAATTTACGTAGCCTGATTTACAGAATATGATTCTGCATGAATGGTGGCCTACATAGTATTTGGAAAAGTTTTTTGATTTCATATTAGGCCTGCCGGTGTGTTCCTTTTAAAATAATGAATATAGGCTACTTCAGACATTTATTAGGCATGATGTGCTAAATATGATTTGGAGAAATAATACACAAGACTATAGGCTATTGTTGAGCTGTGGCTGTTGGCTACACTTGCACTCAGGAAATAGTTTGACTCTTGACTGGTCAATTAAGTGAGGTAACGCTGAATCGCATGATAGTTATCGACCAATACAGGCAAGGAAATGAGCAAAAATTCATGGTACGCTCTAGCTGCCATCAAACGGAGCTCCGGTGGAATTGAAAGTAAACTCGCACATCGCCTGTGGCCTACGTTGGGCCTACATAATTTGGACACGATGAAGGTACACTTGACAGGCTGTGGAGCTTCATTTTGCCACAAAGCTAATGTTTAAACTAACTTTATTGTGTGCCGTCAGTGTGGAAAATCTGCATGTGTTCCTTAACATTATGGCCAGTTCACTGTCGTTTAAAAACCTATGCCCTTTATGGGGCGCAATTGTAGCATACGTTCTGATGGGTCGTATTTCAGGGATTTGGACAAAAGACCTATACGGGCGTATTGGTTGGAGGACAGGTTGCTTCCCTCACAGGTAGGTCCTTCAGGGTGTTGTGGAGGGGTGAGGTGTCCAATTCATAACCTCTAGCTTCTGGGGTACCTCAGGGCTCAGTGCTTGGAACACTTCTCCTCTCCATGTCATGGCTATGGGTCTGTCATTCAGTAATATGTCTTTTCATATCACTGCTATCTAGTGTTGTCAAAAGTACTAACTTCGGTACCAAGTCGATACTGAAATTTTAAAAATGTGACTATGCCAGCATTTCCCCTGGCATCCCAGCATTTCACTGACTGGATACCAAAGTCTGTACTTTTGACAACAGTATCGCTATCCTAATGACACGCATCTTTCTGTTTCATTCCAGCTGGATGTTCCGACGGTTGCTGCTTGCATCTCAGCCTGCTGGATGGAAATTTCTTGATTGATTGATTGAATGACCTTCAACTCAACCATGTCAAACTGCTCATGTTTTCAGCCAACCCAACATGTATAAACTTCACCAACCACATTGCACTGCCTGATCCTGTGGATATACCTTGTACGACATTAGGAAGATCAGGCCCTTCCTTTTGGAGCATGCTACACAACTCCTTGTCCAAGCTTTTGTTCTATCCAGACTGGACTGTTGTAATGTTCTCTTGGCAGGCTTTCCAGCATGCACTGTCAGACCTCTGCAGCTGATCCAGAATGCTGCAGCAAGAGTGATCTTTAACTAGCCAAATAGAGCACACGTCACACCTCTCTTCATCAGTTTGCACTGGCTGCCAATTGCCGCTCACATCAAATTGAAGGCACTGATGTTTGTCTGCAGAACAACCACTGTCTCTGCACCCCTATACATAAACTCACTACTTCAGACCTGTGTCCTCCAGAAGTTTGCATTCTGCAAGTGAATCACGCCTTGTGGTGCCATCCCATAGACACACAAAATCACTTTCATGGACCTTTACTTTGACTGTTACCTGCTGTTGAGATAAACTGCCTAACTCCACCCATTTTCAAGAAATGGCAAAAAATGCATCTTTTCATGAACACTTGACCCATTAATACTAACTCTTTCTGTTTATTAAAAAAAAATGGCACTTTGTATGTTGCGTTGGATAAAATTTAATTGTATAAAAGTATACAGCAATTTCCTATCATTTTATTCTTCATGTAACTTGACGTAAATGTGCAGGTTTCTTTTAAAATTATGCATAAGTACAGAATAGATTAATTTTACAGAAATTGGCTGTAAATGTTGCTATTTTTATGTGTTTCTAAGTACTATGCTTGTTTCTCTGTCCAACAAACATTTTAAACTATAATACTTATGGAAAATGAATGAATTAAAATGTAAATCTACAGACATTTGTCTTTGTATTATGTACTTACTACATTTTTATACAATATTTCTTAGTTATTGTAGCTAATATCTTTATTTTAACAGAAGATTATTGTAGGTAGACAGCCATTTCATAAAATAACTACTAAATACCTTTTAATTAACAGATTGGTTGAAGTTGTGAGATTGCCTATGTAAAAGGAAGGATTATTCCTGTAAATATACAAACTTTTTTTGTGCATATTGCAATTTTTAGTTATTTCTTAGTTATTGTACATGGAAAAACCTTAATTTAAAAGTAAATTACTGTAGATGGACAGAGCAGTTTTATAAAATAACTAATTAAAACCCCGAATTTACAGAGATTAACCTGAAAGTTGGTGGTTTTTCTTTGTAATTTGACATAATTTGTCAAGTTTTTACATAGTTTAAAAACATATTACCAACAGTAATATACTCAGGGTGGCCGCCCCAGATAGTTTGATATTTATTAACGTGGCCCAGATCCGGCACGCATACTGTAGAGTGACTTCTATTATTTTATGTGGCCCAGGTCTGGCCCAGACACTTTAAGCCAGATCTGGCTGAGATTCGGCTTGGTCCCCGGGCCGAATGTGGCCCAGAAACTGCTAAATGTAATTCAGCAGTGAAACACAAATACAACCATTTAAAAACATTAAAAAGGCTTTAATTATAAAATTACCAAATACTTTAATATATATGAACAAATGCACTACAGTATAAACATTCACACTTTTTAAACCACAAAGTAACAAGTAAATTATATTTACTGTATATTTTATATATATATATATATATATATATATATATGTGTGTGTGTGTGTGTGTGTGTGTGAAGAGTTCATTTGCAGAAACAGATAACTTCGTTTTTAACAATTTTTAAAAATGTTTTTTCATTGTGCATTCCAATTAATCTTAATCAAACTGCATTTGGGTTATTTTGATTAGGTAAAGAATAACTAATAAATACTAGCTAACTAACACAAAACAATAAAAACATGATTTTAAAAATTTAAAAATGAGTTATCTGTTTTTGCAAATAAACTCTTCATATATAAAACATTGTGTGTCATAATTCAGTTCAGTTCTTATCAAATGGTGTCAGTGCAGTCAAGTCAATAATATTGCTGAATATTAGGTGTCTACAACCAAGCAAGACAAAAGGCAACAGTGACAAGTGACATACTGCTTATGAAAAATTACCATAAGTAATTCTTATCTTTATGTAATTATACAATGTTGTTCTGTCTTTGTCTAGGTACAGGACCTGAGTCCTCTTATGTTGCAGAGGCACAACATAATAGTGATGCCAATTTGATGGACATCAGTGACACTGGATGCAGTCCCCTCATTCCTATGTCTTGCAGTACCCCCAGCCGCCCTGTCTCTCCACCACCTGTCAGACCAGGTTAGGGAAACAAATGCTTCAAAAATGTTATGCATGCATACATGCATGCATACACACACACATTGGTTTTTGTGGTTTACAGGGGCTCTCCATAGGCGTAATGGTTTTTATACCAAACTGTATGTGCTATTGCCCTACACCTAAACCTACCCCTTACAGGAGACTTTCTGCATTTTTAGATAAAAAAATAAAAAAAAGACCATTTAGTTTGTTCTTTTTTTTTTAAGGCTTTTGGTTTACGGGGACATAGGCAGTGTCCTCATAAACCACCATCAAATTGTAATACCTCTGTCATACCCATGTCATTAAACAAATTTGTGTCCCCGTAAACCACAAAAACCAGTACACACACACACATCTACTTCTTTGCAAAGTTGAACACAATGTAGTAAGCATGTTCTTATTATGTTTTAGCTGCAAAGAGACGAAAGGTTGACACTACTGTCGTAAGTCTGGTCAAAGAGATGATGGAGAAAGAGGAAGCGGACCGCAGACAAAGTCAGGAGCAAATGCAAAGCCTTATTGACATTTTAAAGGAGCAGGCGCAGAGAGAAGCAGAGGAGCGTGAGCGGCTGCTTATACAAGAGGCAGAGGCACGTCGTCAGCAGGCTTTTTTTATGGAGGGCCTTCTGGCCACCATGAACAAGCTGGTGGCAGGTGCACAGCACCCACATAAGCCTACTCTGGACTAGCCTTAGAAATGTTTTTTCCCTTTTTTCTACTTTTGCACAGTGTTTTTAAAAAATTGTTTATGTATATATGTTAATTTGTCTATGCAAAGAGAAACCATATTCTATTTGAAACCATTGTTTATAAAAGTAAAGTGTGAAAAAACATGTTTCATTTTTATCATTTGCACATTTAAGGTTTTTTTTTCCTGTTTGTATTTATTTGTTACAGTTTGTCTATTTAAAAAGACACCATTTCTATTTGACATTTGTTTATTAAAAATAAAGTTTACAAAACAAAAGATGTGTGCTTAATCTTTCTGTTTGTGCTGATAATCACCTTGTTGCAGAACATGAGATAGCAGCTGTTAACAAATTGCGACGTCTTATCCCAAAAAGGTTTTTTTTACCCAATATAAAAGCAAAACATCAGTTAATATATGTAATTAATATAGTATATATGGCTTATGCAGTCATAAAGCATGGACAGACAAAAATAGAGTACCATTTAAAATGATTTATTGAACAAAACGCATACACTACTATTTTGCTTTCAGAATTCAGTCTCCTGAGAAGTCACAATGCAGTTTCTTAATTTTTACAGTTAGGTTTTTAAAAATTAAACCTGGGACATTTTAGCTGGCACCAAAATGATTCAAATGCTGCATCAAGGCAACACGAACTCCAGCCCCTTCAGTATCTGCAACAGGTGCCTGGGGTGTAACATCTGGCTGGGGGAAAGGACCAGGTACGCACCACTCCTCTATACTCCTCGCCATGGGTCTCACAGAGGTTGTGTAGTACACAGCAGGTGAACACCATGGACTTCACCCTTTCCAGATTGCAGTCATTGCGTTTCAGCAGGCATCTCCATCTTCCTTTCAATCGGCCAAATGCATTTTCAACCACAACTCTAGCCTTGCTAGTTTTATGGTTATATACCTGCTGCTGTGCTGCTAGGAAACCATTGTCAGGGAAAGGCTTCATGAGCCAACTTGTGAGTGGATATGCTGCATCTCCGAGGATGTAGAGGCCCGTGTCTTGTCCATTAATATTTCTGTATTGCTGTGCAAACAAATTTCTTCTCTCAGCCAGCTCCCATAATGCAGACAAACGCAGTACCCTGGGATCATGCAAACTGCCAGGTAACCCTGCAAAAACATTCCAAAATAATCCCTTTGCATCAACAACTGCTTGCAACACAATGGAATACCACCCTTTACGATTGAAATATTCAGTGTGGTATTCCTGGGGAGCCAGAATAGGGATATGGGAGCCATCAATTGCCCCCACACACTGTGGTAAACCCCATCTTTGTTCAAAGTTAAGGGACAGTTCTTTCAGCTTCTCTGCCTGTGGTATCGTAATGACTTCAGGCAACAGGATGTTTTCAACTGAGGAGCAGAAGTCTTTAACACAGTCACAGGCAGTTGAAATGCCAACTCCAAACAGATGTGACACACTTCTGTACTCCGAGTTAGTTGCGAGCTTCTATAATCCTTTTTTGGAGAGGTACAGACACACGATAGTTTGTGTCCAATTTCTCTAAGGCTGGCTTCAAACGGTGACAGATGTAGTGAAATGTCTCTCTAGACATTCTGAAATTTTGGATCCACTGCTCCTCTGTGAAATAGGGCACGACAGTTGACCACCACTCATCGATTCTTCTGTGGACCCAAACAGCAGGTGAACAGCGTTGTGAGTTGATCTGTAGCAACATCTGAAACACATTCAGTACATTGTTAGTGAGCTACACAACTCCATTGCCAGTGAAAAACTACACAAAATCACATGAGAACATTATATGACCATAAATATAATCATACGAGTAATAGATATTCAATTATCATGATTAATTATATGATCAAAAATCACAGATATTAGACTAACAACAAAGTAGCTATTACACAAAGTAGGTAATTCACTTTTTGGTGTAATAGTGCATTATTGTGCAATAGTGCACTTTTTGTTAATAGTGCACAACTTTTTTCAGAATTTGTAATATCACATTAAGTACACAGTAAAAACACTTAATTATCTCACTAACTTTAACTCTGTTTCAGTGTTACTTTAACACTATTTGGAGTGGGACCAAATACACTCTGAGCAGTGTTGATTTAACACTGGGGATTTTACTGTGTATTCGTTCTTGTGTATACATGTTAACTGATATTTTATATTTTTATATTTCTAAGCATTACATGAGAAAGAACATACTGAGAGCTTTTATAAATGGCATTTACCTGAAGACTTCGTCTACGCCGTTTTGTGCTTCTGTCAGCCTCAATGAAATGTAGCACTGCAAGTTGTCGTTGGAGATTCTTAGTTCTCCTTTCCGATCTTTCAATCGCTTGACGTATACGTCGACATTCCATGTCCATTATTGTGAAACCCGCGAAACACAACAAAAACACAGCTCCGATCACAGCGTCCTCCATCCTCCTGTTGTTAACGTTGTTCTTCTTTGTTTTGTTGTTGAATGCCGCGCACAAATGACGTCGCTGTCGACCGGTTTACGTCACTTCCTAGTACCCACTGTCGGTGCGAATGCAACCCTTTAAATGGTACTGGGAAATAGTTCGCGCAAAATCGTTCCAGTACTTTAGTACTGTACTTTTAGTTCTGGAACTAACGCGGTGCAAAAGGGGCTAAGGAACCCAAACCCAAACAAGACCCGGCTCAGTCAGGAAACCAGTTCTCGTTTGGCCAAACGAATGAATGTGGTGTGATTATTCCAGGCTGCATCACAAGTCAGATTGTGGATTGATATCATTCAGAATATTTCATCCAACTTCTTCTGCTTGAAGTAATATCACGCCAGCAGGTGAAGCTGGCAAAAAGGGTCTGTGCAGAGGGCTTGTCTGGTTCTCGTAGTCTGTGCTGGGGCCAACAATGAGGTCTTCACAGGGATCTGTCATCTAGCTGACAGGGTCTCCGCTGACAGTCAGGGATGTGTTGTGGTTGTTCCTGGGTGCAGGTCCACCATCTGGTCTGGATACCGACTGGATCAGCTGATTAATGTAACCTAGGGATAAGGTTGAGACAGTATATAAGCAACTAATATAAGCATTGATGTCATTCTTCTTACAAATTAACAAGTACATTAGATATTATAGGAAGTGTTGCTGCTTACCCTAATTGGTGCATCATAAAAATCCTTTAAGGGATTTGAATTATAGAAATGTGATAGTGTGTCATGTGTATGGAAGGTTAAAGAGATAGGTCTTTTAAACTCACAGAGTGTGTCTGCCTCCTGAAGTCCACCCTTTTGATCTGCCAGCTGGAGCCACCTCTTCAGTCCCCTTGACCTCCATTTCAGCAGCATTAGCTTGAAAGTTTCCAAATTGCAGCCTTGAAATATGTATAAATATATATTGTAAGGTAATTATTTAATCTTAAGCATTACAGGTTTTTTCAATCATTAGGACTACACCCAGAATTCACACCGTATATGTTTGATGAATGTTCATGCATAAGTTCATGCAGCAGCTCAGAATTTCTGTAAAAAAAAAAGAAATGTCAGATTACATATATATAGTGTTCAGATTAAACTTTTAAGTTTGTTTGCTCATAATCCCCACCACAGTAAAATAAGTATGATTTTAATCACATCATACGGCATATCTATGCTTCAAAAGTTTTAATTCACTCTAAAAACTGAACCTGCTCAAGTGCAGCAGACAGATTAGGCCTCTATTGAAGAACAAAAGATGATGCACTTACATTTTACGGCTCCCTCTTACGTATCTATAGTGTTTTTCTCTGTCAGAGCTTCCCACACGGCAGTGTTACCACGAAATAAATATTATTATTAAATTCAGATTGCACATATCGAATTGTCTTAGCGGGTGTAATGCTACAACAGCGTGCTCAGTTTGATTCACAAACAAATGACTCATTTGAATGGTTAAGTGAATCGAATCAGAGAGTCACTCGTATGATGTTTATGGCGCCACCCATAGACATCATATTAGATAGACGCCCTATCGACCGCTACTGCCTATTGGCGCTGACGAGCGGTGGGGCCGCCATCTTAAACCGGTCACCCGCTCCATTCACTGTAATGTGTTTGGCTGGTGCAATGAGCTGTCAGCGCATTTAATTAATCATACCTCACTTAATACCGAACTGATTTTTTTACGCGGGTTTTTTTCTGCAAAGGTCATATATGTAGCTATGATACAGGACACATGGTTCGGCATATTTTAATATTCATAGCAGGAATTAATATTCATTTAATATACTTAACAGTAATATAACATTCTGATATGAGATATAAAGTGACCAGACGTCCAAAATCAAAATATGTGATGTAGGATATAAGGTATTTTATAAATCACACACTATGATAAAGAAGCAAAACAGATAGTTACAGTAAGGTATTTTAATAAGTTTAAGAAACAATTTATTATGATTTGTCTCACACACACAAACACACACTATCTCTCCTCACACATTATCTCTTTCACACACTCTCTCTCTCTCTCTCACACACACACACACTCTCTCTCACACACACACACACACTCTCTCACACACACAAACACTCGCTCTCACAAACACTCGCTCTCACACACTACACTTTACAAGGGTAGATGGAGTAATAATGTAATTTTACCACAGGACCTCTGTAATATTAATGGCCAATTCACACGGGATAAGATATCTCAATAAAACTAGCAGAAGTGGGAGGGTAACTCGATTTGCGTATCGTCGTCAAGTGTGTATTACATTGCTTCCTGAAATCACGTGCACAAACACAAATGAAATTACCCATATATATTTATACTAACGTACATGGCCGTTGAATGCTTGTATCTGATAACCGAGACGTTCTTGTAATTATTACTTTACCCCACCTCTCCATGCCGGTGCAGTAAACATAGCCTAGCTAACGTTAGCTGACTACGATTCCAGTAGTAATGTCAAAGATCCTTGCTCCTTCTCATTTATCTGGTAGTATTCTATTCACAAAATACAACCAATAGTGCGGTAAATGTTGAAATTACTTGTGAAAAGTAATCCCTTGACCCTATTTGCGATGGTTCGCCGATTAGAACAAGAAAATGCTCCACAGTGCTCTGGCATCTTAACTGCTGCTACGCAACGAAACTAGAGTACGACCGGTTCAAGATGGCGGCCGTATTTCTCGGCCCAGCGGCCAATAGGGTATCTAGTCTCTATATGATATCTATGGCGCCACCTCTTCAGTCCCCTTGACCTCCATTTCAGCAGCATTAGCTTGAAAGTTTCAAATTGCAGCCTTGAAATATGTATAAATATATATTGTAAGGTAATTATTTAATCTTAAGCATTACAGGTTTTTCAATCATTAGGACTACACCCAGAATTCACACCGTATATGTTTGATGAATGTTCATGCATAAGTTCATGCAGCAGCTCAGAATTTCTGTAAAAAAAAAGAAATGTCAGATTACATATATATAGTGTTCAGATTAAACTTTTAAGTTTGTTTGCTCATAATCCCCACCACAGTAAAATAAGTATGATTTTAATCACATCATACGGCATATCTATGCTTCAAAAGTTTTAATTCACTCTAAAAACTGAACCTGCTCAAGTGCAGCAGACAGATTAGGCCTCTATTGAAGAACAAAAGATGATGCACTTACATTTTACGGCTCCCTCTTACGTATCTATAGTGTTTTCTCTGTCAGAGCTTCCCACACGGCAGTGTTACCACGAAATAAATATTATTATTAAATTCAGATTGCACATATCGAATTGTCTTAGCGGGTGTAATGCTACAACAGCGTGCTCAGTTTGATTCACAAACAAATGACTCATTTGAATGGTTAAGTGAATCGAATCAGAGAGTCACTCGTATGATGTTTATGGCGCCACCCATAGACATCATATTAGATAGACGCCCTATCGACCGCTACTGCCTATTGGCGCTGACGAGCGGTGGGGCCGCCATCTTAAACCGGTCACCCGCTCCATTCACTGTAATGTGTTTGGCTGGTGCAATGAGCTGTCAGCGCATTTAATTAATCATACCTCACTTAATACCGAACTGATTTTTTTACGCGGGTTTTTTTCTGCAAAGGTCATATATGTAGCTATGATACAGGACACATGGTTCGGCATATTTTAATATTCATAGCAGGAATTAATATTCATTTAATATACTTAACAGTAATATAACATTCTGATATGAGATATAAAGTGACCAGACGTCCAAAATCAAAATATGTGATGTAGGATATAAGGTATTTTATAAATCACACACTATGATAAAGAAGCAAAACAGATAGTTACAGTAAGGTATTTTAATAAGTTTAAGAAACAATTTATTATGATTTGTCTCACACACACAAACACACACTATCTCTCCTCACACATTATCTCTTTCACACACTCTCTCTCTCTCTCACACACACACACACACTCTCTCTCTCACACACACACACACACTCTCACACACACAAACACTCGCTCTCACAAACACTCGCTCTCACACACTACACTTTACAAGGGTAGATGGAGTAATAATGTAATTTTACCACAGGACCTCTGTAATATTAATGGCCAATTCACACGGGATAAGATATCTCAATAAAACTAGCAGAAGTGGGAGGGTAACTCGATTTGCGTATCGTCGTCAAGTGTGTATTACATTGCTTCCTGAAATCACGTGCACAAACACAAATGAAATTACCCATATATATTTATACTAACGTACATGGCCGTTGAATGCTTGTATCTGATAACCGAGACGTTCTTGTAATTATTACTTTACCCCACCTCTCCATGCCGGTGCAGTAAACATAGCCTAGCTAACGTTAGCTGACTACGATTCCAGTAGTAATGTCAAAGATCCTTGCTCCTTCTCATTTATCTGGTAGTATTCTATTCACAAAATACAACCAATAGTGCGGTAAATGTTGAAATTACTTGTGAAAAGTAATCCCCTTGACCCTATTTGCGATGGTTCGCCGATTAGAACAAGAAAATGCTCCACAGTGCTCTGGCATCTTAACTGCTGCTACGCAACGAAACTAGGAGTACGACCGGTTCAAGATGGCGGCCGTATTTCTCGGCGCCCAGCGGCCAATAGGGTATCTAGTCTCTATATGATATCTATGGCGCCACCAGCGCAGTCCGACTCCTTCAATAGCAATCACTCGTTGAAAAAGACGAATCGAATGAATTCTAGCAAACAAAATAGAATTTAACTCATTAAAATTTAATTTCCTAACATTTTCGTGCACTGGAGCTCATCGGTTTTTCATATTAAAAAAATTACATATTGTTTTCCTAAAGAGACCGCGCCTGACAGTTAGGCCTAACGCCAACACTCAATATATCCGGGACCGAATGATTTTTCTGAGGCTATGTTATCACCGCAAACCTTACAGAAACCATCTAAATCAGTTGTTCTCAACCTTTTTTTCCACCGGGCCGCACTACGGTCCAAGTGCAAGTCTCGATCACGGGCCGCACGCATGTAATTTACATATTACGTCATCAATACAAACAAACCAGATTTATAATATTATTTATAGCCTAAATATTATGGTATCTAAACGATTACATTTATTGAAATAAATAAATAATTCTACTCACCATTGATAAAACACCTGATGCTGTAGGGAGCTGACCAATTTTGTGAAATTCTGCTCGAAAGGAGTAACAGCACAATGAAGTTGCGATTGTAAATTGCAGCCTGTAAGACGCGCACGGAAGCGTGACTTGACACGCGACATTGCAGAAATGTAGCCTTGATCCAAATATGGAAAGCACTTTCGAATTTCATAATCTGAGGTTCTCTCGAGAGATGTTTTGCCACATTTCTGTAATTAAGGATGATTGCTGCGTAGTAGCGTATGGTTGTTTCTTTTTGCAATCCGTTATCGCGTGCAGTTGCTAGTGCGTGCAATCGCTTTCTTATGTGCAGTGTTTTACCGATTTCACTTTCGCTTTCGAAGTCGATCAAGTTCAGCACGGCCCGCGAATGCCCCACCTTGGCGCCGGCCCTGATTCAGCATGGTGGGCCGCATTTGAATTCGTGACGGGCGGTTGAGAACCACTGATCTAAATACTCTTCGTGACATTTAAACATCAAACAACACTAGATTGATCATTAAATAAATTAAATAACTTAATTTACCAGTTTGCAGCTGAAGATAATTCCTCTTGAGAACTGTGCCCGCCGAAATCTCCTCAGGATTAACCGCCAAATCTCTCTCAGGCCGCTGATCTCATTCATTCTAGCAGCGGCCCGCCGGCGACTAAACCAACTCGGGCCGAAGGTAAATTCACGCAACTACACCGAGTGTGGACCTGCCGCACGTACAACAGCTTTCAGCCGAGATCGGCCCAGACAGAAAAAGCCGTCTGTCAGCCAGAAGTGTTTTGTAGAGTCGGCGCGGCTCTGGCCCATTAGGGACTTTAAGCAACAACAGCTGATGGAACGGCAACGGCGATCTGACGTAAACTGTTAACTGTTCTCCTTCCCATCTCTCCTCTGTAGTATCCTCCTCTCTTCCTTCACCCACCCATTTCTCATCTCTGGATGTAAACGCAGCTACTGAGACTTTATGCTCTACCTTAACCTCTTGTCTAGACGACATTTGTCCTCTCTCCTCTAGGCCCGCACGGGCTGCTCCTTCCAACCCCTGGTTATCCGAGGTTCTTCGTGAACATCGGACTACACTCAGAGCGGCAGAGAGAAAATGGCGCAAATCAAACGATCTGTCGGACCTCAGTAGGTACCAGTCTATGCTCACATCCTTCTCTGCTAAAGTCCACACTGCCAAATCCTCACATTTCCGCAACAAGATCGACAGCGCTCCAGACATGCGTAATCTCTTCAGAACATTTAATTCCCTCCTCTGTCCCCCTCCACCTCCTCCCTCCACCTCTATTACAGCTGATGACTTTGCCACTTTCTTTACAGACAAAACTAGATCAATCAGTGGTCAGTTTTCACCTCCACGCACACAGGACCCTCACCCTACCACATCCACTGCTAAAACTCCCATCTTTTCTTTCTGTCCACTCACTGAAGCTGAAGTATCCAAGCTTCTCCTCTCCAACCATCCTACAACATGTCCTCTTGACCCAATCCCCTCACACCTTCTCCAAGCAATCTCACCCACACTCTTACCTGCACTCACACACATCATCAACACATCCCTACTCACAGGTAACTTCCCATTGCGTTCAAGCAGGCTCGGGTAACCCCACTGCTCAAAAACCTACATTAAACACTTCTCTTATAGAAAACTACAGACCTGTCTCTCCTTCCGTTCATAGCGAAAACACTTGAACGAGTTGTCTTCAACCAAGTCTCACTGTTTCTTTCACAGAACGACAAACTGGATGCTAAACAGTCAGGTTTCAGGAGGCCATTCAACTGAGACTGCGCTTCTCTCGGTCACTGAAGCCCTGCGAATTGCAAAAGCCCATTCCAAATCATCAGTCCTCATTCTGCTGGACCTATCTGCCGCTTTTGACACTGTCAATCATCAGATACTCCTGTCCACCCTCTCATCACTGGGCATCTCTGGCATTCCACTTCGCTGGTTTGAATCCTATCTCACTGGTAGGTCTTTCAGGGTGGCCTGGGAGGTGAGGTATCCAAAGCACATACACTGGTCACTGGGGTTCCTCAGGGATCAGTTCTTGGACCCTCCTCTTCTCCACATACACTACATCACTGGGTCCCATCATACAGGCACATGGATTCTCATACCATTGCTACGCTGATGACACACAGCTCTACCTCTCTTTTCAACCAGATGATCCAACGGTAGCTGCAAGGATCTCAGGTTGCCTGGCGGACATCTCGGCATGGATGAAAGAACATCACCTGCAGCTTAACCTGGCAAAGACTGAGCTTCTTGTCCTCCCTGCCACTCCGACTCTACAGCATGACTTCACGATCCAGTTAGGTTCATCAACAATAACCCCATCAACTTCGGTCAGAAATCTTGGTGTAATCTTTGATGATCAGCTGACCTTCAAAGACCACATTACAAAACTGCTCGATCTTGCAGGTTTGCACTATATAACATCAGAAAGATCAGGCCCTTTCTGACAGAGCATGCTGCACAACTTCTTGTCCAGGCCCTTGTCATTTCTAGGCTGGACTATTGCAATGCTCTTCTGGCTGGACTTCCGTCTAATACAGTCAAACCTCTACAAATGATTCAGAATGCAGCGGCACGACTGGTCTTCAACGAGCATGTTACACCTCTCTTTATCTCCCTGCACTGGCTACCAATCACGGCTCGCATCAAGTTCAAGACACTGATGCTTGCATATAGAACAACCACTGGCTCAGCACCCGTTTACTTGCACTCTCTATTAACAAACTACATCCCCTCCAGAAATCTGAGATCTGCTAGTGAGCGACGCCTCGTGATACCATCACAGAGAGGCGCAAAATCACTCTCTAGATCATTCTCATTCACCATTCCTGGCTGGTGGAACGATCTTCCCACCTCTATCCGGAATGCTGGATCCCTGTCAATCTTCAAGCAACAACTGAAAACTCATCTCTTTCGACAGCACTTGACTTCATCCTAAACTTAAAAAAAAAAAAAAAAAAAAAAAATTATCTTTACTTATTCCTTCCTTTGGTAGTTTGTATTTATTTGAACAATGCCTGAGACTTGGTGTTGCAAGCACTTCGTATGTCTGATTGCCTCTTCAAGATTAATCGCTCTATGTATTCCCCAATTGTAAGTCGCTTTGGATAAAAGCGTCTGCTAAATGACTAAATGTAAATGTAAATGTAAATGTAAATGTAAATGTAACTGCCGTAGCCAAAGAGCGCAAAAATCAGTAAGCAACAGCAACAGACAGGACGGCGAAACATTAAGCCCTTTCACACATACAGACTTTTCCGGAAAATTACCGGTAAATTGCCGTAAAGAGATCATGTGTGAACAGGACCTTTTCAAAAATACCAGTAAATTTGTTCCGGCAATTTACCGGTATGAGAAGTTGTAACATTACCAGTTAATTGCCGGAATTCTGCTGTGTGTGAACGCAGAAGGAAAATTACCGGTATGAGCACGTACGAGTTCAGAACGCGGTGACGTAAGACATATACTCCAGGCCAATCCAGAGCCATTGAAATTCAAAATTCAACGGCTCTGGGCCAATGATAACATTCTGATGCAGATGACGCATTTACTCCGCGCTGTGTTTGAAGTCGTGCGATATCTTTGGGCCAAAAAAAGCAGCATGAACGTGAACATTTGGCACACAAATGAAAACATCAACAAAAACACTGATCGCGTTTACCCCTCCATGTTTACAAACACAACACCGTGAGGCGCAGCCGTTTAGAGGTCATTTCCGTTTTATGTCACAGAATTTACCGGTAATTTAAAACCGATGTGTGAATGGTGCTTTACCGGAAAAAAGACGGAATGCTGTTGCCTGTGTGAACAGCGCAGTTTTGAATTTACCGGTAAAGTCGTTCTGGTAATTTTACGGCAATTTACTGGTATTACTATGTGAAAGGGGCTATCATTTATCATTAGTGTAATACAAAATGTAATTTAAACGGGCAAGAGAAAGCGTGCTTTTGGCATTAAACGACAATTTATTGTCAGAAGAAGAGTTTTTAGTCTTGTCCCTGATAGCACACGTACATCTCTGAGACGTCTATTTGACGTCTGCATTTACATCTGCAAGATGTATTTTTTTAGGGTGTTTGCTCATCTGCAATACGTCTATAGGACGTCTCCTTTTAGATGTCAAATATACGTCTATTAGATGTCTTTAAGATGTTTATGATTTAGAATGTATGTAAAACTGACATCTTACAGACGTCTGTCAGACGTTTATAGACAGCAGATGCTTTCCAGATCAAGAGATCTTTAACAGACATCTTGCAGACATACGTGTGCTATCTGGGGTATGATGCCAAAACCTAGATTTACCATGCAAAATATACTCGCCTTTTAATCTTGATGGAGGAGGATGAATGTATAAATGAATTTCGTGTCAGAAAATGTGACATGCCAGTCCTGGCAGATGTTCTCAGGATTCCCAACGAGATCATCTGTGATCAAAGAAGGTGTTGTGGGAGGAGTAGAAGCGCTGTGTATGCTGCTTAAGAGGCTGACATATCCTTGCCGGTACAGTGACATGATGCAAAGATTTGGTCACCGTCAAGTCCCAGTCCTGTGCATGGCCACAAACTCCATGCTGGATTATATATATGCTGTACATCATCAGAGGATAACTCAGTGGAATGACAACATCCTGAACCCTGCTGCATTAGAAACATATGCTGACTGTATTCACCAATTGGGAGCCCCTCTTGAAAACTGCTTTGGATTCATAGATGGTACTGTACGACCCATAGCTAGACCAGGAATAACACAGAGGATCCTGTACAATGGTAACAAGCGCATTCACAGCCTAAAATACCAGGCAGTAGCCATTCCAAATGGCTTAATTGCCCATCTCTATGGCCCTGTAGGTAAGTCTGAATAATTTACTTAATAATGTCATTCATTAGAGTTAAAGGGACAGTCCATCCATTGACTTTCATAGTTTGGAAGTCAGTGGGTACGTGAAACTATTTTTAGTACACAATTATTTTAAAATAATAATATTATTATTATTATATTTTTAACAGAAGGAAAGAAGCATGACTCTGGGATGGTGGCAGAATCTGGACTGATGTCTTTGCTGGAAAATCATGCCATGTCTGCAGATGGTCATCCAATGTGTGTGTAAGGGGACCCAGCATACCCACTGCGCATGAACCTGCAAGCCCCATTACGAAGTGTTCACCTAACCGCCCAAATGATGGAATTCAACAAAAAAATGAGTGAAGTCAGAGTGTCTGTGGAATGGTTGTTTGGGGACATAGCAAATTACTTCAAATTCATGGATTTCAAAAAGAACTTAAAAATTGGTTTGAGTAGTGTTGGAAAACTTTATGTAGTATCTGCTTTAAGAAATGCACTTACTTGCCTGTATGGTAATCAGACATCTCGGTTTTTAACTTGGATCCTCCACATATTAGAGATTATTTTTCATAATGTAACACACATGATGTAATACACACACACACACACACTACTTTATGCACTGACCACATATACTGTATAAAAGTTAAATTACTGTAAATTTATTTTTAAAAAAATGTAAAATTAAAAAGAAGTCACATTATATGTTCATATATTTTATATTTTATTAACATGAAAGAATTTATACATTGAAATCTTTTATATATTAAATCATATTTTATTATATTACATCACAAAGAAATCAATAAATATATGTAAATAATAAAATCTCACTATTATACAAATCTCATTATTTCTTCCCTTTCATACTTTGCTTGCTGCACATAATGCTTGCCCTTGCTGTTGCTGTTGTTGAAGTAACATAGTCTGCATTGCCTGCATTTGCTGTTGCTGCTGTTGCATTAGCTGCATCATTTCAGTCATCTGACTTTGTGACGCTTGTGCTGCCTTTGCTTGCTCTTCAATCTGTATTTTTTTCAGTTCCAATTCTTTTTCCTTCAAAGCCCTCTCAGCTTCACCTCTCTCCCTCAAAAACTCAATGGTATCATTCCCACTTCTTCTTTGTTTCGTATTTCTACTATCCTCTCCCTCATCACTAAGCCTCTTGGAAGTCTGGCTCATTCTTTCCATTGCCTTCTTCCTTGCTTCCTCTGCTTTGGCTCTGTCTGTCTCCAACTTTCTCATATTCTCATCACTGCCTGTTTTCCTCTGCTGCTCTTTCTTTCTCTGATATTTATTCTGTAAGCTCATCAAGCTCTGTTGTTTGTGCTGATGTGCCACTACTCCTCTCATCTTTGTAATTTTTGGTCTTGTATTTCATCTGTATTAAGGTGAATCTCTCCCTCACAGACCTCTGCGTTACTTTACATTTTAGTTCTTGGAAACAATTCAGTGTTTCAGCTATAGTAGACCAGGCTTTCCCCTTGTCAACGCTGCCCTTCTTGAATCTGTACGGCTCTATCAGAAGGATTTCTCTACAGAGGAGTATATCATGCCTCTCTGTCCACTCCATAGGGGCTCTAATCAACAAGACATATGAACTAGCAAGCTCGGTTTGAACAGTAAGTATAATTAGATATACTGAAAATACATTTTTACATTTAACATAGGCTATGTTTTGAGGAGGATGTGGATGCTACCTGAGGTGTTGATGCCAACTGCAGACATATCTTTGTGCAAACGGGAAAATCATTAAACTTAGATTAAGTTAAAAACATATAGGTATGTATTTCATTAAAAGGCTAATCGTAGAATCATATGCAGACACAATTAATATGGAGCAATCCATAAAACATAACATTTACTTACCTAATCTGTCACGTAGTAGCGACTACGGCAAATTAGCTGTACTCCTGTATTAGACGTTACAATGTACACGTCACGAAGTAGCACTGAAAGTCGCGCGTGCGCAATGGCACTTTATTTGCCGTTGCCGTTCCATCAGCTGTTGTTGCTTAAAGTCCCTAATCTTCTCACCGATGTCGTGACTGAGCCGACAGTGCCGCATTTCAGCCAGAATCGGCCCGAGTGTGCTTGCTATCTGGGGCGGGTCCTTAAAAAGTCTTAAAATGTATTAAATAAAGTTTTGCTTAAAAAAGGCCTTAAAAAGTCTTAAAATATCTTAAATTCAGATTCAATGGGTCTTAAATATCTTGGGTCTCATCAGGCCCGGATTAACACAGTGTAGTGCCCTAGGGTGACCACATTTGAAGCTCCCTCTGATCAATAACAAAAATTAGCCTTCCCATTACAAGGCAATATTTGACTCCTTAAAGTGATTTACAGGGGCACTTTTTGTAATGCCATTTTTTTCCCTTAATTTCATTAAAGGTAGGCTATGTCATTGTCAAATTTAAAAATGTATATTTTTCCAAAATTTCTAATAAAAAAAATAAAAATAGAATAAGAACAGGTAGAATAAGAAGAATAAGTTACTAATCAAAAGAAATCATATTAACAAAATTAGTTTCCACTACAAAGGTGGCACAGAAGAACACAAAAGTGGCATGTAGGTAAATTTACAGACATTTACAGAGGCTCAGAGGTGGGATGGATGTTTTAAATTCATAACAATGTTGTGAGATTAATGTTTTAAATATAAAATTTTGAATATAGAACTATTGTTTGATTGAAATGATTCAAAATAACTGAAAGGACACTTTAAACATAAAAATAAAACTGCCAGCAGGTGGCGGTAAGTCACTGATTTTTTCACTGAATCGTTTCAACAGCTGAGTCATTCAGGAACGAAGCAAGTGACTGTTTTTATGAATGGGTAATTGAATCACTGACTCACTAGACTCATTTAAAAACGCAGGTTCATTCATAAATGAAACACCGCTGTGTTTGAATGGAGATGCGCAGCGGCTCGGCTGTGACTGTTTGAAACTATGTTCCTTGACTAAATAGAGCAAAATCAGGCAATATTGTTAAAAGTCATACAATGTACATCACTTTATATAACTTATTGTTTATTGAGCTGTTGTGTTAATTTAATATCACATTTACAAACTCTTTTAATAATCTTTAAAAGCTGTTACTCACTTCAGTTCATCGCAATCTCACAAAGCTCCATTATAATCAATGAAGCGCTCTACACTGCACAACGAATCTTTGTTTGTTATAACGAGAGGATTTGTGAGCTTGCATAACTCAGCAATGAACAAAAGTATTTTGAGCAGTGAGTGGACTCTGATTAACATTGCATTCAAGGAATCATGTCTGCAATACATTACTCACCGCTGCACAAACACGCAAGTAGAAATCTTTGAAGCTCCTCTCAGCGCAAACACAAATAGCCTATGCTGATCGGGTTAGTCGCACAGGTGCTCCTAAATATGTTTTGATAGTCCCACACAGTAGCTACTTTTCAGTCGCCCTGTATAGCCCTGGCTATGTGTCGTGATATTTTCTCTCTTTTTCTTTAAATTCACGTTTCGCACAACCGTCAAGTTGATGCTGTCTATCCATTTGTGAATAAATATGCTCGACTCTGACTGGGGGGAGGGGGCAAATACACTGTGACCTGACCTAATCGCAATTCTTTATATGCGTGCATATATTTGATATTCTCTCTGTATATTGTATCATTAACTGTTCATTTTCTATGCATCTGTATATCTTCCAGCAAAATAATATATACAAAACATGAAAAAATATTTTAAAGGTCTTGTCATTATCGTAATCACTTGGTGCCCCCCTATTGGCTGGTGCCCCAGGGCACTCGCCCAATCCTGTCTATGGATAATCCGGCCCTGGGTCTCATTACCGCAAAAGTTTCACCAGTCTGACGGACCCAGGGACTGTTTACAATCATTGGACAGACTGAAGATTATTCTTTCCCCCCGCTGTAGTTACTGCGTCATCAGAGAGAGTTGCGGTCGCAGAATGCAGGTCGAATACCACCAGCTCGCTGACAAGCCTACTAGCTGCTATAAATTGGTTAATGCAAGTTTACTGAAAAACTGCTCGAGGATTTTACTAGCTTGATTAAAACTTAAGTGACATTTTATTACATTCAGTGTAAACAGCGATTGATAATGGATAGTGTATTTCTGGTATCAATGTTGCGCTGTTGAGGCTCATGCTGCCTGTCTCTGTTACGTGGAGAAATCAAATCACATGAGCATAACGGCAAAAATAAAGAAACTCACAGAACGAACATACTGAGGTAAAAATTCTAAATGTTTAGTTTATTTATAACATGATGATGATGATAACATACCATGACAAGGGGACTATTTTGCTAAATATTTTCATGATTGCAAATGTTACATTGATTTTGGCTCAAGAAACAAGTAGTAGTTACTTACATATTAGACAGAATATTGACTGTTTTGTTCTATTTCACCAACGAAAATAGTTCCAAACGAAGATCAGAAGTGTTGCACATTCTCCAAGCAGCACTCGCATTTTTGTTCCTGAATGATTCAGTGTTTTGAATGAATCGGTTGAATGAATGTGACTTACCGCCACCTTCTGGTGCTTTAGTTAGTTTAAAAGTATGCATTTTTCCACCAACATTTCTTATTTGTATATTCAAAAAAATTTTTTTTAAAACAATCTCATAACATTATTTATTGCGGTTATAAATTTGTAGTGCAAATTATTTAATTTGATTGTTAACAGCCCTGTTGTGTATATTAAATTTCCTCATCAGTTGTAAGAATTTGACATGAAAGATGACGCATACATTTAATAAGGTTAAAAAATATTGGACTTTATGGAGGTAAATAACAACCTGGGGTAAATATTAAAAACATGCAGATTTAAATATGTAAATGCTGAATAGAAAACTGATGAAAATATTGCTTCATTTACACCACCAAAAATATTGCTGATGTGGAGCTTTTGAGGGATATTTTGTATGGGATATTGTCTTCAGATATGAAAAGTTCTCTGTATATCGTAATAATAAATAGCATTTTTGACAGCGATGATATTTTGTTTTCTTTTTCAATTTAAAAACACATTAAATATTACATTTACGTATGTAATATAATGTGTATTTCCTTCACAGGTTTGGTCTTAAATTTTACATATGGTGGTATTAAAAAGGTCTTAAAAAGTCTTAAATCTGACTTGTTCATATCTGTAGACACCCTGATACTGTAATTTAATTCATTTTGACTGTAAAGTCTATTCTGTATTTTTACAGTTTTTGCATGTATTTTTGTGAAATTTGGGAAACTCTGCTGCCAAACTTTTTGCCGTTTTTTTTTACAGGATTTTTTTTTTTTACAGTGCATTCAACATATGCTGGAGTCAGAATGTGAAAAATATAACAACATCTGACTCACAATTAAGTATTTTGGATTTTATTGATCACCATAATGTATGCTATAATGCCTTTAACTTTGCACTCGGGAAAGACAGCTGGAAGATGGTTGGGCGATGGGCTATCAGCCTTTGAACAGTCAGTCTTTATAGTGGCTATATAGGCAGGGTTGCCAACTCACGCAATAAGCCCCGTTCACACAACAAGCGACACGCAGCGACAATGCGACACGATCCCATTCATTTCAATGCAGAGCTGGTGATTTCCGGCGATACCCAGACAGCAACATAGTGTTGGCCGGATCTGGGCCGACGCTGCTTGCTGTCTGGGTAGCGACCGGATGGGACGTGTCCAGCGACGAGATATAATTTAGATTTAGATTATATTTAGTCTTTTGCCTGCAAAATGTTTGAATTTAGCGGCAACAAACCGACTCGCTGTCAAGGCAACCAGTAGTGAGAACGCCCACTAGCGAGAACACAGCACACGCTTCCAGGCTGTCTGGAATGTATGTCAGTGTTTTATCTGATATCTTTTGCCTTCTTTGCGCTTGCGTGACACCAGCCTGGTCTCATGTTCATAGGTATTAATACGTAACATTTACAAACATAAAACGTACATTTTTGTACGTTTTTATTCATGCTAAAATGTACAATTTAGACGTATTTCAACGTTTAAAACGTACAAATCGATACGTATTTTTAGCTAAAAAACGTAAAAATATTTACGTATCTTTTATATCATTAAGATATTCGAATCAATGCATTTTTATCATTTTATCTAAGCGATTTAGACTTTTAGACCCCTTAACATACCCCCAAACCTACCCATTTTAATGTGCATTTTTATAATTTTATTAATAAGCAATTTAGATTTTAGACCCCTAACCTACCCATTTTACAGCGAATATGCATTTTTATCATTTTATTAATAAGCAATTTAGATTTTAGACCCCTTAACCTACCCCCAAACCTAAACCTACAGCGAATATAAAACGCAATTGAAATAACCAGGAAAATAACCATTAGTAACAATATAGCATTAAAAATGTTTTTATAGTCGCTAATCCCACTCCTGCATCTAAACCTAAACATATATATTTCTGTACAGTATAAGAATAAAAACATGACAGACAGGTAAATACAATTACTATCATTTATTTATTGCAAAAATAATGGAATACAGTAGGTTTGTGTGAGGTGCAGAGCAGAATTTATGTTCTTAAACTCTGAAAATATTATCCAGATTATTTTCCTGATCCTCTTGCTCTCAGTGAACTCGTGAAGGCGAGCGCGTGCTAGCATCATTCAAATACACACCTCACCAGAAACACAACATGTCGCAATCTGTGACGAATGCAGGCGCCCAGCCAACACATCCATGTGGGGCCCATAGGGGTTGCAACTGGGCCGATATCTGGGGCCCATCTGGGCTACCCAACTGGGACCCAGCTAATTTTGTCCTGTTTCCATGGTGGCCCAACATGGGTTAGCCCAGATGGACTGATGATGGGCTCCATATAGGGCCCATACGGGTTAACCAGGTACCTCCCATTTGGTGCCTACATGAGTCTGCCTACATGTGTTAGTGATGGGACCCAGCTAGGTCTTATGTAGGTCTCTTATGGGCCACAACAAGTATACACATGGGCTAACATTTGTCTGTTTGGGTTACCTTATTTTACAGTACACCCCTAAATATAAACAATACATTAAATCCACTAAAATGCTAAAGGTATTCAATAAACAGAAACCAGTAGTTCATGCTTTTAAGCAAAGTTTATTTGGAATAATTTAAACATTACTATTATAACTTGTACATTTACAACTTTATAAAACAAGCATCTTAAAAAAAAGTTAATTTTAAGCTCCTGAAAAACTTTATTTCTTGTAAAAAAAAATACTTGTATTCTGCATGCTTTAAACAAGGTTTCGTTGGAATAATTTGAACATGACCATTATAACTTGTGTATTTACAACTTTATAAAACAAGCATCTTAAAAAAAAGTTAAAGTGAAGCTCCTGCCAAATATACATATCTGAAAACTCTAAAATACATTTCACAAACAAACAAACCAACCGTGCAGCTCCTCACACCTCTGTCCTCGCTCTCCCAACAGCCCTTTGAAAAGACAACAATTAATCAACCACTGTGCCACATTTTCACAGTTAAAACAGACGATTATTGTCTTTTTAAAGATTGTATTTCCATTTAATAATCACGAATATCTTAAGACTTACCTATCTTGCTCTCTACTATGTGACTTCGCAGAACGGTTTCCTCCCGTCACTGATTAGCCACTTTTACACTGACTTTTCTGCCTCTTTTCTGGTAATTTGGTTAAGATAATTTTTTTCAAGCTTCCTGTAAAGCACATCAAAAGCATAAAAGTTAGATTAAATTCCATATTTAAGCCCTTGCAATAAATAAGCAGTCATCTCCATTTTTACATTTTTTCAGGATGTACAATAATGGTATCGGATATAATATTCTATCATAAATGATTTCTGTGTAAACAAGGGCACGGGGCAACATTTAAAGGCATAGTTCACACAAAAATTTTATTTGTCTCATTTAATCACAAATGTCAAAATATATCCATCTGAAATTTTCTTAAAAAAAATTATAATTTTTATCAGGCAAATATAGCTCATCATTCCATGCATTGCCATTACAGTGAAATAACTGAACATAAACATAAGAGCCTGAAAATTTCAGACGGTTTTTGCATCTGATGTCTTCATTTGTTCTTATTTTATTCTCACTTCACTTGTATTAGTGTACTTGTCTTTAATAAAGTTTGAATGTTATTTATTATAAACTCTTTTTGTGATCGCTTCACCACAAATTAACAGTTACTTATCACTAAAATAAGCAGTACACCTGGTTCATATTCTCATAATTTGGGGTATTGCTTGTCCAAATATGGACAATTATTTGCATTCAATCAAACTGATTTGATTCCACTGATTTATGAAGAACAAACTCAACTCTACCAAATAACCTCTGTTTGCACATGAACATTAATAATCCAACAGCAAGTAAACATACCTTATACAACCTCAAGCAGTTTGAGCCCCCGAAACTCTCACTTTCCATGCCGGCCAACAAAATTGAACTCTTGATAAGGGGTGGTCCAAAAGGAAGGCCCTCATTCTTCTCGTTGCTTCATCCACAGTACTGCCTCCAATTTCTGCCACCAAAGCAACCTAATGGAAAACAAGATTATTATTATTGGGAGACAACACAAAAAATTAACCCTGAATAAATGCAATTACATTTCCCCCCAAATCTACTGTGTGTATCAAGTCCATACAAGTCTATTACTCACAATTCCTATGGAACACTTCCATAATTCCTATGCAGTTACCTCTGTAACAGATGTTTTATACTTGTACTACAATTGTGTTGCCTGTGCTACAAAAACATTCTCTATAGCAAAACAGCTACAGTACTGTGAAAATGTGTTCGGCCACCATTACATTTGTTGTTTTGGAAATGGTATAATGATTATCTCAGAGTTTTTTTATTAGAACACAACAAGAAAATACAGCTAATTTATAGGCAGTATTAAAAAAATTAAAGAAACAAAATGGTGGCCCAAGACTTCTGCACAGTACTGTAACTTAGGTGCAAAAATGTTAACGTTCAGCCCTGTGAACCTGCTAAATGGTTATGTTAGAACATACCACTTGTTTCTGGAAGGTGGGGTCTGCCAATTTCTGTTCCACTGCATCAACATCCAAGAACGTCCGATTACTTTCTGTAAGAAAAATGCTTATTACTTTAAAAAAAAATTAAAATTCTAATTTAGGCAAAAACATTTGTATAGTCATAACAATTTGTATGATTTGTAATAACACCTGAATGCAAACTGTTGCAGATTTAGGGAACACCAATTCAGCATTATCGCTTAACGTTAGACATTGGCGCCAGAAATAAGAGGAAAAATATGGTGCGATCTGAGTATGAAGTTTAAATTCTAACGTGACAAAAGCCAAACTATGTTTCGGTTAACATCATGGTTTGTAAACAATGTAATTACATGCTCTACATTTTCAGTTTTGAAATTGTAATTCTTACCTTGGTTACACTGACGGCAAACGTCTTCTCCCTAAAATTACAGCAAAGAAGTCAGCGGGTAGCAATGGCGTCGGCGCGATGCAGCGCGTGTTGCGTGGGGGATGGGAATTGCTGAATGAAATCTTGCGGGATCCACACTGCATGCAGATCGAGGCAGGGCATCTCGCGGTAATTTGATGTCGTGGGGAATGGGATCTCGACGGAACTTGGGAGATCGTCTCGGTTACGTACGTAACCCTCGTTCCCTGATGGAGGGAACGGAGACGTTATGTCGTGACGACATAGGGGATTTACTTGGGAGCCCCAATCATCTCTGATTTAAGAGAAAACGCCAATGAATATTGGCTAGTGGATTTTGCATACCTGCGCCACTCCCCGTGCACACGGGTATAAATAGGCGGCAGGTGCGTCCACTCATTAGGTTTTACGCTGAGGAGCCGAGAACGAGTCCCTGGCAACCAGCGATGGTTCAAGATTGTGGCATGGGGACTTAACGTCTCCGTTCCCTCCATCAGGGAATGAGGGTTACGTACGTAACCGAGACGTTCCCTATCTGTCGGTCACTACGAGTTATGTCGTGACGACATAGGGGTCTTATGGAAAGCGCCACAACCTGAACCCCGTCACAACCTTGTGGCATGCAGATGCTGACAAGCGAGCGCGTGACAGACAAATGCCAGCTCTTCCCGCCACTTACCTGTTACCCAACACACGGGAAGAAACTGGCTCGACGCGGAGATTGTAAAATCTCGCGAAGGTGTTCGGTGTCACCCAGCCCGCAGCTCTACAGATGTCTGCCAGAGAGGCGCCGTGCGCCAACGCATAGGAGGAGGCAACACTCCGTGTGGAGTGAGCCCTCACCCCTAGGGGGCACGGCTCACCTTGGGATTGGTACGCCAAGGCGATGGCATCCACTATCCAGTGGGCCAACCTCTGCTTGGAGACAGCCTTCCCTTTCTGCTGACCTCCGTGGCAGACAAAGAGCTGCTCAGAGCTTCTAAAGCTCTGGGTGCGGTCCACGTATATGCGCAACGCTCTTACGGGACACAGCAACGCCAAGGCTGGATCTGCCTCCTCCGAGGGCAGGGCTTGCAGGTTCACCACCTGATCGCGGAAGGGCGTGGTGGGAACCTTAGGCACGTATCCAGGCCGGGGTCTCAGGACAACGTGAGAGTAGACCGGCCCGAACACCAGGCACTCTTCGCTCACCGAAAATGCTTGGAGGTCCCCGACCCTCTTGATGGAAGTGAGCGTGGTCAGGAGCGCTGTCTTAGCAGACAGGAACTTAAGCTCAACTGAGTCCAGCGGCAAGGGCGCCCTCTACAACCTTCGTGAAGAAACGGGGAGATAGGGACAGCCCGAAGGGGAGGACCCTGTACTGCCATGCCCGACCCTCGAACGCAAACCATAGGAACGGTCTGTGTCGCGGAAGGATCGAAACATGAAAGTAAGTGTCCTTCAGGTCGATCGCTGCAAACCAATCCTGGGGCTGGACGCACTTTATAATGCGCCTGTTCGTCAGCATCTTGAACGGGAGCCTGTGTAGGGCCCGGTTCAGGACTCGCAGGTCCAGAATTGGTCGAAGTCCACCGCCTTTCTTGGGTACGATGAAGTAAGGGCTGTAAAACCCTTGCCTCATCTCGGCTGGAGGGACCGGCTCGATTGCACCCTTTGCCAGGAGGACAGCAATCTCCTCGCGCAAGACAGGAGCGTTCCGAGCTACCACTGAGGTCTCGAGAACGCCACTGAACTTGGGAGGCCGCCTGGCGAACTGAATCGCGTAGCCGAGTCGAATCGTGTGCGTGAGCCAACGAGACGGGCTGGGCAGCGTGAGCCACGCCTCCAGACGCCGTGCAAGTGGCTCCAACGGCACGATCGGCGTACCTGTGGTGGTGCAGCGAAGGGAGTAGGCGGGATGTTACAGAAGGCTGTGCGTTCTGAGGCATCCTCAAAACTCCCTGGGTCCCAGAGGGGACTGGCTAGAGGTGCGTGGGGAGGCACTGCGTCCCCGAACCGCACTCTCTTGGCCGCTGGCAAGATGGGTCGCGGGCGAGAGTGAGGAGGCAGCGCGTCGCACACTGTCGGCCCGTGGACCTGAAAACCCAGAGGGGAAGGAAATTGCTCTTTCTGTGATTTTGTGGGTGCCACCGGCCCTAGGGCCAGCGGCGGAACAGAAACAAAACGAAACACAGGATTCTCCACCCGGCCCTCCTCCGGGGGAAGGAGCGACGCTATCCTCGTCGTCTCCTGGGAAAGAGCAAACTCCAACATCTCCGGGTTGCCCGCGTCAGGGCCGCCTCGTCGACTTCCGTGACTTGGGGCCGGCTGGGACGCGGGGACGCCGCACTCCTGCGAGAGGCTCGACGCGCCGGCCTAGGTGCCGATTCAGCACGGGGCGGAGAGGCTCTGGAGGACACAGGAGGGCGCCCACGGCGACGAGCAGACGGAGGCCTGGCCCCGGGGGCAGCGTTTGACGGTGCATCACGCCGGGGCAGGATGTGCTGGATTGCCTCTGTCTGCTTCTGCACTGCCGAGAATTGCTGGGCAAAGCCCTCGACAGTGTCGCCGAACAGCCCAGACTAGGAGATGGGGGCGTCGAGAAAGCGTACTTTGTCGACATCCTTCATCTCTGCCAGGTTGAGCCAGAGATGGCGTTCTTGGACCACCATGGCGGACATCGCCATCCCGAGGGACCGCGCTGTGACGCGGCCGTCAGCTTACAGGCTTTGGACAGGAGACGCGGACGATTCCTCCAAGTGGCGGCGTTTCTCTCTCCACCTGGGGAATGCCCGCGTACCCTCTGGTAGCCCCGCCGTCGAGGGTAGTAAGGACGGAGGAGACGGACGAGCGGCTTCTGGCCGTAAAAGGGGCCATCCACGACTTCGTCAGCTCCTCATGCACCTCCGGGAAAAAAGGAACCGGAGTAGGGCGCGGTTGTGAGCCGCGCCTCGCTCCGAGAAACCAATCATCCAGCCGAGAGGGCTCGGGACTGGGCGGTCTGTTGACATCCAGCCCGATGCTCTCGGCTGCCCGGGCAAGCATGGCCGTCAACTCTGGGTCTGGTGCGGCGGCGGCGACCACACCCGAAGGGGCAGCTCCGGCCGCACCGTCATCCTCAGAGGCGTAAGCCCATCCCCGATGCTGCGATCGACATCGTATCTTCGGGCGGCGCACCGAATGAAATGCTGGGCGCCCCGTGGGACGAACCAGCGAAATCACCCGGGAGCCGGACGGGACATTCGCTGTGTGAGGAGTAAGAGGTCCGTGGGGACGTACCCGGCGGAGAAGCTCTTACTGTAACCCTCAGATCTCCCAGAGCGCCAGCCGGCGATCCTCTACTCGAGCTAGAGAGATCGGGATGGGTGGCGGCAGAGGGTGCCAATCTTTTCAGAAAAGAAAGGCGAGATCGCAGTGATGTCATGCTCATGCGCCCACAACAGGCGCATGAGTCATCCACGAACGCAGCTTCGGTGTGCTGGAGACCCAGACACCGAAGACAACGATCATCCGCAGACAGGTAACGACCGCAACCAAGAATACACGAACGGAACGACATCTTGAAAAAGACACGACCGTTCGTGATTTTGCTCTTTTAGAATTTGCTCTCTCAGTTGAAGTGCCCAGGGGAATCGCTGCTGGTAGGGACTCCGCTGACTGCACCGTGACGCCAACCAGGAACAAAATAAAGATGAAGGCTTTTGTGGAGATCAGCACTCTTCTCATCCATTCGGCTCCGAAGCAAAAAGCTAATGAGTGGACGCACCT
The DNA here is from genome assembly GCF_012432095.1 of Onychostoma macrolepis. Taxonomy (NCBI): domain Eukaryota; kingdom Metazoa; phylum Chordata; class Actinopteri; order Cypriniformes; family Cyprinidae; genus Onychostoma; species Onychostoma macrolepis. The sequence goes on from NC_081173.1 coordinate 26,319,787, forward strand.
GCCGCCTATTTATACCCGTGTGCACGGGGAGTGGCGCAGGTATGCAAAATCCACTAGCCAATATTCATTGGCGTTTTCTCTTAAATCAGAGATGATTGGGGCTCCCAAGTAAATCCCCTATGTCGTCACGACATAACTCGCAGTGACCGACAGATAGGGAACTCGAGTTGTAAGCACAATTGAAGTGGCTGCATTTTTTTTGGCTAAATGTCAGTGGAAAATTGGGTAGAATCAGTGTTGGAATCATAGACTGTAATAAAAAAAAAGGAGGGGGATTTTTTTGATTAAAGTAATCCAAGTGTCAAAACAACAACAAAAATAATTTTAAAGACACATATGTGCATATATATACATGTAATCACCCCATGGGAATAATCATGTTTGCACTTGTATAGTTGATAAAACAAACAGGGTCCCATGTGTAGCCCATTTTGAGCCCATGCACACATTTCCCATTAATTACCCAACTGGGAACCACATGGGGAGCCCACCTGGGTTCACCCAAGTGGGCCCCAGATAAGATGCCCACCTGTTCACCCATGTGGGTCCTAGCTGGGTCACCCAAGTGGGCCCCAGATAAGATACCCATTTTGAGCCCTTGCCCACTCTGTACCCCTGTAGCCCATGTGAAACCCATGTGGGCTCCACATTAACGTGTTTGCTGGGCGAGAGCCAATGAGCGTTCGATTATCCTGCCGTAAATCTGTCGTTTGAAGCGGCAACATTTGAATTCGTAACGAACTCGTCAGTCAGCACTGGACTTGCTGCTCGGGATGGAGATGAAGATCGTTGAATAAAGGCTTGGATTTGGGTCTGTTCCTCGCAGTCGTATGGATTCTGAATATCTGGATTACAGCGCACGAATAAAATCGTTTAATTTCGTAATTATGTTGCAGTTTTTTTTTTTTAATAGTCAGTCACAGCATGTTGGAGAAAACGCCTTTTGTGGCCCATAGCAAACAGTACATGACAAGTAAAGGTTAAACAATTTCAAATGTTATTTATTTTAAGGTTTAAAGTGAAGTCTTGTTTAACATTATGTAGACCTATTATTGGAAACGAGCTGGCAGCAGAAATCACACAATAAAACGAAATGTTATCATTTCGTATTAAGTAAACGAGTAAACAATTTAATGACGCAATTGAAAACAAGGTAATTGATATGACAACTAACTTAATGCCGCGATTTCAATATTCATAAGAATTTATTTTTAGATGTCGTCAATAAGTCAGTTTTGTACGTTTTAGTGCCTGAAAAAACGTAAGTAAATGTACGTTTTATAGAACCACATTTTACGTAAAATACATACGAATTGTTTCTTTTATGGGACAAAGAAAATGTACATGGGGTATGTTCATAGTATTCACATCCATTTTTAAATATTGTATTACTTCAGTGTGAATAACCAAGACTTAACATTTTCTTATAAATACAGAAATATATTTTAAGTGTCATGTGAGAATGTGAAATTCGATAAGATTGCAGTTGATGTTTCATGTGAAATACTTGTAATATTTAACTTAACAGAAATGTATAACTACATAATACTATTAAAGTATACATTTAAAACAGTTTTGTTTGTGAAAGCAATGTTTGCATACCATTCGTTATTCGATATTACCTATTTTTATTTCTTTCCCTCAATCTGTTGAATTTAACCTTAATTATTTATAATTGTTCCACATTCCACATTAACAAGGACAATATGCTATTATAAATAATAATGTCTTATTTTTATTGGTTAAATACAGGTGAATAAATATTAACAAATAATTCTGTTTTGAAAATACAGGCTTTTCAAAAGGTTTCAATAAAAGCCTGTGCCAGGGGCATAACACTGAGAAAAATGTTATCATTACCACCCTTTATGTATAGAAATCTTGTTTAACAATAGAAGCTCATTCATGGTCTTATTTTCAAAGTCTCCACCATGATTGCCTCTGCTAAAGTGAGTCAAGCTTCTGTCAAAATAGTGATGCCAGTTCCCGTCACTTTTAGCTCCAAACCCGAAAACATTGACCTGTGTGAGAGAGAGAGACAGACAAATATACATCAGTGCTTGAAATGGACTTCGGCTTAGATTAAATTAGACTTTTTCACAGTCATCTCACTAATGACAAAGAGCAAACAAGTCATGACAGAGCTCACGGTAGCCTACTACGCAAATCCATTTACAGTAAACCATAAACATTGACGGCACACCTACTGTATGACATGGTCATGGTTCACTCATTGACGGTCTGTTGCATAATGCACATGAAGGCTGCATCTGAATATGTATAATATGCATTCCAAGTACACCAGCTTTCAAAAGTTTGGAGTCAGTAAGAAATAAGTAATTTTCAATCAGCATATTTGAATGATTTGTGAAGGATCATGAGACACTGAAGACTGGAGTAATGATGATTAAAATTCCGCTTTGCATCAAAAGGAATAGATAACATTTTAAAATACATTTAAATAGAAAACAGACATTTTAAATTGTAATAATATTTCACAATATTTCTGTTTTTACTGTATTTTTTCTTTAAATCAAATAAATGCAAATCATTTACTATGCCTTGTCTCTAAATGGCATGTAAAACCAAAACAAACTGTAGTTGGCCCTATCAATCAGATCATCTCTCTAGACTAGACTTAATGCCGATAGTGAAATGTCTGGTTCTGTGAGACAAATGTTGGAGGAATTGAAAACTTTTACCTGATCACAGATGTGCAGAGCGAATATCAATGTAATGAATCCAGTGGATGGGTATCTGCCATGTTTCTGCAGCCAGCTCTCATAGATGTATTTAATGAATTCAGGATGGATGATCATCACCTTAAAGACAATCAAAACAATTATTGATTTAATCATGCATATTTATTCAGGAAAACTATGTAGATCAATATGTCAAGTCAAGTCACCTTTATTTATATAGCGCTTTTAACAATACAGATTGTGTCAAAGCAACTTTCCAATATCAAAATAGGAAAATAGTGTCAATAATGTAAAATGACAAGATTAAACACTCAATTTTCAGTTAAAGGCATTTCGTTGTTGATTGAATTCAGTGATGACATCGTCCAGCTCAGTTCAGTTTAAAAAGTATCTGTGCAATCAAGTTGATGATATCGCTGGAAATTAAGTGTCCCCAACTAAGCAAGCCAGAGGCGACAGCAGCAAGGAACCAAAACTCCATCGGTGACAGAATGGAGAAAAAAACCTTGGGAGAACCAGGCTCAGTTGGGGGGGATTCCTCAGTTTCCTCAATATGTGAAAGTCAAAAATTATATTGATTGATAGAAATGATTCTCACCTTGTCTCTGTTAGCATTTACTGTAGGTCTCACTCTAGTGTAAGTGCTGAAGAAATACAAAGATTCATTAAATTAAGATGATTGCTGTAAAATGCCTGAAGGCCTGTTTCTCTTAAATCTGTGAGTGAATATTGATGAAAATCTCACCGTGTGATGTGTTTAGTGGTGAAGGCACTGATGAGCCAGCGCATGTCTTTGATCTTAAAGGGCAGAAGAACCAGGTGGGTTGAGTTGTCTACATCCACGGCGCCTCAGGGTAGAGAATCCGGTGAGTGGTCTTAGACCCCACATCCTTCTCATAGCCTTCTGTTGGACCCTTATTTATCCTGAGCATGAAAATGCATTTTAACAATCATCTTTGGCCGTATACATTGTCAAAACTTCAAAATTGAAAATAACACCTTATGACAAAGTCATGAAGATCTATAAGAGGCCCATAATGGGATCCCAGCAGGTTCCCAGAGTTTCCCACCACAGCACAGGTTCTGCAGCGATCTGGACCGGCGTCTGAGTAATGCTCTTCATCAGGAAAGAGAGAAAACAATATGTCCACCACATCTGTGTAGTTAACCTTAGTGTTCTCAGTTTGTAGACCCTATACAAACGTTAAACATATGATCAGGTTGAGCCTTCAGGAGAGGATTTTGAGAAAACACATTTCAAAATAAAATGGAAACATAATGTAAATAGTAATCTTAGTTTAGTTTAGATAATAAGGTATTCCACAAAATCTGAAATATTAGATAATTATATAGAAATACAAAATTAGTTTATGCCAAGATTAAAATCTTTGAGGTAAAATTACTTTGAAATTAACTTAATTGCTTTCCATTTTTATAATTTCCTTTAAGCACGGGAAACAAATATAAATGCGCAAAAAAAAATTCAAAAGATCTAAGAAAATGTCATGGGATCTGCTGTTGGTCTGCTGCCACCAAGTGTTTGACAGTCACAAATTCCCCTTCTGGAAAAACATTGCAGTTATTCTTCACTGGAATATTTTATATCTTTCTTTACTTTTAAAGAGTTTTGAGATATTTCATTAAGAACGTTCTCTTAAAGTTGTTTAAAGTCATAAAATGTACTTCTCTAGAGATAATAAAAGGAGTGGCCACCTACACACTAAATTGTCAAGAGTTGCAACCGCATTTAAAAAGTTGCGTGTGTGTGAATCACTGACATATAAATGATTCTCTATTGTAGATTACTGAGTGAATCCTCTAAATAATAGTTCCCTTTCGAGGGAACTTCGAACTGCGTCCTCTAGGGGTCGCTATGGGGAACGCCGTCAGTGTGACCCGTGTATGAAGCATATATACAAAAACACCACATGTTGGCCGGCGACAGCCTATGACGTCACTACCGGCACGACCACAGTATAAAGGGGCGCCGGGAAAATACGTCATTCTCTTCTTCGTCTTCAGTGACTGTTTTGTTTGAAGCGTGTATTCTACAGGTAAGAAACGATTTCCTACTATGGCGAGCACTAGCAAGGCGTTTAAGAGATGTGTTCATCCGTGTCCTCGTTATTTGACACCTGATGACACACACGATCTTGCGTCTTTTGTTTGGGCGAGGAGCACGCACGCCGATGTGCTCGAGGGGCAATCTGCGTGCACTGTGAGCTTTTCTATGAGAAAGCTCCGCTCTCGTCTGTCTCTCTTTTCGAGGAAGGAGGGACAGCCGTCTGCTTCCCGCGGCTCAAGACCCACTGCTGCTGAGGCACGGAGGATAATGAGCTCGTGGGGCTCACAGGCAGAGCTGGCTCGTGAGTTAGAGAGGGGGCTTTCCTTCTCGCGCTCGTCGGCCGCGAACGAGAGTGAGTCGCTGGATGACAATGATGTCCAAGATGGCGGCGCGCTCAGACGCAGCGGCTTCTCCGGGTCCCAAAGACGGTGCTTTTATGTCTTTTAATATCGTCTGTTCGTCTCCAAACAATGTCAATTTACCGCTAATTCATCGGGAGATCACTCCGGGATACATCTATGATCGCCAAAGCCTTTTGGATATCAACAACACATACAAACACAAACTCTCGCTGGCGGCTACTGAGAAGCTACGAGGCCTTTGTTTACTACTGGAGCCGGACCTCGAGACCGCGGCCTCGCCTACTGACGCTACCCGCACAAGGTGGCGTCGCAAGCGGTGTGAGAGAGGACGGAAGCGCGGTAAGCGCGGAGGTATACAAGCTAGGCTAAGGGCTAACCCCACAAGACCGGCTCTTCCAACACTCATGCTCTCAAACGTTCGCTCTCTGGAAAACAAACTGGACTTAATTCAACTCAGTCGGTCTACACAGCATGAGGCAAGGGATTGTTGTGTGTCTGTTTTCACTGAAACATGGCTAAACGACAACATCCCGGACTCCGCCATTCAGCTGCAAGGGCTAACCTGCTACCGAGCGGACAGAGATTCATCACTGTCTGGTAAGACTCGCGGCGGTGGCTTGTGTGTGTATATCAACAAAGAATGGTGTAACAATGCTGCGTTAGTATCAAAACACTGTTCATCGCTGGTGGAGTTTATGGTTGTGAAGTGTCGACCGTTCTATCTGCCGCGGGAGTTCACGGCCACTGTTATTGTCGCGGTTTACATTCCCCCATGTGCAAACGCTAAGGACGCGCTTCGCGAACTGTACAGCGCCATCAGCGAACAACAAACAAATAACCCCGACAGCTTTTTCATCATAGCCGGTGACTTCAACCACGCAAACTTAAAGACAGTTTTGCCAAAGTTCTACCAACATGTGAACTTTGCAACAAGGGGAAATAACACACTGGACTTTGTTTACACAACAGAAAAGAACGCTTACAAAGCCGAACCCCGCCCCCACCTCGGGTACGCCGACCACATCTCTGTTATGCTAATCCCAGCATACAGACCACTTCTCAAACTTGCCAAACCGGTTCAAAAACAGATCACGGTATGGCCAGAAAATGCTACCTCAGCACTGCAGGACTGCTTCCAGGACACAGACTGGAACATGTTTAAAGAGGCGACCACCTACAACAACCACACAGACCTGCAGGAGTACACTGAAAATGTGACTGCTTACATCAAAAAGTGCACCAATGATGTGACAGTCACCAAGACCATCACCACACGCGCCAACCAGAAGCCATGGATGACAGCAGAGGTTCGCAGGCTGCTAAAGACCAGAGATGAAGCTTTCAGATCAGGAGATAAAGCAGCCCTCAAAACAGCAAGAACCAATCTGTTCCGCAGCATCAAAAATGGAAAACGGTCATATGCTCAAAAAATCAATAATCACTTCACAGACAGCAGAGACACACGGAGTCTGTGGAAAGCCATTCAGACCATCACAGACTACAAGCCCCCGCCACAGGCCTGTGATGATGACACATCCCTCCCAGATACACTCAACCACTTCTATTCACGGTTTGAAATGCAGAATGACACACCTGCACAAAAACTGCCCACACCTCCCAACGACCAGGCGCTCTGTCTGTCTCCAGCCGACGAAAGGAAGACCCTATCTAGGATCAACCCACGCAAGGCTGCGGGTCCCGACAACATACCTGGCCGTGTACTGAAAGACTGTGCTGAACAGCTGACAGATGTCCTAACAGATATCTTCAACACCTCGCTGAGCCAGGCAGTCGTCCCCACATGTCTCAAATCCACAACAATCATACCGGTACCAAAGAAATCACCTGTGTCCTGTCTAAATGACTACCGTCCCATAGCACTGACTCCAATCATAATGAAGTGCTTTGAGAGGTTAGTCATGCACAACATCAAAACCAGCCTACCCAACACACTCGACCCGCTCCAGTTTGCATACCGTCCAAACCGCTCTACGGACGATGCAATCTCCTCCACCCTCCACCTGGCTCTTACCCACCTAGAAAACAAAGACTGTTATGTTAGAATGCTGTTCATTGACTTCAGCTCAGCATTCAACACAATAATTCCACAACAGCTCATAAATAAACTAAACCTGCTGGGCCTTAACAACTCCCTCTGTAATTGGATTCTGGACTTTCTAACCGGAAAACCTCAGTCAGTCCGTGTCGGCCACAACACCTCGAGCACTACCACACTGAGCACAGGTGCCCCACAAGGCACTTTTCACACACACTGCTGTGTGTATATAAATCCCACAAAAAGACTCAGTAATATACATATGTTTACATGCTCATGCACTACAAATCATCCTGCACTATTCCCCAGCCAGCTGCTGACTCACAATGTTTCTCTTCGCACATGTACAGTATTTATCTGAAGCACTCGTATAGTTTGTATTGTTTGTATTTTTTAGTTTATGTATAGGTAAAAAATTATTTTATATATAGCATATTTATAGTCAAATCTATCAGTAGGATAGTTGTGTATAGGTTTATATTGTTTTACTTCACTGCTGTATTCCTGTATTTATGTAGCACCGTGGTCCTGTGAGGCACGACATTTCGTTCCACTGTATGCCCCCGCATGTAGCGGAATGACAATAAAGCTCAACTTGACTTGACTTGACTTGATGATGCGATGTCTCTGACATCATCTGATCCAGCGGCTAGTGCTCTGCTGGGTTATGCCCATGAAGAGCAGGAGATGTCTGAGGGCGAAGAAGTTGAGACTGAGCCCTCTCAATCCTCCTGCCCTGCGTATGACGAACTGTTGGAGGTTATGGAACGCGCCATGGCGAGGCTTGACTTGCCGTGGAAGCGGGCCAAGATGGTGGCGCCGCGGGGTCGTCTCGATGAGCGTTATCTTTCTGGCCATAGCCCCCCAGCTCGAGTGAGCCTTCCATTTCTTCCTGATCTCCATGCAGAGGTTGAGACGGGAATGGAAAAAGCCTTTTCCTCTCGCATTCATAGGTTTCAGCATACCAGTTATGCTAACATTGAGGGGATGTGTGAAAACGGCTATGAGGGGATGCCCCCTGTGGAAGAGACGCTGGCCAGCTATCTCTCTGTGGGCGAGACATCCTCTCTCAAGGCTTCCTCCTTGCCATCTAAGCCCCTTCAGGAAACATCTCGCTTAAATGGCAGGGCATATGCAGCAGCAGGTCAGGCTGTTGCTTCGTTGCACACGATGGCGGTGCTTCAGGCATACCAGGCTGATCTGCTGAAGGACCTGGATAAGGGTCAGGGCTTGTCACCTGATGAAGTAGCTGAGCTGCGCCGCACCACGGATTTGGCTCTCCGTGCTACTAAGCAGGCTAGCCACTGCTATGGGCAGGTCTATGGCGGCCATGGTGGTAACGGAGAGACATCTGTGGGTGAATCTGGCAGATGTTGGGAAGAAAGAGAAGGGCTTTCTTCTCGATGCTCCAGTCTCGCCTTCCAAGCTTTTCGGTACCTCCGTCGAGACGGTGGTCAAGAAATTTAGGGAGGCGAAGGCGCGCTCAGTGGCCTTCAAAACCTTCATTCCAAGAAGGTCCAGGTCTGAGCCCGAACAACGCAGGGGTCCTGGACCATCTCCATCTGGGGATCAGAGATGGGCACAGAAGGCTAGTGTCGCGACTCGTGCCCCTCCCCCGCCTGCGGGTAGGGCTAGAGGGAGGCGCGGGTCAAAGAGAGGTAGGCAAGACCTGAGGGAGGTGATCCAGACGAAGCGTTCTCAACACTCTCGTCCGGACCAGAGTAAGAATTGAACATCTACTCCCTTTCCTCGGGGGGCCTGTCATCTGCCCTTATCTTCCCCTCTCTAATTCCCCTGCAACCACCGTTTTATTCCACCTGACCGAGGTTGGGTGGGGACCAAGATAGAAACCTGCGCTTTAAAATCATTGCAGTCTCTATGCTGGACTTATGATGTTTTGGTTAAGTTCTATGTTTCATAGAAACTACCTTACTGATGGTCTGGACCCGACTCTTCGGATTTCGCCTCCGGGACTGATCTCATGCGCAGGAACCATGGATGGTACGATCCAGTTTTACTGGTATTTATGTGTTCCACACTTGCAACACTGCAGTTCCAGGACCTGTGAGTCTTTTTACTTCAGTTTCTTTGGTTGAGAAGGTGCAGGGCTATCTGAGGATATCTATGTATTAGCTTAGAGACTGCTCCCCTTACGAGGGTTTTTAAGTAGCAATCTCCCTGAGCCCTTGCCTAGAGTGTGCGTCTCCCCTGCTAGGGTTTAAGTATAGAGCCCAGAAGTTTTATGTGGCAGCTTCTCTGGAGGGCTTACCGGTTTTTAGGCCAGTGGTCGCTTTCCAGAGTTTTGTTATTCGTCCCTTTGCTCTCCTTGTTGGTCGAGCTGGCATTGCTCCCCTCACCTTTGAGGGTCACCTATGAGCATGCTGCTCCCATCTGAGCTTCTGAGATTCCGCTCATGCTGAGAGTTGAGTTCTCCGCTCTCCAGAGCTATGTTATTGGTCGAGCTAGCATCGCTCCCCTCACCATTGAGGGTCACCTATGAGCATGCCGCTCCCTTCTGAGTGTCTGAGATCCCTCTCATGCTGAGAGTTGGGTTCTCCACTCCCTCAGAGCTCTGTGACCCTGACCCTATGCTCTCCTTGTTGGTCGAGCTGGCGTTGCTCCCCTCACCATGAGGGTCACCTATGAGCATGCCGCTCCCTTCTGAGCGTCTGAGTTCCCTCTCATGCTGAGAGTTGGGTTCTCCGCTCTCCAGAGCTATGTCTGTTGGTCGAGCTAGCACTGCTCCCCTCGCCATAGAGGGTCACCTATGAGCATGCCGCTCCCTTCTGAGCGTCTGAGATCCCTCTCATGCTGAGGGTTGAGTTCTCCGCTCTCCAGAGCTCTGTTATCAGCAGCCTCAGGTTGTTAGGCCTCTCTATGCCTCCCTGTTGGGTTGCTCTCCTTGTTGGTAGAGTTAGCATTGCTCCCCTCATCATAGAGGGTCACCTATGAGCATGCCGCTCCCTTCTGAGCGTCTGAGTTCCCTCTCATGCTGAGAGTTGGGTTCTCCGCTCTCCAGAGCTATGTCTGTTGGTCGAGCTAGCATTGCTCCCCTCACCATAGAGGGTCACCTATGAGCATGCCGCTCCCTTCTGAGCGTCTGGGTTCCCCCTCATGCTGAGAGGTGGGTTCTCCGCTCTCCTAGAGCTCTGTGTCCCATATGCTCTCTTTGTGGGTCGAGCTGACGTTGCTCCCCTCACAATGAGGGTCACCTATGAGCACGCCGCTCCCTTCTGAGCGTCTGAGTTCCCTCTCATGCTGAGAGTTGGGTTCTCCGCTCTCCAGAACGGTGTTTCAAATCCATGTTATGGTGAGTGCGCACGCTAGTCTCTGTGCACTTTCTGAAACCCACGTTGTGGTAAGATAGCACACCAAGTGTTTTGCGATCTTTCTAAAATCCTGTATGGTATGGGTTACGCGCTGCGGCTTCGTGCCCTTTCTTTGAGTCGGTCAGGTCCCGGTTTTCACCTTGGGCCCCACTCTACCTATGTATCCCCAGTGATACTGACTTGAACAGGGTGTTGCTACCAAGGATCTGTTGAGACAATTCCTTCAGCAAGCTCATGCAGAGCAAGCCGTAGCCCCTGGGTGACAGGCCAAGGCCTAGTTACTATCCTAGGCGCTTGGTCGTATCCCCTTAAAGGAATCTCTGCTGGGGTATGCAGCTCAGGTTTTTGGCCGAAGGGGATAATGTCACTGAAAGCCGTCGAACCGTCCCAGGGGCAGCTCCCTTAGCCGGGTAGAGTTGGTACTTAGTGCTCGCCTTTTTGTGCTTGGCTTGCACTCCCCTCAGCATGGTGGTGTGGGTATTCCGTTCCCCATAGCGACCCCTAGAGGACGCAGTTCGAAGTTCCCTCGAAAGGAAACGTCTCAGGTTACATATGTAACCATGGTTCCCTGAGTAGGGAACGAGACACTGCGTCCTCTAGGTTCGTTGCCATGCTTCGGACGCAAGCTTCAGACGAAGAAGTGAATGACGTATTTTCCCGGCGCATTCTCTCACCGAGCACAGAAACGGTAGGTCTACAAGAATATCCATTTATGATTAAAATGACTAGTCTGAACCATTTTAACAAGAGTTTTTTTAATAAATAAAACGACCGGTCCCATGATATGCTGTCATTATATCATCCATACAATCAGGACTGCAGAACCGAATGTAGCCTGTAATGAAAAAAGGGGAACCAATGTGTGTTTTTAGGCTACACACATTGGTTCCCCTTCTTTCATTACAAATTATTTCAAAATAAAAGAATTTAAATATTAAAAACCATAATTATTACCATCATTTATCTAGTTTCTGTTTTATTTGATACAGAAAAAAGTTCCTACACTGTAAAAAGTGGTAAGTTGACTTAACTTATGAGAAACTTGACAATTCACTTAACTCATTTTTTAAAATTATTATTTACTTAATAATTTTAAGGCAACGGGTTTCCTCATAAGTTAAGTCAACTTATCACTTTTACAGTGTACCTACATTTTTTTCTTAAATTAGGCTGTGTGCGATCAAACCTGTGTTATAAAAGATGGTCATTTTAATGCTGCTTTGTAATAGTGTATTTTGTTTTTTTCCATTTTTTATGTATTTTATGTACTTTATATGGTTTGTTTTTAGAGTAACATTTAGTTCATTTATTTATATATATATATATATATATATATATATATATATATATATATATATAATTTGTAGTTAGTTATGCTTATATATTTGTTTTTTTGTAATTTAGCTATTTTTTCATGTTCACGAGTTGTTTTTGTTTTCTGTATTGTTTAGGTGGAGTCTCTAAATAAGCCCTTTGGGTTTTCTGCCTCTCCCTGCACAGTATATGGATTGTATTTTCTTCTTGTGTTTTTATTGTATCTATTTCTTGGGCAAACTAAATAAACTAAACTAAACCTTGATTTCCAGAGATCCGGACTGAACTCACGTACCGTCCACCATCTGTAGACGTCGGTCCGTAACACACTGTTTCTTCTGTTCAGCAGAAATGGAACATTGGGATTGAACCGCATGAAGAACCAATCAGTATCGTTCAGATCCGTGACACATTTATCACAAGCGCACAGACCTCCACGGGTGGAATCGATGGATGTTTTGAGAGAAGTATAGATCACCGCGTTTTGGAAGAGCATAAAAAGAAAGATGCCGCCAAATGTGAAGAGCGCTCTGATGTACGAAGACCTCTGTTTGGTGAAGGGAGCCATATTTTCAACTTGCTGAAGAGGGTTTAGAATCCTACAACTGGAAAAATACACAAAAGAGATGGAGAGAAAAAAAATTGTGTTGTTATGACGTTAATATTCCTACTACTATACTAACATCATAACTCTGCTTGGTCTAAACAGTGGTCTTCAACCCTGTTCCTGGGGACCCACTATCCTGAAGAGGTTAGCTACAACCAGGGACGATTCTAGGATTTTCATTTTAGGGGGGCTCAGCCCCCAATGAGGGTATAATAATAAAAAATAAATATTTACAAAAAAAATGATTGAAAATTTGTACAAAAAAATTGTAGAACCGTTCAACATCAATTCAATTCAAACAATAAAAAATATTTTTTAAAAATGAATACAAAACACACACACACACACACACACACACACACAATGTTTCAATCTCTGTCAATCACTCTGATATGCAATTAAAATGAGTGCACTGACTGAGTGCTGTCGGTCACTGTCTTTAATAATTTCTATGCATAACTGTATGGTAGTTAATGCCACATGCACTGTAATATTATGTTCTATATTGAAAGCTACATTTTCAAATGAAAATAGCAATAACGTGATCGTTTTATAAAGTATGCGTTCATATGTGTTAAGGGCTTTCGCTGAAGGAAACAGCTGTGGTGTGATGAGTGGTGAATGCAGCGAAAACTTTACATTAGATTGGAAACCGATTGCTCTCCCATGACTCCCTTATCGACGTGTAGCCCCCAGCCACTATGCGCACTGCCTTGAATGAGATGGAAGTTAAAGGCATTATAAGGAAATCTCAGTGAATATGCATCTCCGCTAGTTTTAGTGTGGAAAAAGAATGGTGACCTTCGTATTTGTACAGATTTTAGATGGCTGAATGCGAAGACAGTGAAGGACGCTCACCCACTACCACATCAAGCGGATGCACTCGCAGCTTTGGGAGGCAATGTTTTCTTTTCGACCATGGACTTGACTTCTGGCTTTTATAATGTTCCCTTGTTTGAAGAGCATAAGAACTACACTGCTTTTTCCTCTCCCTTTGGCCTCCATGAGTACAATCGTCTACCTCAGGGTTTGACCAACAGTCCGGCAACCTTTATGAGGATGATGATGTCCATTTTCGGTGATGAGAATTTCACAAGCCTTCTCTGCTACTTGGACGATCTGATGGTTTTTGCTGCAAGTGAGCAAGTAGCTCTTGACCGACTGGAGCTTGTTTTCTCACACCTGTCTAAGCACAACTTCAAGTTCAAGTCAAGTTCAAGTTGAGCTTTATTGTCATTCTGCTACATGTGTGGACATATAGTGGAACGAAATGTCGTGTCTCGCAGGACCACGGTGCTACATACTAGTTAGACATGAGATACACATACAGCAATGCAAATATGGGGGAAAAAAACACAATAGGGCTATACAACAGTTTAACCATCTGACTATACATATACTATAAATACTATAACTACTATACCTAGTTGACTACACATACACAAACTGAGACTGTACAAGAACTTTACATAAATACTGTACATGAAATAGTGCTAAAGAGATATTTGTACATGAAATTGTGCAGGAAATATATATTTTTACATTAAATTGTTCAGAAGATAGATTTTGTGGGAAGCAGCGCATAGTGCAAAAGAGTTAGTAGTGCAATGCTCCAGTAAACATTATTTTATAGTGCAATATTCAAGTAAACATATATTACCTTATTGGGTCTTTGTTGCAGGGAGTGTTTATAGAAAGTGTCTAGTGTGCATATAGTGGGACGAGTGCGTTACTACAGGTGGTTTGTATAGCCCACTCACCTGTGTGTAGCACACCCAGAATTGCACTTAGGAGAAATTTGTCAATAGTTATTTATAGTTGGGGGGCTGAGGTGTTCATGGTTTCAGAGCGGGGACAGGGAGATTGGAGTTAAGAGCTCTCACAGCCTGGGGAAAGAAGCTGTTGAGCAATCTGACAGAACGAGCTTTGATACTCCGGTACCTTTTTCCTGATGGCAGGAGCTGGAAGAGGTTGTGGGAGGGTGGGTGGGGTCCTTAACGATGCTGGAGGCCTTGCTGGAGCATCGTGCAAGGAAAATGTCCAGGATGGAGGGAAGAGGGGCACCGATGATCTTTGCGGCAGTGTTCACTGTCCGTTGTAGGGTCTTGCGGTCAGCAGCACTGCAGTTCCCATACCAGACAGTGATGCAGCTGGTCAGCACACTCTCAATGGTGCCCCTCTAAAAGGTGGTGAGGATGGGTGGAGGAGACTTGCCCTTTTCAGCCGACGGAGAAAGTAGAGGCGCTGTTGTCCCTTCTTGTTGAGTGACGTGACGTTGGTGGTCCAGGTGAGATCCTTTGTGATGTGCACCCCCAGGAATTTAGTGCTACCGACTCTCTCCACGGTTGAGCCGTCGATGGTCAGTGGGGGGTGGTCAACAGAGTTTCTCCTGAAGTCCATCACAACCTCTTTTGTCTTACCCACATTGAGGGACAGGTTGTTAGCACCACACCATTCAGCCAGCTGTGCCACTTCCTCTCTGTAGTGCGTTTCATCGTTGTTACTGATGAGGCCCACCACAGTTGTGTCATCAGCAAACTTGATGATGTGGTTGGAGCTGGACTTGGCAGTGCAGTCGTGGGTCAGCAGCGTGAAGAGCAGCGGGCTGAGCACACAGCCTTGTGGGGCCCCTGTGCTCAGTGTGGTAGTGCTCGAGGTGTTGCGGCCGATACAGACTGACTGAGGTCTTGCAGTTAAAAGTCCAGGATCCAATTACAGAGGAGGTGTTAATGCCCAGCAGGTTTAGTTTGTGGATGAGCTGTTGTGGGATTATTGTATTGAATGCTGAGCTGAAGTCGATGAACAGCATTCTTACATAGGAGTCTTTCTGTTCCAGGTGAGTAAGAGCTAGGTGGAGAGTGGTGGATATTGCATCGTCCGTGGAACGGTTTGGACGATATGCAAACTGGAATGGGTCCAGCGTGCTTGGGAGACTGGACTTGATGTGATGCATGACTAACCTCTCAAAGCACTTCATCATGATTGGGGTCAGTGCTATGGGACGATAGTCATTCAGACAGGACACATGTGACTTCTTTGGTACTGGGATTATGGAGGTGGATTTGAGACACGTGGGGACGACTGCCTGGCTCAGCGAGATGTTGAAGATGTCTGTTAAGACATTAGTCAGCTGTGCAGCACAGTCTCTCAGTACACGTCCAGGTATGTTGTCAGGGCCCGCAGCCTTCGTGGGTTAATCCTGGATAGGGTCTTCCTTACATCGGCTGGGAGAGACAGAGTACCTGGTCGTTTGGAGATGTGGGTAGTTTCTGTGCAGGTGTGTCGTTCTGTATCTCAAATCGTGAGTAGAAGTGGTTGAGTGCCTCTGGTAGGGATGTGTCATCGTCACTGGCCTGTGGCGGGCCTTGTAGTCAGTGATGGTCTGGATGGCTTGCCACAGGGTCCGAGTGTCTTTACTGTCGCTGAAGTTGTTGTTGATTTTTAGCATACTGATGTTTTGCCTTCTTGATGCCATGAGACAGATTGGCTCTTGCTGTTTTGAGGGCTGCTTTATCTCCTGATCTGAATGCTTCATCTCTGGTCTTTAGCAGCCCACGAACCTCTGCTGTCATCCATGGCTTCTGGTTGGCGTGTGGTGATGGTCTTGGTGACTGTCACATCATCTATGCACTTTTGATGTAAGCAGTCACAGTTTCAGTGTACTCCTGTAGGTCTGTGTGGTTGTTGTAGGTGGCCGCCTCTTTAAACATGTTCCAGTCTGTGTCCTGGAAGCAGTCCTGCAGTGCTGAGGTGGCATTTTCTGGCCATACCGTGATTTGCTTTTGAACCGGTTTGGTGAGTTTCAGAAGTGGTCTGTATGCTGGGATTAGCATAACAGAGATGTGGTCCGAGTACCCGAGGTGGGGGCGGGTTCAGCTTTGTATGCATTTTTCTCTATTGTATAAACAAAGTCCAGTGTGTTATTTCCCCTTGTTGCAAAGTTCACATGTTGGTAGAACTTTGGCAAAACTGTCTTTAAGTTTGCGTGGTTGAAGTCACCGGCTATGATGAAAAAGCCGTCGGGGTTATTTGTTTGTTGTTCGCTGATGGCGCTGTACAGCTCATGACGCGTCCTTTGCATTTGCACACGGGGATGTAAACCGCGACAATAACAATGGCCGTGAACTCCCGCGGCAGATAGAACGGTCGACACTTCACAAACATAAACTCCACCAGCGATGAACAGTGTT
Source organism: Onychostoma macrolepis (assembly GCF_012432095.1). Taxonomy (NCBI): domain Eukaryota; kingdom Metazoa; phylum Chordata; class Actinopteri; order Cypriniformes; family Cyprinidae; genus Onychostoma; species Onychostoma macrolepis. The sequence continues at coordinate 26,336,412 of NC_081173.1, forward strand.
TTGATACTAACGCAGCATTGTTACACCATTCTTTGTTGATATACACACAAGCCACCGCCATGAGTCTTACCAGACAGTGATGAATCTCTGTCCGCCGGTAGCAGTTTAGCCCGATGCAGCTGAATGGCGGAGTCCGGGATGTTGTCCTTTAGCCATGTTTCAGTGAAAACAAACACACAACAATCCCTTGCCTCATGCTGTGTAGACCGACTGAGTTGAATTAAGTCCAGTTTGTTTTCCAGAGAGCGAACGTTTGAGAGCATGAGTGTTGGAAGAGCCGGTCTTGAGGGGTTAGCCCTTAGCCTGGCTCGTATACCTCCGCGCTTACCGCTTCCGTCTCTCTCACACCGCTTGCGGCGCCGCCTTGTGCGGGTAGCGTCAGTAGGCGAGGCCGCGGTCTCGAGGTCCGGCTCCAGCAGTAAACAAAGGCCTCGTAGCTTCTCAGTAGCCGCAGGCGAGAGTTTGTGTTTGTATGTGTTGTTGACATCCAAAAGGCTTTGGCGATCATAGATATATCCCGGAGTGATCTCCCGATGAATTAGCGGTAAATTGACATTGTTTGGAGATGAACAGACGACATTAAAAGACATAAAAGCACCGTCTTTGGGACCCGGAGAAGCCGCTGCGTCTGAGCGCGCCGCCATCTTGGATTCTTGGAACTTGGAACTTAAAGCTAGCGCCAAAGAAGTGTATATTCCTCAGGAGATCTATCAGGTTCATGGGACACGTTGTCACTGGGAATGGTGTCCAGACCGACCCAGAAAAGGTGAAGGTGATCAGTGACATCCAGACTGCTGACCTCATGGAGGCAGATGGCATAACCCCTTCTCAAAAGAAGATCAGATCTTTCCTGGGTATGATTTTATATTACCAGCATTTCATTATAGACTGTTCAGCTAAGGCAAAACCTATTTTTAGTCTCCTATCGGGTCAGTCACAGAAAAGAGCTCAGAGTAAGTGTGGTCGGATGAGGAAGCTACTCAGTGTCGTGAAGCTTTTACCTGAGGATTGGACTAGTGAGTGTTGTACTGCTTTTGAAACTTTAAAGCAAGACTTACTGCACAGTGTGACTCTAGCTCACCCAGATTTCAGTCATCCCTTTATTCTCTCTGTTGATGCTTCATTTGATGGCATAGGAGCTGTGTTATCTCAGGTGCCCCCTGGAGAGAAAATTGCACGTCCAGTTGCTTTTGCCAGCAAAACACTCTCTAAGTCTCAGATTAACTACCATAGACCACAGCACATAGACTCGAATTTCTGGCTTTAAAGTGGGCCGTTTGTGACAAGTTTAGCCACTGGCTAAAAGGGAGACATTTCACTGCATGGTCTGATAATAACCCCCTGACCTATATTCTTACCAAACCCAGGTTGGATGCGTGTGAACAACGATGGGTGGCGAAGCTCGCTGCATACGACTTTGACCTGAAGTATGTGCCAGGCACGAAAAACGTTGTTGCAGATGCCTTGAGCAGAGAGCCCTTTGTCAAATCTTGTGTCAGTCATCGTCTGTTGAAAGAACCATACATTTCTCTCTTGGATGATGTAAATGGTGTTGTTACTGGAACCGTGCAAGATGCCTTCCGTGTCACTAACAACGACGAAACTGAGAATGAGTTGCAGGATGACGTGAATGACTCATGTTCTGGATCCATTGATGCTGCTGAAGTTTCTGCTTTTCTGAGTGCTCACTGCGATGGTGGAGTTAGTCCATTGCCCATATCAAGTCCAACGTCACTCCAGCTCCCTGATAAAGATCCATCTGTTGCAATCCCGTTTTCCAGACTTGCAAATCTCCAAGAGCAGGACAACATAGTCTGTAGAGTCATCAACTATGTTCTGAGACATAAACGTCCTTCAAAAAGTGAGAAAGCAAAGGAGCCTAGCTCTGTGACAAACCTTTTGAAGCACTGGAAAAAGCTAAAGATTCGTAATCGTGTGCTGTACAGAGTAAAGAAAGATCGACTGATGAATAAGAAACTCTTTCAATATGTTGTACCAGATTCTCTAAAACTCAGCTGGACATCAGGGTAGTGCAAGAACTCTCTCCCTCGCAGTTGAAAGGTTCTTTTGGCCAGGAATGAGTAAAGACATCAAGCTCTATGTGAAAAAGTGCCAGAGGTGTGTTGTCGGAAAAACTCCAGAGCCAAATGCTTGTGCGCCCCTTGAGCATATTCGCACATCTGAGCCTATGGAACTAGTACGCATAGACTTTTGGAGTGCTGAACAGACTGCAGGGAAGGTCGTTGATGTCCTAGTAGTGACAGATCATTTTTCTAAGATGGCTCATGCCTTCCCTTGTCACAACCAGTCAGCTAAGCAAGTTGCCCATCGCCTTTGGAATGACCTCTTCTGCATTTATGGATTTCCAAAGAGAATACATTCAGACCAGGGTGCTAATTTTGAAAGCAAAATCATTAAGAACTTGCTTGAGATGGCTGGTGTTCAAAAATCGCACACCACACCATACCACCCTATGGGTAACGGTCTGGCAGAACGTTTCAATAGGACTTTGGGTAATATGATAAGAGCTCTCCCAGTGAAATCCAAGGCGAGGTGGCCACAGCTTCTAAGAACGTTAACCTTCAGTTACAATTGTACTGTGCATGAAACAACCGGGTTCGCTCCTTTTTATCTTATGTTTGGGCATATCCCGAGGCTGCCAATCGACATCATGTTTCAGCATGTCCTTCGTGATGAGAGGGTGGTCAGCCACCATGAGTTTGTCACTGCGCTGAGAAGAGATCTGAGCACAGCGGCAGAAATTGCCCGGAAACACAGTCTCAAAGAGCAGAGCCGCCATGCCATTCTTTACAATCGGAAGGTCAGAGGTTCACCCTTAGCAGTGGGAGATAGAGTTTTGCTGGCTAACTGTGGAGAGAAAGGCAAGAGGAAAGTTGCAGACAAATGGGACTCTGTTTTGTATGAGATTCAATCAGTGAGACTAGAGATTAATGTGTACAAGATTAAGGATGTTCAGACTGGCAAAGAAAAAGTGGTGCACAGAAATCTGTTGCTTCCAGTGAATTTCTTATCCTGGGATGATGGTGAAAAAGACTCAGTTCGATCAGATTCCACTGGTGCTACCCGTGGCAGTGCTCTCGATTCCGCTCTGATGGATGATCCTGATCCTGTTTCAAAGACATCAGAATGGTTATTGCAGATGGATGGAACACAGGACAGTGACGATATGCAGGATGCCACTTGTGGTGGAGTTTCAGACATTTCTGATGAGATGACTCCTGAGAACTCTGGCAATGATCAGTACAGTCCAGAACCTGAGCATGTTCCTGAACCTGCTGAGAGTATAAAGTGTTTACCTACATCCAAGCCAAATGAGTACCCCAGTTGTTTGCAAGAACCTGATAACAGACTTGCCCCTGTCATTTGCGAACAGCCCACAAGTACACATACAGGCCACATCACTACTCGATTAGGGAGATCAGTTAAGCCTCCTAACAGACTTATCTGTGAAATTGACAGTCAGAAAATTGATTCACACAGTGATGCACTAGTTATTTTTCAAGGAACCAACTTTGTAGTGGAGTTGTTAATGAATATTTTTGTTTAAAATGTCTGAGTCTAAATGATGATTCATATCTACGAGTCAACTGTTTTGTTAAGAGAATGACTTTGAAGTGAGTTTTTCTTCTCTGAGAAAGAGTCTGAGAAGTTTATTTGTATTAAGGGCGGAGCTACGTCACCACCAGCAGAGTTTCACATCTCTCGCTGCTGACTTTGAGCAACGTTGATGCATTGATGCACTGTCCTTTAACCAGCTTTTGGTCGTGTTTGTCCCAGTTTGTCTGTGACAGGCTCCAGTAAAGAGATCTTGAGTGACCATCCACCTGCTCTCAGTGTGATTCCATCCACACAAACACACACAGTCACAGATAGATAGAGTATATATACTGTAGGCTATATAAGTTAGGCTACTATAGTTACTTACATACCCTGAAAGTTACATCTGATTTTGGAACCGAAAACTGAGGTTATCCGCTCGCTTATCCTCAAAGATACCCGGGTATGTCACATAACCTACTTTCTGGAATACAACCCTGCCTAAAACAAATGTCAAGGAAATGGTAAGTAGCCTATTAAAGAGCCTAAATGTCTGTGGCACCGGAGAACATGAAGAAATGCCAGCGGAGAAATAAAGTGTTTGTTGCCAATCCATAAGGACTGCGATTTGTCCTGTAATATTACCCTTTAACATTATTCGTTTATTTTGAATCCGCTTTAAAAAATGTGGTAACCTAATCGCGAGAGATGGGTAAGATCAAAGTACAGAACTGCTGTTGCGTCTGTCATTGGACGTTGCTATGTTACCTGAATACGCTGCAACTGGCTGGCAACTGATAGTCCACCTTGTAAACAAGCTGCTTGTAACTGCACTCAAGCAAATAATCATCCAGAGCGCCAATGACCCACAGGTTTCATTTCAGTTATCTGTGCTGCAATAGTTAACATTTTCATTTATTTATTTTTAATTCCAAATAATGATCATTTCTCATCTGTGTTACTCATCATATGTTTATTCAAGACTAGTTATAATTTACCAATTTGCCTAAACCAGAAACTAGGCCTACACTATAGTGATGTGTGACTATAACATTAAAATGTATTTCTATTTACAACGAATAACAGTCTACAATAAGGTTACATTAGTTGACAATGATTAATGCATTAACATGAACTAAAAAGGAGCAATACATTTGTTACAGTATTACCCAGATAGCAAGAACGTTTGGGCCAAATATGGCTGATAGCTGTCACATTTGGCTTAGGTATGGCATGGCTGAGCACATATGGGCCAAACTTTCCCCTTATTTGTTTTGCCATAGTTTAGAATTGGAGGGAATTTTCTTTTGGATGACAATATGTTTTGAGGTATATGGTCCAGATGACAGCACACAAATGAGAGCCATATATGGCTTGGCTATGGCACACCATGGAATGTGTTAACTTATGGTTAACATTTGGCTTTTATTTGGAAAAACACATATAAACTGCTATAGTCGTGTGTGGAAGGTTAGTGGCAGTCCACATCTCAGCCCATTCAACAATGCTATTGGTTACTTTGTGTCTTCCCTTATTCCTATTGGTGGATTACTTAAATTTTGAAAATGTATCCGTTATTTCCCACTCTTCCTCTTTCAACCTCAGTTTAAAAAGATGATGAAAAAGCTCTCTATTTACAACAACAGCCTTTGCCCTACAGACACATATTCAGGTAAGTGCAGTTTTGGTGTTTTAAATGTTTTCTGCGGGTGTAATGGTACACTTATTCGTACAGAAAATTGTACCGAACAAAACAGTGTCATTTTAATCACTGCACTTAATCCGTTTCAGTTCATATCCGTGAATAAATCCTCACTATACATTATTACTAGGCTATACATTACATCCTGTAATCGCAAGGTTTGTGTTTTGTTCTTTTCGATTAAGAAACAAAGTCTCATCTTTAAAATTATGTCTATTTAAATCCATAAATGCCGTTTTGACGCTCTTTGATGTGGCGTAACAGACCGCTGTATGAGGAAGCGCGGAGAGCGCGTGAACGCGATCATCCCTTCCCTTTAATTCTCTTTTCTACTAGTTACAACCGGTTATAACGCGAAATAAACACGCCCTGACTCTCATCACGCTTAATCTCAATCAGTTTTGCAACCGCGGAAAAATGTCAATAAAACAGCAATACCTTTACTCAGGCAATTCATTCAGTGTCCACAGCTTGTTAAATTGCAATGTGCAAATTATATGTTTGCATACTTTTTTTTTTTCTTTTTTTCTTTTTTTTTGTAGTGTTGGTCATTGTATCAAAAAAAATTGAATTTAATAGATTGGGCTCTCTTGTTAATTGCAGTCTTAAATATTTTAGTAATGTGCTCTAATAGGGCTCCCTATTGTATAGCATTAGCTGAGATATATTTTTTAACCTTAAGAAAATTGTAATTATAATTGAGTTTATTAAAAGGCAAAGAATTCTTCAGTAAACCACCGTTTATTTAAAAAAAAAAAAAAAAGGATGTTTTCTCCCCCATGCTGTACCAAAAATGTTTGAAACTGTGACTTAAAAGATGAGGTACCATTGCACCTCTAATGTTTTCATTAATATTATGTATATTATTATTATTATCATTTCTAAAAATAGCCTGTTATTAAAGTAGCTAATTTTTTTTTAATTTAGAAAATTTAAAATTTAAAAAGGGCCTCACAGAAGCATTCATGTCCTGGGTGGTAGAAAAGAATGTGCAGTACTGATTTATAGTCATTTATGTGCTTGTCTTCAAATAATATCTAATGTATGATACTAATTATGATATACTAATGTTCTTTTTTCTCTTCTTTTTCCTGACAGACTGTGAGTGAGAAAGACTGGCGAGACTTACTAAAAGTATAATTTTTTGCACATTTATTCACTCATCTGACATTTACAAAATAGCACACTTCTGTTATGTTATGTTCTGTATTGTAATTCTGTTATTAAAATACTATAAACATTTTAAAAAAATGAGTGTGAATCCATTTTTGTGTTTAAGATTCACTGTGTAATGGGTATTTTAAATTAAAAAGATAGGTGTGGTGTAAATATGGTTGAATAATGGCTTTTGGTGTATCAGCCACATGTGGGCCACAATAGGGCCGTCAGCCCTTTACAGAACTCAGCCATATAAGAATACCATATAAGGTCCATATATCAGCCACGTCTGTTTTTATTGTTTGGCTCACTCTGGGTTGGGTTATGGCACGGTTTTGGACAAAAAGATATGGACCAGTTTTGGGCCGGCGAACACGAACTAATCTGGGCCACACTTTGGCTGTTGATTTAGGCCAGATCCTGGCCAAAGGAAATTTGCTGACTGGGTAATCTTTGTTTAAAAAAAACCTGTTTCTCATCTTTGTTCCTCATCATTTATGATGAGTGTTATAATTTGCCTAGACTAGAAACTATATAGGCTACACTATAGTGATGTGTGACACTTCAGTAGCTATAACATTAAAATTCATTTCTATTTACAACGAATAAAACACTCTACAATAAGTTTACATTAGTTGACGATGGTTATTACATTAACATGAACTAAAAATGAGCAATACATTTGTTACAGTATTAATCTTTGTTAATCTTGGTTTTAAAAAACAACAACAACAACAAAAAAAAACACACCTTTGTTTCTCATCTTTGTTCCTCATCATTTATGATGAGTGTTGTAATTTGCCTAGATTAGAAACTATATACACTATAGTGATGTGTGACACTTCAGTAGCTATAACATTAAAATTAATTTCTATTTACAATGAATAAAACACTATACAATAAGGTTACATTAGTTGATGTTGGTTATTGCATTAACATGAACTAAAAATGGGCAATACATTTGTTACAGTATTAATCTTTGATAATGTTAGTTAATAAAACATTTTTTTTAAAAACACACAACTTTATTTTAGCTTATGTCAACTCAGTTCCATTAAAAAAATACTATCAACTATGCTTTGGAAGTTATTTCTAAACTAATGTTAAATAAGTTAACACTTACATTAGTTAACATAAGTTAAATAAATGCTATAAACCTACCTGTTTGTTTGGAAATTTGAATATGGAACAATAGCAATGACCTTCAAGAATGTGTCAATCTGACAGACCTGTAAATCTGCTGGTGATCAAGATATGAGGCATGAATCTGAGGAGGAGGTATTTCTTCTAAAGTACACACCTCTTGATCACTCACTTCTTTGGCATATAAATGGTTTAATATGCATAGTCAAAAGGAGCCCCCTCCCCCTTTTGTTCCATACGGAGTAATAGAAAACCTCAAATTTTAAGGGAATTCTTAATCTTTTAAATCTTTTTTTTTTTTTTTAATTATTACCCAATTACATTTCCACAAATTAGGCTATGGGACACAGCATCATGTTAGGAAGCAGGTTATGTTGAACCTAAAAACCACTGACGCACATTTAGCCTATATATTAAGAGCCTACCTGTAACGAGTTTACTTAGGCCTATTTAAATTTGCTTAGCAAAGACTGTCAGTCCTTATGCATCTGGGGTACATTAAAGCTACTGTTTCCACCTTGAAATATCAAATTCAAAATCATTCTGATATGGTACACTGACTTCTTATAAGGGGCAATTGCTGTTTCATAAGCAAACTCAGAGAGAAAAGGCACACATGATCCAATGGTAAAGCCGCGGACTTTGTCATCTCCCCCCAATATCTCTGGTACAGCTAGCAACTGTAATCATGACAGTGAGTGCCGCTCACTTAACTCTAGGGGCACCAAAGTCACAAAAATACACAAAACTAGCCTACATACGTGTAAAGAATGACGTTTCTCTGCTTAAAACGTTTTTTTTTTTTTTTCTGATACTTAAGAAAAAACCTTTCCTGACAACCCTCCATTTTCCTATAAACAAAGGCGGGACAGACAAACATGAAGAGGCCATAAATCTAAAGCAACGTGTGTATGTTGCATTTACATTTGCTCTGGGTTTGCCCAACCCCCAAACCTTCTCATACTCAAAAAGATTTTCAAAAGAATCAACTTAGTGACGTCTTAGCTCATAAACATAAGAAAATTGTGTCCAATCCCATGATTGCAGTCACAAAAATCTTCAGATTGAACAATGATTTGTCCTGTGCTCTCAGTATGTGCTTGCAGTTCATTGAATGTTTACAGCTGCAAAACCTATAACTGGCTCCAGTTTGGCTTGCTGCTGTGCACATGATGCACATGTCAAGACTGCTGTAGCCACAGGGCCAAAACAAAGGTGTGTCTTCAAAGAGATCAACGAGATGATAAGTAATTCTAAACCAGTTTCTCAGAAAGCCTTTCAGAGACCAGTATTAAAAGTATTTTATATTGGAAAGAGAAACACAGAAGGTGATGAGAAGTAAGAATTGTTATAAAGGAAAATGAAAGGAAGAATGATCAAACTAATGAGAATAAGTAATGTGAAATTTGATTTCATTGATCTGCAACCCAGTAACAAGGGAAGGTATAAGTTTTGTCTTTTCCCTTGCAACAAAACCACAAACACTAAATGTTAGCAAACCAAACCATTCCTCTCTGGGAAGGACAGCACATATGAAATCTGATTAGAGAACTCATTTTTACTGAACATGTGATTAAAGCAGGGCCGTAACCACCATAGACATTGAGGGGGACAAGTCCCCCCCAATAATTAGAAATTGCCAAATGCCCCCAATATTTAAAATTCCCTACAAACAATGAAACTGTGAATTTAGTCCTACTTCAAAAACACGTTGTTGCGGAGAAATATAATGTAGCAATTCAGTATGCAAACTATTTTATTACAATAAAAGTCGCGGGGTAGTTTTGAGAAGTTTCTGTGTGCGAGTAATAATGTGTGTGCGTCAATTAAAGCATATATATATATATATATATATATATATATTAGGTGTCAACGTTAACGCGTTAATATATTTTTTTAACGCAAATTAATCATTTGATAAGGTTTGTCCCCAAATTCTTACCGTCATCTCAGAGCGTAAGGTCATCTATCATTGTGTGATGAGGGGCACTTAAGAATGGAGAGGCGGTTATAACATCACAAACAACATGAGTTTCAGCAGAGCAGCAGAAATAAACTTGACAACAGCCACTATAGATTATATAAGATAATAAACACACGATTACGATAGGATATTTGTATGTGATTTTCTTGATTTGAATGTGTACATCTGAAATGCTAATTTGTGCAGCTATATATAAAAGGCTATAAATAGCATATTTTAACAACAGTAAACGACCAGATTCCACATGTGATCACAAAAGGAAGTTATTACGAACACTCGATGGTGGTTTGAAGTGAGTTCTGAGTAAAAGTGTACTATTAATCTCATAAATTGTCTTATGAAGCATGATGCTAATATTAGCTCTAATGCACCTGCAGAACAGGTCCAATTCTTCTTCATAATGCATTTTGTCATAATACTTAACGTAAGGTCGCAAGAAAATGCTTTGTTGTATTTATTTAGAAATACTTTTGATAATAGTTGGGATAGTATACTGGGATTGAAGCGATGTGGCTTGGTAAACGTTTTATTGCCAGTATAAAGGCTGATAATGGCTGAATAAAAACAAAAGAATAATGATAAAAGAATAATAAGGATTATGTCTCATACCTGGCGGAAGTGTGAAAGGTTCTGTTTCCTTAAACTAGTTTGTCATGCATTTCTTTATTTCAACACATTTACAGGTAAATCCTAGTATTTTAAATTTGTGATTAATCATGATTAATCACAGTCCATGACTGTGATTAACGCAATTAAATTTTTTAATCGATTGACAGCACTAATATATATATATATATACAGGTGCATCTGAATAAATTAGAATGTCGTGGAAAAGTTAATTTATTTCAGGAATTCAACTCAAATTGCGAAACTCATGTATTAAATAAATTCAATGCACACAGACTGAAATAGTTTAAGTCTTTGGTTCTTTTAATTGTGATGATTTGGCTCACATTTAACAAAAACCCACCAAATCTCAACAAATTAGAATACTTCGTAAAACCAATAAAGAAAACATTTTTAGTGAATTGTTGGCCTTCTGGAAAGTATGTTCATTTACTGTATATGTACTCAATACTTGGTAGGGGCTCATTTTGCTTTAATTACTGACTCAATTTGGCGTGGCATGGAGGTGATCAGTTTGTGGCACTGCCGAGGTGGTATGGAAGCCCAGGTTTCTTTGACAGTGGCCTTCAGCTCATCTGCATTTTTGGGTCTCTTGTTTCTCATTTTCCTCTTGACAATACCCCATAGATTCTCTATAGGGTTCAGGTCTGGTGAGTTTGCAGGCCAGTCAAGCACACCAACACCATGGTCATTTAACCCTTTAACGCGTACGATCACACCGGTGTGATCAGTCTTGGCTGGTCCCTGGAGCGTACGATCACACCGGTGTGATTGGAACTTTCAGTGAGTCACGTCATCAACTGCTGAAATTCAAATCTGCTTTCTGGCGCGGAGCCAGATCAGACGCGCGAGCGCTTGTAATATTATCACTTATTCAGTGTTTTCAACCATATAATGCTTATTTTAGATTTCAGACATTTAAATACACATAAGTACTAGCAAAGCCATACATTTATAGTTTGTAAAATATGCGCTGATGTCTATGGAAGCAGCAATAATGATCCTTACAAATATAATCTGACGACATGTTTTTATTGATATCATATACAGATTGTGTAGATACTTTAAAGTTTACGCTGCTCTTCTCCCAGTTTACTGGAGACTTACTTTAACGTGTTTCGGGAGGAGAGGATGAATTTACGTGTTGTAAATCCCACAGCTGGATTCAGCGCGAGCAAACATGGCGGCGCCCATCACCCGGTATAGATCAACTAACACGATCATTATAAACGTGTTTAAACAACCAAACACATTTACTTGCATATATTTCAGAATCGGAATATCAGATATTTAATAATATAGCGAGTATGTTTGTGAATATTAATAATAAAAAAAGGAAAAAGGAAATAAAAGCAATCCATGTGTCATACAGCGCTATTACGGCTGCGGTGTGTCACATGACAAGCATGACGCGTCGCCATGGAAACAATAAGGCTATAAGTTCTAAAATAACGGTCGCCTAAAAAAACTCACGCCGGGGGCTCAGATAGAATATTTTAAACTCACGTGTGAAAGGGTTAACCAACTTTTGGTGCTTTTGGCAGTGTGGGCAGGTGCCAAATCCTGCTGGAAAATGAAATCAGCATCTTTAAAAAGCTGGTCAGCAGAAGGAAGCATGAAGTGTTCCAAAATTTCTTGGTAAACGGGTGCAGTGACTTTGGTTTTCAAAAAACACAATGGACCAACACCAGAATATGACATTGCACCCCAAATCATCACAGACTGTGGAAACTTAACACTGGACTTGAAGCAACTTGGGCTATGAGCTTCTCCACCCTTCCTCCAGACTCTAGGACCTTGGTTTCCAAATGAAATACAAAACTTGCTCTCATCTGAAAAGAGGACTTTGGATCACTGGGCAACAGTCCAGTTCTTCTTCTTCTTAGCCCAGGTAAGACGCCTCTGACGTTGTCTGTGGTTCAGGAGTGGCTTAACAAGAGGAATACGACAGCTGTAGCCAAATTCCTTGACACGTCTGTGTGTGGTGGCTCTTGATGCCGTGACCCCAGCCTCAGTCCATTCCTTGTGAAGTTCACCCAAATTCTTGAATCGATTTTACTTGACAATCCTCATAAGGCTGCGGTTTTCTCGGTTGGTTGTGCATCTTTTTCTTCCACACTTTTTCCTTCCACTCAACTTTCTGTTAACATGCTTGGATACAGCACTCTGTGAACAGCCAGCTTCTTTGGCAATGAATGTTTGTGGCTTACCCTCCTTGTGAAGGGTGTCAATGATTGTCTTCTGGACAACTGTCAGATCAGCAGTCTTCCCCATGATTGTGTAGCCTAGTGAACCAAACTGAGAGAGCATTTTGAAGGCTCAGGAAACCTTTGCAGGTGTTTTGAGTTGATTAGCTGATTGGCATGTCACCATATTCTAATTTGTTGAGACTACATTCTAATTGATTGAGATGCACCTGTATATATATATATATATATATATACATATATATATATATATATATATATATATATATATATATATATATAATTGGTCCCCCTAATGTTCAAGACATGGTTACGGCCTTAGATTAAAGTTGTGTGTAATGTTAAAATCAGGCAGAAATTCACAAGTCTTTACAGACTTACTAATTGAAGAAACTAAGAAAACTAAGAAAATACTAATTGCTAAGCAAACAGTACAGCACCAAAACTGGTAAGCTAATGCACTGAACACAGATCTGACTAGTGTAAACAGTATCATTTAAAAGTTCAATTTCCCAGCAGATCTGGGTGTCATAATGCCTGCAACACAGCAGACTGTGTAAACTCAGCTGTAACAGCAGTTTAAGGTGCAACATGCTTAGGCTGTCTTTGTAAATTAAAACAAATTTGCTCCTGATGGTATGCAATCACAACCATCTGCAACAACTGTATGGCTGTGGCCACTACAGGAAAATTAAGATCCACCAGCCTTCAAGCAAATTGTGAAAAGGCTCAAGATTAAGCTGTTTTTTCTCTCTGTCTGTTTCCCTTTCAGATTGACTGCTGCCATCTCTGAGGGACAAATTTCAAGGAGATGGGGGTGTAGATACGTCAAGGGGTCATTCACATCTTATTGCAATACACAAGTAGTTACATGACCTCCCGGTGTAGTGCCGGAACTAAATTACACAACACAGATTATGGTAGGCTAGACATCACCCATCTCCTATACACAAACATATACATACGCAAACATACAGAACACACTTTCATTATTGCAACTGCACAATATACATACCTGGTATTGAACATAAGGACATCCAGGTCTAAATTACTCACATCATTCAAACCTATCAAGCATTATTGACTTCATACATATAGTCAAAGGAAATTATTTTCTTATAATTTCATTTAAATTATGGCAAACATTTTTGCAATTTTAAAATCTTGTGCAAATGTTATGATCTTATGAACGTACTGTATGTAAACACTGTAATGAGCAAAGGACTTGCATGGCTACAGTCACACATCAATTGATTTAAATTCTATTTACAAATTCTAAGATGAGATCTATTCAGCAATTCAGCTGGTCTCTTAGGACAAAATATTTATTATGTCCAATCATTAGCATTGTTGTGAACTAGGGGGCCCACTAGTTTGCAGCATATGTCTAATGGCAATGCAAATTTATCTAAATAAATAAGATCTGATATGAACATTCAAACCTACATTATTAAGTGTGACTCAGTCTGCACATCAAATGCACAGAGAATGATTGCAAAAGTTGAACTACAGATTTTAAATCGCTCTTTCTGTTAATCTTATTCTCTGATTGACCTAGTTGAAACCTTAGGTCTGCATTAATGCTTTGCAATTAAAACACTTAATATAGGCAATTGTATGATGGCAATTATGAAATTGTATATTTCTATGCTTAATTATGTTACATATTTTAATTATGCATACCACTGGTAAATATACCGGTTATATTGATTTTGCTACTTCCCTTTTATTCACCCAGACTGAGAACCTAAATCCAAATTACAATATTTAGTGGTAGTGTAGGGAGTGAAATTATTTCCTTATGAAATTAATTCCTCATGAAGCCAAAACTCAGGAACTTACACACTACAGATGCCATGCAATAAAACAATAAAACTTATCTGGAGAAGGGCTCTTCAGAGAGAGCAAACAACACCACTCCCCTTGTTCATTTACGACCCTCTTCCTCTTCCTCCCCCTCCCCTGCCCTCTCTGCCTCTGACTCTTTTCCCCCAAAAGGCTTCACTCAAAGTTAATTAAGAATAGGTACCACATATCATATACATTGTGAACCTGTTGTTTTTCCCCTTCATGTTTGGTATCATTTTAAAGGTTTCTGTGTGATTGGTAAACTGGTCTCAATTTCACAGTAGTCACTTATATTATGAGAAAGATTGAAAACTTTTATAGAATTGTGTTCTGCTGAGGAGGGGGTGTGTCCCCCTTTAGGGGTCTGCGGGAATGTTTTTCCATCTTCATCCAGGTGCGACCCTGGAGCACTAGAACCAAAAACACCAAAAGGTATTTTATGTTTTTACAACTAATCTGAAGATTTGTTTGTTTGGGTATATAAGTGAAGTGACAAAAACCCCATGCAGAAAACCCCATGCAGTGTGTGAGGGTCTCTGGAGCTTTGCTCCAGAACTCTCACTGCTGTGTGTCTCTCTGCTGTCAGGTATGATTCAAAAATGTAATTGTGTTAAACACATTGTGCCCATAGAGCACACTGTATAGTTGTTTGTGCTACTACATGTGCACATAGGCTAATTAAGTTTAGTGCTTTAAGTAATTGAGTGCTTTGCTATGCATTTTAGACCGTGTGTCTTGTGTTAAATTAGGATAACTGTTACATGTGTGACTATGTTAAATTCGTTTGTCTCCTGCGTAGGTCACTTGGCTATTTCCCATATAGCCACAGTCTCTATGTACAGGAGCGGGGTTACAATGTGATTCACAATTGCATTATCCTTTCTAAATTGGCTTCTAATTGTTTCATTATGTAATTGGCATGATACAACTTTACCTGACTAATAACTGTCCTGAAATCATTATGACTAGTAGACTGTGAGGAGGCTTTTGTTACCGCAAATCTATGGCCAGGATAGGTCAAACTGAAGGCTCATGAATGAACGGAGCAGTAGGCACGTCATCGGAGACCTCAGATTTCTGTCTATCACTGGTGCTAGTGTGGCAGGATTAGTGAAGCGCTTCCTGTTTAAATTTGATTGGCTGGTTGCTCATTGATTGTCCTATCATCGGACAGTGAGCGGATCTATAAATTCGTGGGTGGGGTAGTATGGGGTCATGAGTCACGCCCCCTTGCTTTCTGCGTCATATTTAGTCGCCATCCAGGTATGTTGGATAACGTTGGCTGTGTTGTTAGTGGTACACTGAAGCTCTTATTGGTGTACTCTCTTATAGAATGGCATGTTGAAGGAAAACCCGTGACTGGTATCTGGATGAGGTTTTCCTGCTGCAGGTAAGGGAGTCGGTCGCGATGTGTCCTTTATTTAACAATGCGTTCGCGTTTTAGTGGTGTTTTTTTTTTTTTTTGCCGTAGTCGGCAGGATGTCACGGTAGTTAGGCAGAGACATGGTTATCTAGATTTTCTTTATTGGTGTTCCTTTTTGTGTCTTCAGTTGTGACTGTTTTCTTTAGTTTTTTAGTGTGTTTTGTGTTTCTAGGTTTGGGGCAAAGCAGCAGCGTCTGTCTGGATTGTGGAGAACGGTTTTCCCCTATTCCTTTGGGTCTCCTGTCTGTGGTTTCCCCTTTTTGGGGTGGTAAGTGGCAATTTAAATATGGAGGAGGAACTCCGAGAACTCAAAGAACTTATAGCCCAGTTGAAGGCAGACAATGAGAGGCTGCGCCAAGAGCGTTCCCTTGCATTGCCTGGTCCCAGTGCGGCATCTTCTAATGTGTCCGATGCAGAACCTGTTACACCTCATCCAGTCGGTGTGGGTGCTAGCCAGTCTGAAAGATTTGTATTTGTACCCAGGGACCGTAAATGTCCCAAGTTTAATGGCTAGTCAGGTATTGGCATCAACGAATGGATTGAGAAGGCACAGGCCTGTATTTGGGCTCGTCATTTGTCGATTTGGGACCAGGCGTTCTTTTTATTTGACCACTTGGAGGGGGAGGCACGGGAGGAGATCAGGTATCGTTCTGATATTGAACGAGGGGATCCAGATAAGATTTTTCTTGCATTGCGTGAGGTTTTTGGCTGCTCTCAGTCCCACGTAGCATTACAGGAAGCCTTTTTCTCCAGGAGGCAGTTGGAAGGGGAGGGTTTGTTAGAGTTCTCCCTTACTTTGATGGGTCTTATGGAGAAAGTTAAACCGCGGTTTCCTGGGGCTGTCTCAAATGCTACTGTATTATTGCGTGACCAGTTTTTTCGAACATGTGGCTGATAATACACTACGGCATGAGCTTAAACAATTAGTCCGCCGTCAACCAAATGCCACGCTGTTAGAAGTGCGCAGTGAAGCAATTAGGTGGGAGCAGGAGGGTATGCCTGGGGGTGTGCGGGGTCGTAGCCAGTCAGTCCCGTTATCGTATGGGATTCAGTATGGTGTTCAGGGGGGACAGCGCTCGGATACAGGTGGGTCCTTGCTTTCGGAGCTGAGTGAATTAAGGGAGATGTTAAATGTACAACAAAATCAGTTGAACGAGCTTACTCAAAGTTTTGCTCAGTTTCAGGGTGTACGTTCACGGAGTCATTCTCCATGTTATGGGCCAGTGATCTGTAGGCGGTGCCACCAACCGGGCCATTTTGCCAGGGAATGTAATGCTCCACCGCCAGGTACTTCGTCTTCTGTTTCTACTGCGTCATTGCCGGCAGAGGGGCAGCGTCGATCAAGCCAGCCGTCGGGAAACTAGTTGAGCCACAGCTCGGATGGGGGAATTAAGGGCTCGGATGTGTTGGTAAGTGGTAGCTCAATGACTCGTTGAATGTCTGGCTGCCCGCAGTTGGTGGCCAGTATTGGTGGAGTTTCCGTTGCTTGTTTAATTGATACCGGTTCTATAGTATCCACCATAACAGAGAGCTGCTTTTTGGAAAATTTTAAACCATGGGATCAAGAGCGTTTAAAATTGTGCCAGTGGCTCCAATTACGTGCCGCTAATGGGCTTGCAATTCCATATATTGGCTATATGGAGTTGAATGTGGAATTGTGTGGCAAAATATTGCCGGAATGTGGGATATTGGTGGTCAGGGACCCTCCTGGGGGCATGTGTGCTCAGGTCCCTGGGGTACTGGGGATAAACGTGCTGAGCCGGTGCTACCGGGAACTCTTTGGCCAACATGGCCAGGCCTTATTTGACTCTCCACCAGTAGTAGAGGTTCCTGGTTTTGTGATGCAAGCATTACAGCATTGTCACGAAATTAAATCCCAGCCAGTTTTTGGACAGGTAGGTAGGGCAAGAGTGCGAGGGCGTTATCAGTGCCGTGTTCTGGGTGGTACCATGAAGATAATCACTGTTCTGAACAGTATTCAGGGGGTACGGTGTTGTTTGAGCCACTTGAGTCTGGACTTCTGGCTGGCCTTTTGGCCTCTCCTGCCCTAGTGCCAGTGATCCGAGGCACAGTCTACATCCCACTTGTGAACATAGGAGTGTTAGATGCGGTACTTTACCCAAATACCTTGTTAGGCAGCTTGCATGGCGTGTATGTTGTGAGCTTACCTCCAGGGGTGACTGAGGTAAAGGCGGTGGTTGCTACAGTGGGCTCCCAAGGCTGTGTGGTGGAACCCTCGTTGCGAGAGCGGATTGAATCTGTTGACTTATCTGCTTTGGAGATGGAGGAGCAGGATAAGGTTAGGACCCTGTTACGAGTTATCAGTCCGTGTTTTCGGCTCATGATAGTGATTTAGGGTGTACTAACCTGATCTCGCATGACATTCCCTTTACAGACAATATCCCAGTCCGGCAGCGATATAGGAGCTTGCCCCCTACGGAATATGATGTGGTGAAGACGCACATCAACCAGCTGCTGGAAGGCCAGATAATTCGAGAGAGCTGTAGTCCGTACGCGTCTCCTATCGTTCTAGTGAAAAAGAAAGACGGTGGCCTACGTATGTGCGTAGACTACCGTCAGCTGAATTCGAAGACCAGGAAAGACGCGTTCCCGCTGGCTCGCATAGAGGAGACGTTAGATGCACTGACAGGGGCCCGCTGGTTTTCCACTTTGGATTTGGCCAGCGGGTACAACCAAGTTCCAGTCACTGAGGGGGATAGGCCCAAAACTGCTTTTTGTACTCCATTCGGGTTATTCGAATGGAATAGGATACCTTTTGGTCTTTGTAATGCTCCCAGCACTTTCCAGCGTTGATGGAAAGCTTGTTTGGTGATCAGAGGCATCAGTCGTTGCTTTTGTATTTGGACGACATTGTGGTATTTTCCTCCTCAGTGACTCAGCATCTGGAATGGTTGGAGGTGGTCTTGGGTCGATTGAAGCGGGAAGGTCTCAAAGCAAAGCTGGAAAATTGTGCGTTCTTCAAACAACAGGTATAACAAGTATTTGGGTCATGTGGTGTCCTCCCAGGGGGTTGCCACAGACCCAAGTAAAGTAGAGGTAGTGGCGAATTGGGGCCATCCGGGTAATGTGACAGAGCTCCGTTCGTTTTTAGGGTTTGCAGTTACTATCGCCGCTTTGTGGAGGGGTTTGCCAAGTTGGCAGCCCCTCTACATAAGATGGTTGCTGAGTTTGTTGGGGGCAGGCATAAAAAACCAGCAGGACTGAGCTTTGCCAGTGCGTGGACAGAGCATTGTCAAAAGAACTTTGATACTTCAAAGGAGAAGCTCACAGCATCGCCTATTCTCGCATATGCTGATTTTTCATTGCCCTTCATCCTGAGGTGGATGCTAGTCACCGGGGCCTGGGGGCAGTTCTCTCCCAGGAACAAGAAGGAAAGGTTCGACCTATCGCTTTCGCCAGTCGTAGTTTGTGGCCCACTGCGCACAATCCTGTAAATTATAGCTCAATGAAATTAGAATTTTTGGCGCTCAAGTGGGCAATGACGGAAAAATACAGAGAGTATTTGTTGGGGCATAAATGTATTGTTTTTACCAACAATAATCCCCTGAGTCATTTGTCTTCAGCCAAGCTGGGTGCCACTGAACAGCGCTGGGCAGCCCAGCTCGCTGTTTCTGACTTTGTAATTCGGTATAGACCAGGTAAGAGTAACAGTAACGCTGATGCTTTTTCGAGACAGCCTCCGGCGGACAGCGATGGGGTGGGACAGCTTTTACCAGCCATTGTGGTTCCTGCATCCGTACAACAGGCGGCAGGAATGGAGCCAGCATATCAGGTTACTCAGGCTGCACTTAAGGTCTTCCCAAGCCATTCTGCAGCTGATTTGAGGGTGCTACAAGAGTCTGACCCAGATATTGGTAGGGTCTTTTGTTTTTGGCGATGTAAGAGCATCCCCAGCTTAGAGGAACGTCGATCATTATCTAAGAAGAGCTTGACATTGCTCCGTCAGTGGGACCACATAGTAGAACGTGAGGGGGTCCTGTACCGTCAAATCTTCCGCCCTGATGGGAGAGAGGAGGTTTTCAAGTACTTCTGCCCTCTGTGTTAAGAGAAGAGATTTTGACTTGGCTGCATCAGGAGCACGGACACCAGGGCATTGTACGTATGGATTTGGTTCGTTGGCATTGCTATTGGCCTGGTATGTCCAGGAGGTGGCTCATTGGTGTAGGGAGTGTGAACGTTGCCGGTCCGCTAAGGATGTACAGCCGATTACCTCCAGCTTTATGGGGCATTTGCTGGCCTCTAGGCCAAATGAGATCTTGGCCATTGATTTTACTGTGTTGGAGCCGTCCAGTTCGGGGTTGGAGAACGTGCTAGTGATGACAGATGTCTTCACAAAGTACACCCTGGCGGTTCCTACATGGGGGTTCCTACAAGTTTGGGGTCTCTGGTCATATACATTCGGACCAGGGCCGCAACTTTGAATCTTCACTTATACAGCAGCTTTGTAATCTGTATAAGGTGGAGAAGTCCCGAACCACACTTTACCATCCTGCAGGAAATGGCCAATGCGAGCGGTTCAACAGGACCTTGCACAACCTTTTGCGCACTCTGCCTCCTTCAAGAAAACTGGATTGGGCTTCATGTCTGCCGCAGGTACTGTTTAGCTACAATACCACTCCCCATCATTCAACTGGCGAGTCACCATATTATTTGATGTTTGGTCAAGAACCCCGGTTACCAGTTGATTTTCTGTTAGGTAGGGTGGAGGAGACGGTTGCAGGAAATGTACACGAGTGGGTTATAGAGCATCAAACTTGATTACAGGTGGCTTTTGAAGGGGCACAGGAGCATCTGAGGGTCGCTGCAGAACGGCGTAAGGTGCAACATGACTCACAGGTGCGAGATACACCACTGGGGGAGAGTCAGCTGTTTTTCCTCCGCAATGTCGGCGTGAGAGGTCGGTCAAAGATCCGGGACCTGTGGAGCCCAGTGGTGTATCAGGTGGTGAGGGCCCCTAAAGAAGGAGGTTCAGTTTATTCCATTGCCCCGGGAGATGAATTGGATAAGGTGAGGCAGGTGCATCGTTCGTTGTTGAAGGTTCGAACACAGAAGGACTTTCCTGTCCAGGTATCTACTCGTAGCCCAGTAGTCGAATCGGTGCCACCTTTGGGTGAGCAGGTTTCGAGGGTCAGAGCAGGGAGATTTGTGGGTTTTGGCTTCAGAGACACCTCTGGCCAATGACGTCGCGGTATCAGTTGACCCAGGGTGTTTGGGGTCCTTAACTTGCAGTGGGCTGGGGGTCCCAGCTAATTTAGGTCAGCCACTCGAGGACGCTTTAGTCCAGTTGCCAGAAAGTTTGCCTGATGGTGATGTAGTACCGCGATGGTCTAGGCGAGCTACAGCTGGTCAACATTCCAATATGCACCATCTCCCACGGTCTGCAGGGGCGGTGGGTAATGATGGGGTATTACTGGAGGGACATCTATGACAATTTCGGTATGGTTTAGGCCCTGGACTTGAGTGGTGAGTGTGTTGTTCATCGTCGGGGCAATGATGCAGAAGCAGGGGTAGATTGTGGCAGGATTAGTGAAGCGCTTCCTGTTTAAATTTGATTGGCTGCTTGCTCATTGATTGTCCTATCATCGGACAGTGAGCGGATCTATAAATTCGTGGGTGGGGTAGTATGGGGTCATGAGTCATGCCCCCTTGCTTTCTAACGTTGACTGTGTTGTTAGTGGTACACTGAAGCTCTTATTGGTGTACTCCCTTATAGAATGGCATGTTGAAGGAAAACCCTTGACTGGTATCTGGCTGAGGTTGTCCCGCTGCAGGTAAGGGAGTTGGTCGCGATGTGTCCTTTATTTAACAATGAGTTCGCGTTTTAGTGGTGTTTTTTTTTTTTGTTGTATTCATTTATAGTTAGAGTTTGAGCAAGACAGTTTCAGTGCGACAGGTACAGGTGTTCACATAACATTACGGACGCGTTCTGTCCCTCCGTCAAACCCACTGTCTCCCAGATAGACTGAATGAGCTTTCAGCTTCCCAGTATATTGGTTGTCTGCCTGACTGATTGGATTATAGTTGATATTCAGATTTTTATTATTATTTGGTATTCACTGAGGGTCTGTCTGATCTGTCTAAATTGTAAATTGATTGCAGACAGCAATTAGTGGCGTCGCTACGTGTGATTTAGCTTTCCTGTTGTTGGTGCTACATGGAAACTATCATCTGGAGACGCTGTTGCTTTGTTTTGGTTAAATTCGTTTGTATTTCATTTTTGTTGTGGTTGTTGAAGCCTCAGAGTGTGTGCATGTGTGTGTTTCTTAATTTATAAACTTTTTCCCTTTTTTTACTTTTTCATGATTTGTATGTAACTGATTTGACGCCTTTATTGTTTGCTTGTTGTGAGCGTTTAATCTGACTTTGGTCTCGTTTTGCTCCATTACCTTTTGTTGTTGTACTTTTACTTCAGTTTATTTTGTAAGTGTTCTTCATTGTTGTATTGCCATGTTGATGTTGTGAGTTTGCTGACGTTTGTGCTCTTTGGCTGAGTTTTGTGTTGTAACAACATATTATTATTATTATTATTATCTTTTGTTTTGTATTAGCTATTCTGGTTGATTTAAGTCTTTGTAGCTGTCTATCTGTGGGTCAGCAGTGTGGATGGACAACTCTTCTTATTGTAAGCCATCTGTGATTAAAGTGACTGTGTTTGTTCAAGAGTATAACCTGATTTCTGCTTGTTACAGGGGCTGAGTGCCTAAGGCAGGGGTGGAGTCCTGGTGTTTCTTTCACGAGTGCTGGCTGGAGTGGTAGTGTGTGTGTGTGTGTGTGTGTGTGTGCGGTGTGTGTGTGTGTGCGGTGTGTGTGTCATAGGTATAAGTGGAGGGTGTTTTGCTGTGTTTTTACACTTTTTGTCATAAGCAAGCAGTTGGCTGCAGACAATTATTAGTCTACCTACATCCTCTGACTAACATCGGACTGGCGAGTTTGTGTCCGTCAATATGGCATCACCAGTTAATTCTGTTCCGCCGCCTTTTGTTTCTGCGTTTGACATCAGTAAGTATGTTAAACTTGTGCATCCTTTCCACGAAGCTGAAGTGGACGCTTATTTTGTAGCCTTTGAGCGAATAGCTGGTAAGTTTAATTGGCCTAAAGATATGTGGGCATTGTTACTTCAGTGTAGTCTTGTGGGTAAGGCGCAAGAATACAGTTCAGCTTTAAGCTTGGAGGACTCGCTTGATTATGATGTGGTAAAATTGACGGTGCTTTGCGCATACAAATTAGTTCCCGAGGCGTATCGGCAGAGGTTTCGTTCTCATACGTATGTCGAATTTGGGAGAGAGAAAAGAGCTTTGTTTAAGAAGTGGTGTTTGTCTAGTAAAACTGACACTTTTGAACAACTTTGTGAATTAGTTTTGCTAGAAGATTTTAAAAGGAGTGTTCCTGAAAAAGTTGTGCAGCATCTAAACGAGCAGAAGGTAACTACACTTGCAGAGGCCGCAGTATTAGCTGACGAATTTGTGCTGGCGAAGTTTTTTTCACAAGAGTTGCCTATTGTTAGTTCTTCCATTGAAAAGTTTGTAGGGGAGGAGTCTCCTTCTCAAAATTTTTTGCGTTCATGGAAAAGCAGGTGGCGGGTTTGTTTTTATTGTTTAAACCCTGGACATTTAATTTCGGATTGTAAAGAATGGAATAAAAAGAATTTATCAATTAAAACCAAAAGTGTTGTGCTTACACAGACTCTTCCAGCATCGCGAGAGGCAGAAGGCTTTGGGTACGAACCATTCACTTTAAATGGGCAGGTGTCCGTCTCTAATTCCCAGTTAATGTCTATTTCGATATTAAGGGATACAGGATCTTGTCAGTCATTCATACTTGAGAGTGCATTGCCTTTCTCTGAAAAGACACCGTACCGGTACTGATGTGTTAGTACGGGGTATAGAAATGGGCTGAGTACAGGTGCCTTTGCATGAAGTGAAATTAAAATCGGATCTTATCTCTGGCACTGTTAAGTTAGGTGTTCGCAAACAGTTGCCTGTTGCTGGAGTAGATATTATTCTAGGAAATGACCTTGCAGGTGGCAAAGTTTTTTCTAGTCCAGTAGTGATGCATAAACCTGTGATTGAGGAACAGCCAGGTTTAGGGGGTTTATTTCCCTTCTGTTTTTCCAGCATGTGCTGTGACACAGGCTCAAAGTCAAAGGTTTCAAGAAGTTGTTAATCTTTCTGAGTCATTTTTAAATGCTGAATCTAAGGTTGAAGAGTCCAAGTCATGTGAGACATGTAAAGTGACAGAGACGGCATTAATTCTGGAAGCTCCTTTAGTGTTGGCAAGGAGAAGTTGGTGGCTGAGCAAAAATCAGATGTTTCCTTAGCAGAATGTGTTGAGGCAGTGGTCTCCGTGAAAGATACAGCAGATGCTAAAGTAGGTTATTTTTGGGAGAATGACGTGTTAATGTGAAAATGGAAACCGCGTTATGATGAACAAGGTTTGTACAAGACGTTTCAAATTGTGTTGCCTGCTAGCTATCATATCCCAGTGTTAAAGTTGGCACAAGAGAATCTTATGTCAGGTCATTTAGGAGTGACAAAAACTTTTCGCCTCATTTCTAAATACTTCTTTTGGCTCTTCGTTTATCTGTTGCCAATTTTTTTTCGCTCTTGCATTGTGTGTCTGCGCATCGGAAAGCCTAATCAGAAGGTGCCTGCTGCCCCTTTTTATCCCATACTGGTAATAGAAGAGCCGTTCGAGCAACTCATAGTTGATTGTGTGGGTCCGCTGCCCAAGTCTAAATCGGGGCACCAGTATGTGTTAACAATTATGTGTGCAGCCACTAGATTCCCAGAAGCCATTCCTTTGCGTTCGTTGAAAGCACAGACAGTGGTAAGGGATTTGGTTAAGTTTTTTACCACATTTGGTCTACCGCGAGTAATACAGAGCGATCAAGGAACTAATTTTACTTCTAAGACTTTTGTGCAAGTTTTGAAGGAATTAGGAATTGAGCATCGAGTTTCTAGTCCTTACCATCCGGAATCACAGGGAGCCCTGGAAAGATTCCATCAAACCCTTAAAACTATGATTCGTGCATACTGCTTGCAGACAGGAAAGGACTGGGTGGAGGGGTTGCCTTTAATGTTGTTTGTGGCCAGAGAAGCAGTTCAGGAGTCCCTGGGATTTAGTCCCACGGAATTGGTGTTCGGGCACACCGTTAGGGGTCCATTAAAACTGCTGTATGAACATTTGTTGACGAAAAATCTATCCTCTGTATCTCTCTTGGATTATGTGAGTTCTTTCAGAGAGAGACTTCATAAAGTGTGTGAAGTAGCTAAGGCTCATCTATCTGTCGCTCAGGGGGAAATGAAGCAGCAGTTTGATAAAAAAGAGTGTGAAAAGGAATTTGCAGGTTGGTGATTCTGTTCTTGTGCTTTTGCCTGTACCTGGTGCTCCTTTACAAGCAAAGTTTTCAGGGCCATATGTCATTGAGCAAAAGCTCAGTGAGACTGATTACATTATTCAAACCCCTGATCGTCGACGTAAGACTAGAGTTTGTCATGTGAACATGCTGAAGACTTACGTGGAGAGAGAGTTGAAAATTGTAAAATTGTTCCATCTATAGACGCTCCATTAGTCTTTCCTGTAGTCACTGCAACTACCTCTTGTGCTGAAAAAAAATGATGGTGAAGCTCAAATGTCCACCCCTCATTTTAATAATTCTAGCATTTTGGGTGCTTTACGCAGTTATCTTGTACATCTATCTGAAAAACAGTATGAGGATGTGTATAATTTGATCCAGTCTTTTCCCTCTCTGTTTTCTGATGTACCTAGCAGAACGTCTGTATTATGTCATGATATTGAGGTGGGAAGTGTATCCCCTGTGAAGCAGCAGCCTTATAGGGTGAATCCGAAAAAGCATGAGATTATGAAGGCCGAGATAGAATATCTGTTAAAACATGGATTAGCTGTACATGGAGTCCATGGAGCTCTCCATGTTTGCTAGTTCCCAAATCAGACTCCACATATCGTTTTTGTACGGACTATCAGAATGTTAATGGTCTTTCCAAACCTGACTCCTTCCCTCTGTCTCGTATCGAGGATCGTATTGATCGGGTGGGTGCGGCAAAATATGTGACAAAGATTGATCTGTTAAAAGGGTACTGGCAGGTTCCTCTCACGCCACGAGCTTCAGAAATCTCCACCTTTGTCACGCCTGATAACTTTCTTCAATATACTGTACTTGCATTTGGGATGCGAAACGCACCCGCAACGTTTCAAAGACTTATGCAGAAGGTTCTATCTGACGTACCGAAGTGTGATGCATATATAGATGATGTGGTACTGTATTCAGACAGTTGGACTGAGCATTTGACCAACCTTGAGTTATTATTTACCCGAATGTCCGACGCTTCACTGACTGTAAACTTCGCAAAATGTGAATTTGCGAAAGCGGAGGTAACCTATTTGGGAAAGAAAGTGGGTCATGGAAGTGTAAGACCTATAGAAGCAAAGGTTTCTGCGATAATGGATTATTCGGCTCCTTCTAACAAACGAGAGTTGAGACATTTTCTTGGAATGTGTGGGTATTACAGAAATTTCTGTCAAAATTTCTCTAGTGTTGTAACCCCACTGACTGATTTACTCAGTGATAAAAGGAAATTTATATGGTCTACTGAGTGTGAGCATGCTTTTTTGTCCGCTAAAGATCTTCTGTGTCATGCCCCCATTCTCAAAGCTCCAGACTTTAATTGCCCTTTCAAATTGCATGTGGGTGCGAGTTCAGTTGGAGCAGGAGCTGTATTGCTACAAGCAAGGATATTATAGTTTTGAATTTTTAAATTAGTTTTTATTTTTATATCGTTTTCAAATTTCCTATAATTTCAGTTTAGTTTTAGTTAGTTTCATTAATGGTTTTGTTAGTTTTAGTTTAGTTTTTATTTTGTGAACACATTTCTATTTAGTTTTTATATATTTTAGTTTCAGTTTTAGTTTTAGTAATTATAGTTTAACAGAGTTAATGGAACACTTTTCCAGTGTAGACCGAACCAAAACATTTAATTTTAGCAAAGTTGAATGTTTGCAGTTTACAGTTAACTCGTACAAACCTCTTAATAATGAAAATAAAATAATTATTTTTAATTCAACAAATAAGTTTCATATTTTAGTTTTATGTATACAATTTATTAATTCATATTCATGTTCATATTCCATATTAAAGATGTAATCTTGTTTAATATGCCAATAGTTTACAAACAACAAGCTAATCAAGGTTTTCAGAGTTATTAGATCAGGCGAGATGGTCCTCACTGCAGAACACAAGATCCAGGGGGTGGAGTTGGATCTAGATCCAACTCCTCCCACCTTACATAGACCTAAACCTACCCGTCTCCACCCCCTGATCCATAAACCCACCCATCCCCACCCCTAAACCTACCAACGAACGAACGAACGAACCCCCCTCACTGCCAAAGGTCCAGAATTTAAGTCGTTTTTTTTTTTTTTTTTTTTAAATAAATGTATGGAAGCAAAATGTTTCTTGTTCAGAATGCACCAAAATGCTTCATTTGGTTAAACTCATAAACATAGTCTCATGGGGGACAATGCCCCAGACACCCCTACAACAAATTACTTCGTAAACATGTCACCTTTTTCAGCACTTTTGAGTTTGCAGGTCTGTAGTATTATTTACTATGATTTACCATGTTTCTAGCGTGATTTACCATGATTTACCACATTGCTAGCAATTGTGTGAAGTGTCAGTACAAATGAAGTGATAAACCCTGTGAGAGTGTTATGTCTGTAGCGTTAATGATCCTGGATGAAGCTGTGAACATATTCTCCAAATTGCACCCAAGATTGGAACTGACCAGTGTACTAAATCCATAAGTGTCAAGACAAATACAGCAACAAGCAAAGAGGCATTGACAGAGAGTCAAGAAATGATGATGAGAAGAATTATTATTAATATTTCAGTAAAGTTCATTAAATCTATTCTGTTGTTAGTGTGGTCTTTAAACTTATGAACTGTGTATGAACTGACAAAGGTGTTACATGAGGAAGCAATTTGACAACAATGCAGTAAATATTTTAGGTGCATCAAAAAGCGTGCTCGTTAAGATACCAGCAGACAAGCTAATCCAGCACAAATTAGTGCATAAAAGGTCACCAAAATGAAGTATTTGAACCTCATAATTAAATACAAAAGGAGGAGGAAAAACTGCAAAAAGGTCCACTTTTTGAAAAAAAGAACCCCCCCTTTCAATAGGCTGGCTACGGACCTGGATATGGTGATTTAAATGGTGTTTGCACTTTACTTTGACAAGCCGCTCCAGCGCGCACGCGCTTCAGATGAGCAACGCAATCAATCCCAGTTCTTCTAAAGCCCCTTTTACACAAAAACACAGCGCGGCTATCGCTTTCTTTCATTTCGGATGCGTTTTATACAGTCAAGGCGGTGCTCGTGTCATGGACTAGAGGCAGACGTTACCATAGTAATCGCAAAGCGTGACAAAATGACTATTCGCTAAAGTCAGCTCATCCAAAACTTTTAATTCTGTGTCTGTTAACTCACATGTTCTCATGTTGTTCTCTCACGTCAAGCACGCTTTTAAACGTTCGTGCGCTGAAAAGTGTGCATTATTATTATTTCCCATTTCATATTTTATAGTTATTTCCTATTTCATAGCCCGCGTCTTGTTTTTTAAATGCAAAAACGCATTCTCTGTGAAATAGCCGCTTAGGACGCATCTCACGTGCATGAAGCGCCATCTATTTCCCCAAACCACCACAGGTCCGATTTTGAGAGCTTATTAAATAACGAAAACGATTATTTATTTTTGCTAATTATTATTTTATTTTCGTTAGTTTTTCAGTTGCTGTTGTTAGTTTCGTTTAGTTTTAGTTTTTCATTTATTTAGAAATTTAAATTTTATTTCAGTTTACGAAAATGTTTTTTGACCAATAGTTTTAGTCTTAGTTTCAGTTTTCGTTTACGAAAATAACCTTGGCTACAAGAGGACAATATGGCTATTGATCATCCCGTGTGTTATTTTTCCAAAACCTATCGGTAAGCCCCTCCCCTCGAACGCAGACTAGCCAATGGCAGTCGAGTATCAGCTGCACGGGGAGCGGAACTCGGACATCTTTAGGTTTCAGCGCCATAGAGAAACATTGGAAGATCCGAAGCTCGCCTCGGTTTTATGGGGTTTATGCTTCAAAGTGGAAAAACGATGTGCCTGAGGTACTTGTAACACTAATTCCAGGTATCCTGAGAGGATGGACGATATAATTTATTTTATTACATTTCCTGAATCCAAACAAAACAGAGCAAAATAAGTATTCACTCCAATACAAATGAAGACAAAAACGTTCATTTTCTGGTTGTCATACACTCATTAAGTTACAATTTTCATCTGCTCAAGCAGAACATTAATGTTATCTTGTGCTTTAGCAAGGTATCTCTGGCTAAAACTAGCTAACGTTAAAGTTAGTGAATCCATGCTAATGTACGTACAAACCTAAATAGTGGACTGTTCTCGCGTCTTGTACAGTGTAGGTCAAAAACACATAAACGGAGGTCTACACTTCAGTGCCTCTCCATATTAAACTGATTAAATGTACATTAATTTAATCGTTCCCTGCGATACATGAACAGTGTTGATCCGCGACCGTGATGACCGACCGTAATATGAGACTTCTCCCGTTTACATTGATTGTGATCTGTAAACCCTCGCTTCGAGTTACCCACCGTATTTATTTTTAAATATTTTATAAATCCCTCCATGAAATATTTAATTCCCATTTGGTGGCCTTTTGTGTCCAAAATTGTGCAAAAACATCGTGGGACAAGGTTTTCACACTGCAGCTGTCATTGAAAGACAGTGAGCAACTCCGTTTGTTTGTCCGAGGGAGCAACAGGAACTAAGGGGGGCGGGGCTTACCGATAGGTCAAATTGAAAGAAGCTCTGGCGTTGGTGCTAGCTCTCCAGCACTTTGAAGTTTATGTGGGAGGTAGTAGTGTGCCCGTTATTGTATGTGCACACTGTCCATGCTAAATTCTATGTGATATTAGTAATTTTTATTACTATTTAGGGCAGATCCTGATCTCACAGAATTCCGTGTAATGTTCACGGACTTAATTAACCTCCGAATCTGTGGAGGCATCACAGAATCGCCGAAAATTCCGTGATGGGCTCACAGAAGGCATCAGACGTGGTCCATGCACGGATTCACTGGTTCAACACCAGCGCTGCATCGGACCACGTAAAAAGAGTGACTCCGATGCAGTTATACTTTCACTGGAGTACCTGACCCCACCCCTACCCTAAACCTACCCATTTCTGAACAATAATGATGACGATAAATTATCGCGTCGGCATATTTAAAGTGTTGAACCAGTGAATCCGTGCGTGGATTTAAATTTATTTATTTTTTTTATTTAAATAACAGCAAGCAACAATTTGATTAACGGATTATTCATCCAATTATTCAAATTCTCCATTCTATGAAACTGGGGCTAGCTTTTGGTACCTTTGGCAGTGTGGGCAGGTGCCAAGTCCTGCTGGAAAATGAAATCAGCATCTCCTTAAAGCTTGTCAACAGAAGGAAGCATGAAGTGCTCTAAAATTTCCTGGTAGATGGCTGCGTTGACTGTGGACATCAGAAAACACAGTGGACCAACACCAGCAGATGACATGGCAGCCCAAATCTTCACTGACTGTGGAAACTTCACACTGGACTTCAAGAAACATGGATTCTGTGCCTCTCCACTCTACCTTCAGACTCTGGGACCTTGATTTCCAATTGAAATGTAAAATTTACTTTCATCTGAAAAGAGGACTTTGGACCACTGAGCAACAGTCCAGTTCTTTTTCTACACAGCCCAGTTAAGATGCTTCTGACGTTGTCTCTGGTTCAGAAGTGGCTTGGTAGCCCTTTTCCTGAAGACGTCTGAGCGTGGTGACTCTTGATGCACTGACTCCAGCTTCAGTTCTCTCCTTGTGAAGCTCTCCCAAGTGTTTGAATCGGCTTTGCTTGACTGTATTCTCAAGCTTGCGGTCATCCCTGTTGCTTGTGCACCTTTTCCTACCCAAATTCTTCCTTCCAGTCAACTTTGCATTTAATATGCTTTGATACAGCACTCTGTAAACAGCCACAATTTCAGTTATGACCTTCTGTGACTTACCCTCTTTGTGGAGGGTGTCAATGTTCCTCTTCTGGATCATTGCCAAGTCAGCAGTCTTCCCCATTATTGTGGTTTCAAAGAACAAGAGATACCCAGAATTTATACTGAAGGGATGGTCATTTATTCAAACTCAAATGTAAATATTCTAATATTTTGAGATACTGATTTTTGACTTTCATGAGCTGTAAGCTCTAATCATCCAAATTAAAAGAAATAAACATTTGAAATATATCAGTCTGTGTGTAATGAATGAATATAATATACAAGTTTCACTTTTTGAATGGAATTAGTGAAATAAATCAACTTTTTGATGATATTCTAATTATATGACCAGCACCTGTATCTGACCATCGAACGTCGCGATTGACCAATCAGAATCAGATGTTAAACGCTGTGTAGGCCTACTGCGGCTACGGATTGGTTTGATCCGATTCAAAGTCGAGTGGAGCCAGATTAAACTTGATCTTATCCATGTGTTTTTATCCCAGCAATGATAGAACAAACTTGTATTGTTAAATTAACGCTAGACCAAACAAGTCAGGGGTAGTTGTGGCCTAATGGTTAGAGAGTGAACAGCACTCTCTCCACCTTCGATACCATGACTAAGGTGCCCTTGAGCAAGGCACCGAACCCCTAATTGCTGCTCCGGGTGTGTGTTCACTGTGTGTGAGTGTGCATTTGTTCACTACTCACTGCTGTGTGTGTGCACTTGGATGGGTTAAATGCAGAGCACCAATTTTGGGTTCAATGACCATAGTGTTACTGTGCTTGATTGGCCAGCAAACTCGCCTGACCTGAACCCCATAGAGAATCTATGGAGTATTGTGAAGAGGAAGATGAGAGACACCAGACCCAACAATGCAGATGAGCTGAAGGCCACTATCAGAGCAACCTGGGCTCTCATAACACCTGAGCAGTGCCACAGACTGATCGACTCCATGCCACGCCGCATTGCTGCAGTAATTCAAGCAAAAGGATCCCCAACTAAGTATTGAGTGCTGTACATGCTCATACTTTTAATTTTCATACTTTTCAGTTGGCCAAGATTTCTAAAAATCCTTTCTTTGTATTGGTCTTAAGTAATATTCTAATATTTTGAGATACTGATTTTTGACTTTCATGAGCTGTAAGCTCTAATCATCAAAATGAAAAGAAATAAACATTTGAAATATATCAGTCTGTGTGTAATGAATGAATATAATATACAAGTTTCATTTTTTGAATGGAATTAGTGAAATAAATAAACTTCTTGATGATATTCTAATTATATGACCAGCACCTGTATATCTGATTAACTTTGCCAGTATCAGCACTGCAAAACCGACTGCTCATTCTGTACTTTACTCAATTTGGCTTACACATTAGCAAATATACATAAACGCCTACTTAATGTGCAGTTAGCTACTTTTTTGTAATAATTTTTTGTGGCAAAAGTGTCCCAACTTAACTGAATTCGCCATAAGTAGCTCACAATTTAAGATAGTTTGTAAGTTCTATAGCTCACAATTTAAGATAGTTTTGTAAGTTCTATTAAAAGCTAATTATTGTCTATTAAACAAGCTGTAACCAACTAAAACTTTTGACTCAAGAATATGAGATAAAGACATGCATGTGCCTGCTCATTTAAACAACATATTAGCCTATATTGTAAAAACCAGTCTGTTGAGCTCATCTACTTAAATGAGTGACAACCACATTCCACAAGTGAATACATGTCACACATCTTGAATTCAGAAGTGACACCTGTATTTTGTACAAATGCAAGAATGTTGATTAGAGGGTTCATCTGGCCTAGGGGGATACTGACAGTGTTGGGTGTAACGCGTTACTGTAAATAAATTACTTATCCACTGAAAAAGTAAAGTAAGGGATTACTGTTAATTTTTAGGTAATTTAATTACAGTCACTTATAAAGTACTTGCATTACATACAGAGGCGCAGGAAGTGGAAGCTGCAGCACCCCCTGTTTTTTTTCTGTGGGCAACTGTTTAATTGTTGGGAATATAATAATATATTCCTGATTATGTAATCCTTATGAAACTAAAGCGAGGTACAGTCTTTCCCGTATCTGAGCTCATTATATGCAGTCACCTGCGTGCAAACACCCTCATCTAGATACAAAAAAAAAAATAGATTTAAAAAAAACAAATCAAGATTCGTCTAATTTTCATCGTTTTTGAAAGAAGTCCTGCTATGAGGAATTTATACCTCTAAAGACCAGCGCGATCTGACACGGCTTTATTCAGCAGAGAAGATCATTTATGTAATTTATTCTTACCTACATAACGTGTTATTTTTACATAAACCTGTACGGATTTGTTGTGTTAAAGCTAAAAGCTTAAACTATTCTATGTTTGACTCAAATTGAAAGAATAAAGAGTTTAATTTCTTTTAAGGTTTATAGGGATTTTAAGATGTAGCCTAATTAGCTATTTAAATAATTAAGTTACTTATTGAGTAACTAAGTTACTTTTCAGACAGAGTAATTAGTAAAGTAATTTAAAAACAATATTGATGATGTAATTAGTAATAGTAATTAATTACTTTTTGAAAGTAACTTACCCAACACTGAATACTGATGATGATTGCTACTGTTTTATGCCTTGTTGGGCTTTAACTTTCTACCTGCCCAGAACTTCATACCTTTTTTTTTCTGCAGGAGAGTAGAGGAGCAAAGATTTGGCTGTTGATGCGTTATACATTTACATTTACATTTACATTTAGTCATTTTGCAGACGCTTTTATCCAAAGTGACTTACAATTTGGGGAATACATAAAGCGATTCATCTTGAAGAGGCAATCCGACAAATGAAGTGCTTGTAACACCAAGTCTCGGGCATTGTTTAAATAAGTACAAGCTAGCAAGGGAAGGAATAAATAAGGAGAAAGAGTTTTTTTTTGTTGTTGTTTTTTTTTTATGTGTAGGGTGAAGTCAAGTAGTGTCGAAAGAGATGAGTTTTCAGCTGTTGCTTGAAGATTGACAGGGATCCAGCACTCCGAATATGGGTGGGAAGATCATTCCACCAGCCAGGAATG
This sequence comes from Onychostoma macrolepis, assembly GCF_012432095.1. Lineage (NCBI taxonomy): Eukaryota > Metazoa > Chordata > Actinopteri > Cypriniformes > Cyprinidae > Onychostoma > Onychostoma macrolepis. Next base: position 26,370,240 of record NC_081173.1, read on the forward strand.
GTGACCGAGAATGTTCTGGAGAGTGATTTTGAGCCTCTTTGTGATGGTACCACGAGGCGTCGCTCACTAGCAGATCTCAGACTTCTGGAGGGGATGTAGATTCTTAATAGTGAGTGCATGTAGGCGGGTGCTGAGCCTGTGGTTGTTCTATAAGCAAGCATCAGTGTCTTGAACTTGATGCGAGCTGCGATTGGTAGCCAATGCAATGAGATAAAGAGAGGTGTAACATGGGCTCTTTTGGGTTCCTTGAAGACCAGTCGTGCCGCCGCATTCTGAATCACGTGCCGCCGCATTATTGGGGTTCCTATATGACAGCTGTCATATGTGTGATTATATTCTGCATGCTCCTGGTGTTCCAAACCCCTGTGGATGAGGTCTCCGAAGGCATGTGTGCATGTAAAGACTGCGTCAGGCAGCAGACCCACAGTTTTTGGTTCAATGAACTCTATGATCTCTCTATTCAACCACTGCTTACCTGGGAAAATCACGTCCTCAGTGAAGATATCTACAAGTATTGGAAGGTATTGATCTGTATAATGATTCTTTTCCAAAAACTATTGAGATGCTATGTAGGCAGCATTTTAAGACATCACAGGTGTGTTCCTGATACCCTTTTGCTCACATTCTCACATTGGATGTATTCTTCATGAAGAAGGCAATCCCAGAATGCATTATGATGAGCTCAGTGAAAGAATTCCATCTAAGATGGTTTCAATAGCTGATATATTAACTTTTTAATAGCTGATCATTTTTACCCAGCATATGTGTGTGCTATGCATTGTTATTTTTGAAAATCATGTCAGTAGCTTGCCAACATGTTTACAGATGGTTCTATTGAAATCAATTTCTAAGTTGATGTTCCTGTGCAGTTCAGTTCAGTAGATTTTGGAACAGAATTTAAATGCAACAAATATAATTTGTTTTCTGTGAACCTCAACATACCAAAACCTCTTCAATGGAGTCTCTTTTATATGACATTCCAGGGTCTTCAGAAAAATAAGAATGAAGACAACTACACCGCAGTGGTGGAGAAGTTGTTTTCTCTATTTCCAGATAAAATGCAATACTCAGATGCTAGTCCAAAGCACTGCAGGACTTGTGCTGTGATCGGAAACTCAGGGAACCTTAAAGGATCCCGTTATGGACATTTCATAGATCTTCATGACTTTGTCATTAGGTAACAAATGAGATACAAAAATTTATCAGATTTTTTGTGAAAATCTTTGCCTCTTGATTTCCAAGATATGATAGCATTTAATCATGTCACTTAGAAGACTGGTTTAGTCAGAGGCTTACAGATGTTGTCAAGATGTTGCAGTCTGCCATCATTCTTTGCCCAGCAAAGGTTCTCTTGATATGCTAAAAAAGCACCATTAACATTTGGTTGAAAGTATAGTAATTTTATGTTCAGCATATATGTATATTCTGATCTTGACCTAGTCATGCTTTGTTAAGCTAGGATAAATATGGGCCCAACAAAAGGTTATGAGAACGATGTGGGTTCTAAGACCACTCACCGGTTTATCTATCCTGAGAGTGCTACAGATGTGGACAACTCCACCTACCTGGTGCTTTCCCCTTTCAAGATTCTGGATATGGAGTGGCTCATCAGTGCCTTTATGACTAAGAACATCACAAGGTGAGAATGGATGACTGAGCCACGTTTCTCAATCTCAAACGATTGATCTACATTCTTAAAAATAAAGGTTCTTTATTGGCATTGATGGTTCCATTAAGAACCTGTACATGGAACCTTTCCAAATGTTTCTTCATAGAAAAAAAATATATATATGTTTTAATATTCTTCAAACTAACACAACTGTTTCAAGAGTTATTCACTGAAAGTTTTTTTTGGGAACCCAACAATCCCCTTTTGAAACTTTTATTTTTAATTTGTAGTTGAGTTTCACTTGTGTTGATGCCCCAAAGATGAAGTACAGCCGTGTTGATCCTGGAACAACATTCCTGTCAACCAGTCATATTTAGGATTTGGGTTGGGACTCAATTGACACTTAATAAATCCCATGTTTTCCAGTTCCCTTTTAGCAGTAGTTAAAAATAGTGTGTTTAACTATGCACCACTAGCAGCTCAAAGGGATACTGATTTGTTAGAATAAACCAGCTGGACTGGACAAAGCAACATTGACTCAACCAGTGAAGTGCATTTGGCGAAGGATTAACTGTTAACTGGGATAAATGAGGTCTACAGTTCATCTCTAGCATTCCTATTCATCTCTTTGGCATTGTCTTGGCTGCAAGAAACCCCAAAATGCTAAAAGAAGGGTTTCTCCAGGTATTATACACCACCTTGATCTGAAAAATGCCAGGTTGCGGACTTTGTTTGAAAACTATTTTTATTACTTACTATTACTTTTGCTATTGTTATGCTGGTATTGGTGTAGAATTAAACATTTAGGATTAGGGTTGGGGATAAAGTTAACTATGCTTATTTTGATATGTTGTTCCAGGACCACAAAAGATGACCAACAAATTATTCCCTTTTAGGGGGTCATATTTTAATCGTGGAGCCTTATTATTCCCTGTATGTCTTTATTTTGCTCTTTTCTTGTCTTTTAACAGCACATACAAAAAAGTAAGTCCGAGTGTAAAGGCCAACAGACATAAGGTGAGTGAAAATTTGACATTTTTCACCATGAGCACATAAAGGGTTCAGATTACCAGTGTCATTCATGTGACACATCTATTGTACATGCAAAAACCCGCATGTCCTTGTCAGTTGAAAAGTTCCCTGTAGAAACTGAACTGTCCTTTTGTCATGTAGATATAAAGGAGGCCATGCAAGGAAGTCTTGCACAACACAATGCATTTTTTTAAAACTATATTCATCAAAGAATAAAATTAGTTTATTATGAACACAAGGATTGTAAAGTCAACTTCTTTACACCATAAAACAGTGAACCTTGTTACTAATATATATTGTAATTTTGACTAAAATATTAGGTTTTATCAGACTCGGGACAAACAAATACCTCAGTCTTACTGAGTGCAATGGGTTATCATAAAACCAAGAATAGTTAGTTTGATCTGGTTGATTCAGATACAAATAATTTGTATTCAGTGGGGAAAAAAGTTTTCATTTTGTGTTTAAAATGGAGCATGAAAATGAACTTAGACCTGACAATCAGTAAATATTTAGCATAATAAAAATCTTGATAAGTTTGTGCCACAAGTCACAATAATCCCCTGCCTTTCACGACACAAAATTCTGAGCTGTGTTTAAAAGAATATTCTACAACATTAAGATTGCATAACCATTGCGCTCACACCTCACGGCTTTTGCGGCATCTCATGCACGACATGGAATTCTAAAAATGCGGCAAGGTAAAATAAGTTCAGCTTCTACTGCTCATGTCTCTTGTTCTAAGCAAAACTGCATACTGTGTAAACGGCCCTTCAGAATCAAAATTTTCTTAACTGCTGTTTTATTTTTATTTTCTATCTTAAAAGATTTCTACCAAAAAAAATCTAATTCTGTCATTTACTCACCCTCAAGTTGTTTCAAACCTTTATGATTTTTTTATTTTATCAAGTTTCTTGTCCCCATTAACTTTCATAGCATTTTTCCCCCATGCTATTGATGTCGGTGGAGACCAGTTATTGTTTGGTTACTCACGTTCTTACAGATGTCATGTTTAATGTTAAACAGGAGAAAGGACAATTCCTATTTACGAATGAAGTTAAGAATTAGGTGTGTTCCCAAAATAATTTCTTAAAATATATATGTATATATATATTTTTTTAAAGATTGTTCTAAAACATAAAAATCCTCATAAATAGTAAGTTTGGATGGCACATATTAAATCTCTAAAGGTAAGATGTTTAAATTAATTTATATATGTTTCAAATATTAAACATTAAAAATGTTTTTAATTTTAAAAGATTGTAGAAATGCTATAGTATTGGTGAAATCACTTTATATAAAAAAGAACTATAATTAGATGTAGATTAGATGTATAATTAGATATAAAAATGGCTGAAATGACAGTGTTATGATCCAAAAACATCCTATTGTCATTGTACATAATTTTCATTATTTGTGTCATTCTTGTAGGTGATGATTCTACATCCAGCTTTCATTAAGTATGTCCATGAGATTTGGTTGCTGAAACGTGGCAAATACCCATCCACTGGTTTCCTTGCTATTATATTTGCCCTGCACGTCTGTGATCAAGTAAATCCTGTTCCCTTCCATTCTTGTTTTTGTTTACATATTATTGTATAGACATTTTTGCCTTCTCTTCTGCCAGGTTTCTACGTTTGGGTTTGGTGCAGACCAATATGGAAACTGGTACCACTACTTCGAGAAAACCTCAAATAAGGTTCGTACTGGCGCTCATAGTGGCAGCTTTGAATTCGACACCATGATGCAGCTGTACTTGGAAAACAAAATTCAGGTGTTCAGAGGGAGATAACGAGGTATTGAAATTTGACGTGCAGGGCTTTTGGAGATCCCACAAGGTCTGCATCATTATGAAAGCACTTACCTCACTCTTATACCTAGCACAAGTGCTGCTGCTAGGTAACGATTGAATGTTTGGTCACAAATACTGTCCTTTTGCGCACTTGCTTTGTATTTGTATTAAAATTGTGTTTGTTTGTTTTTTCATGAAAGAAACATCCCATCATCTTACTCGGACAATACATTTGCTTCCTTTTTTCTACTGTGTGTCTATGAATACATTTAAAGGGACAGTTCTCCAAAAACGTAAAATCTGTCATTATTTACTCAAACTTGTTTCAAACTTGTAAGAATTTATTTCTTCCGTTCAACACAAAAGATATTTTGAAGAATGTTGGTAACCAAATAGTTTCTATTTTTTTCTTACTATAGAAGTCAATGGCTACCATAAACTGTTAGGGGGGGGAAAAATACTATGCAAGTCAGTGGGGACCAGAAACTATATGGTTACCAACATTCCTCAAAATATCCTCTATGTTCAACAGAAGTAAAAAAAATCATACAGTTTTGGAACAACTTGAGGGTGAGAAAATGTTTTTGGGTGAACTGTCCCTTTAATTGTATCTCGCTGCCTCAAGAGCAAATCTGCTGATCAATATGTTGTGCATGGACTTGAATTTAAAAGTGCAGAAAAGGAATAAAAATGTGAAAATGAAATATGATGCAAACTAACATTTGAAAAACTGACAAAAGGAAATAAATTAATGTAGCATGCAGGCTCAAAGCTATTTCAACTAAACACCCTGAAGCTATTTTTTCGGTTGCAACCAGTGAAACGGCAGTGATATGCTCCATGTGCAAAAATGCATCTGCACCATAGACTGTATAAAGACACCATAGAAGATTTTGAGTGTTCGCTTTGGTTCATTATAACCTGTTGAACAAAGTATTCATCACTGTAAATCATGCATGTCCTGATGGATCTTCATAAACCTGCAGATCTGTTTTAATTATGTTCATGAGAATTGTGCAGAATTATTTGGGATGGTTGTGGCTTGTGTTTTATATATTCTATGTAAATGTTAAGAACAATCTGCAGTTTTAATTTTTGGGAGGAATTTGTAAACTTTGAACCAATTCAGATGACACACTTTAATACATTTGTTTTTCAACTTTTTCAATATTTGTGTTTTTAGAAGTCCAACAGTTTAAACAGAATTCTCACAATCACTATTTTATTGTGTGTTTATTGAACATTCCATAAATTCCTACTTGTGCGGGCAACCTGAGAGCAGTTTGGCAAGTTGTGTAGGTCTTCATAAACAGGTTTTTTTGGGGGTGTGAAAGTCTCCATGTGCCATATAAACAAACATCATAAGATAAGTCCCTAGCCTGTCAGACACGGGATAAGTATGTAATACTTTTAAATAATGTTTAATATTAAATATGTATTATTATTGTTGAAAACAGCTGAGTAGAATAATCCTGCAGTTGTTGACATTGACCAGAAGTTGTATAGCCTACTCAGACTGTTTAAATGTAGTAGCCTATTGTCCTCCATTGTATCCTGAAAAACAGAGTGCATTCAGTGTTCTATGGAAAACTGTGTTCAAATTAGAATTACTTCTTTACTAATTTTTTTGTAAAACCGTAGTTGTACAAATGGTAATCAAGCTGAAAAGCTTCTACTAGCATTATTCACTATACTATAAAACAGGGCCATAACCACCATAGACATTGAGGGGGACACGTCTCCCCCAATAATTAGAAATTGCCAAATGTCCCCCCCAATATTTGAAATTATTGTACTGATCTGCTGTCCTCCATTACGCAGCGCTCTTTTTAAGATGACAAAAAAAGTAACATTTGCAATCTGCTCTGCCTCAGCGGGCTAACAGCGCTCGTCAATACGCACTACTGGCACATCCGGGAACTTAACTGTCAATTTCGTTACCGCCCCTTTTTGGGGGAAAACAAACTAGACTTCCCATAGGCTTCAATACAAAATAGTGGCAAAAAGCAACGTCTGTACACAGCCGACAGACGTGAATAACTTAAGTAATCACTAGGATTAATCATGTCAAGTAATTATATGTCCACCCTGCCTGCCATAGAGCGTGAAAGATACATCCACAAACTTAATTTTGTCAATTTAAAAACTCATTATCCCAGCGTCAAATTGGTGTAACAACCCCACCCAGTGGCCAGAGATGTCTTGCCGGACATTTACTCGTACCTAATCTAATCACCAGGTAAACCAGTGAATGATTTTACTTCGTTTGAAAGTAAACATCTTTAAATGTATATATTATGTCCTTATATTTAGAGTACTGAGTGCACTTTTCTGTCCAGCCATACAACTAGCCTGGCTTAGCTTTCCATAGCATCATCCGTAATTCATAATATTTCCATAACAGCAAGATATGGATGATGATGGCAGGTAGCCTGGGCTAAATTTGGGGTTTTACAAACATTATTGGTGCACCCGACCACACAACAACTCTTTGGCATGTTGTAAGGTTAGTCCACTTCCTCGATCCGATGCTGTATGGCCGTTTGTTTTCCCCTAAAAGTGGGCGTGAACCTGTTCAGAGACATTCTATGACGTTGCGCCGGTTGTGAGTATATTCCCCTCTTTTCACATTGGTTGTCATGCCATCACGTGACCCAGCGGCTCAAGCGCAAGCGGATACAGCGCGAGATGGAACGGTAGAACTCCGAGCTACAGAAGAAATGAAAAGGGGAGGAAGGAAATCCTTCACATAGTGCATATTGTATATAATTGCATACCGAGTTTGTCCTTTTTATGCAGTATCACTGTAAGGCGTATACCGAGTTTGGCCTTTTAATATTATTTCTTAATGCATTTAGCCACTTTAAATGATTTCATTATAACGGTTTTCTACGGAAGTAAAATGCTTAACATGTAATTTAGCATGTTTGCATATATATTCTAGGCTCAGCTGCTTGCCACATATTATATTCTATTAACAAACTGTATACCGAATTTAGTATATTTATTTATTTGGTCTTTAGCACTGTCTTCCTCCATTGCACCATATTAAATGTTTTTATATTGCAATGAGAGAAAATGAAATTCAGCGTGTTGCATTCATGTTCTGGGTTCATCTGCTTACCTGTACATACATAGTAGGGCTATATATTTTTATAAACTATACCGAATTTGGTCTTTTCATATCACAGTTTTTATTGCAATAATAACAAACAAATTTTACAGTATGTATAAAACTAAGAGAAAATACAGTACGTGGCCTACATAACATACGAAAATCCTTTCAATACTAAACGAGTTATGGTTTAATAGTCCTAGTTCTTTTTCATAACACTGTCTTCAGTCAATAAGCGACTTACGTTAAACTTTTCTTTATAATGGTTTTCTATGGGAGGAAAATGCATAATGTGAAAACTTTGAAAGTTGCTTTCATATTCTGGGCACATGCTAACGTGTAGGCCTATATCTAGTTTGCAACATTAATAAGGTGTATACTGAGTTTTGTATTTTAATATTACGTTCTTAATTTATTAAGCCACGTGAATTATTTTTATAACTCTTTTCTATGGGAGGAAAATACTTAACATGAAACATTGCTTTCATGTTCTGGGCTCCTCTGCCTGCAAAGTCCTTTTAGAAAGGCAAATAATATCCATGTAGCTTTAAGGTGAATATAATATTAGTCACATCAACATTAGTATTGTTAATTTTTTTAATTGTTGTTGGTCATTTAAATGTATGTTGTTGTTTTTTTTAAATGACAAGTATCGGAATCTTTTTACTCAATATCGGATCAATACCAAAATTTGCAGCATCGCACACCCCTAGTGTGTGTGTGTGTGTGTGTGGGTAAAAAAGGAAAGCAGGCAGTGGACCAAACCACTCTCACAGGGAGGGGGTAATCAAAACATTTCTGAACTTAAAACGTTTTTTTGCCTTTACTTTGTTTTACACAGAGTCGCTTGTAATGATATTTTTAGAGGGGATAACCCTCAGATGGGGGGGGGTCCTGTCCCCCCTGGGATTTAGGCCTATGGCTTGGGCCATTGTTTTCGGTGAATACACTTGGGGAAAAAAGCCCACTGTGAGTAACGTTAAAATCTCGTGACAGGTGGTCAGCAGGTTTGCACATTTAGTGGTAAATATTCATAATCAGATAAAAATGTATGCTGCACACCACATTCACAGAAGCACATTCAACATATGCTGGAGTCAGAATGTGAAAAATATAGCAACATCTGACTCACAATGACGTTTTTTGGATTTTATTGACCACCATAATGTATATAATGCTATAATGCCTTTAACTTTGCACTCGGGAAAGACAGCTGGAAGATGGTTGGGTGATGGGCTATAAGCCTTTGAACAGTCAGTCTTTATGATTGCTATATAGGCAGGGTTGCCAACTCACGCATTAGACGTGAGACACGCTTCCAGGCTGTCTGGGATGTATGTCAGTGTTTTGTCTGATTGCTCTTTTGCCTTCCTTGCACTTGGGTGACACCCATAATTGTTTCTTGTATGGGACAAAGAAAATGTACATTGGGTATGTTCATAGTATTCACATCCATTTTTTTCTATTACTTAAGTGTGAATAACCAAGACTTAACATTTTCATATAAATACAGAAATATAATTTAAGTGTCATGTGAGAATGTGAAATTCGATAAGATTGCAGTTGATGTTTCATGTGAAATACTTTGAATATTTAACTTAACAGAAATGTATAACTGTACATAATACTATTAAAGTATACATTTAAAACAGTTTTGTTTGTGAAAGCATTGTTTGCAAACCATTCATTATTCAATATTACCTATTTTTATTTCTTTCCCTCAATCTGTTGAATTTAATCTTAATTATTTCTAATTGTTCCACATTCCCCATTACCAAGGACAATATGCTATTATAAATAATAATATGTTATTTTTCTTGGTTAAATACAGGTGAATAAATACATAAATATTAACAAATAATTCTGTTTTGAAAATACAGGCTTTTCAAAAGGTTTCAATAAAAGCCCGTGCCAGGGACACAACACTGAGAAAAATTTTATCATTACCACCCTTTATGTATAGAAATCTTGTTTAACAATAGAAGCTCATTCATGGTCTTATTTTCAAAGTCTCCACCATGACTGCCTCTGCTAAAGTGAGTCAAGCTTCTGTCAAAATAGTGATGCCAGTTCCCGTCACTTTTAGCTCCAAACCCAAAAACATTGACCTGTGTGAGAGAGAGAGACAGACAAATATACATCAGTGCTTGAAATGCACTTCGGCTTAGATTAAATTGGACTTTTTCACAGTCATCTCACTAATGACAAAGAGCAAACAAGTCATGACAGAGCTCACGGTAGCCTACTACGCAAATCCATTTACAGTAAACCATAAACATTGACGGCACACCTACTGTATGACGTGGTCATGGTTCACTCATTGACGGTCTGTTGCATAATGCACATGAAGGCTGCATCTGAATATTTATAATATCCTCTCCAAGTATACCAGCTTTCAAAAGTTTGGAGTCAGTAAGAAATAAGTCATTTTCATATTTTTACATTTTCAATCAGCATATTTGAATGATTTGTGAAGGATCATGAGACACGGAAGACGAGTAATGAAGATTAAAATTCCGCTTTGCATCAAAAGGAATAGATAACATTTTAAAATACATTTAAATAGAAAACAGCCATTTTAAATTGTAATAATATTTCACAATATTTCTGTTTTTACTGTGTTTTTTTTAAATCAAATAAATGCAAACCATGAAAAAATGAGCCTTGTCTCTAAATGGCATGTAAAACCAAAACAAACTGTGGTTGGCCCTATCAATCAGATCATCTCTCTAGACTAGACTTAATGCCGATAGTGAAATTTCTGGCTCTGTGAGACAAATGTTGGAGGAATTGAAAAAAGAGGCACAAAACTTTTACCTGATCACAGATGTGCAGAGCGAATATCAATGTAATGAATCCAGTGGATGGGTATCTGCCATGTTTCTGCAGCCAGCTCTCATAGATGTATTTAATGAATTCAGGATGGATGATCATCACCTTAAAGACATTCAAAACAATTATTGATTTAATCATGCATATTTATTCAGGAAAACTATGTAGATCAATATGTCAAGTCAAGTCACCTTTATTTATATAGCGCTTTTAACAATACAGATTGTGTCAAAGCAACTTTCCAATATCAAAATAGGAAAATAGTGTCAATAATGTAAAATGACAAGATTAAACACTCAATTTTCAGTTAAAGGCATTTCGCTGTTGATTAAATTCAGTGATGACATCGTCCAGCTCAGTTCAGTTTAAAAAGTATCTGTGCAATCAAGTCAACGATATCGCTGGAAATTAAGTGTCCCCAACTAAGCAAGCCAGAGGCGACAGCAGCAAGGAACCAAAACTCCATCGGTGACAGAATGGAGAAAAAAACCTTGGGAGAACCAGGCTCAGTTGGGGGGGATTCCTCAGTTTCCTCAATATGTGAAAGTCAAAAATTATATTGATTGATAGAAATGATTCTCACCTTGTCTCTGTTAGCATTTACTGTAGGTCTCACTCTAGTGTAAGTGCTGAAGAAATACAAAGATTCATTAAATTAAGATGATTGCTGTAAAATGCCTGAAGGCCTGTTTCTCTTAAATCTGTGAGTGAATATTGATGAAAATCTCACCGTGTGATGTGTTTAGTGGTGAAGGCACTGATGAGCCAGCGCATGTCTTTGATCTTAAAGGGCAGAAGAACCAGGTGGGTTGAGTTGTCTACATCCACGGCGCTCTCAGGGTAGAGAATCCGGTGAGTGGTCTTAGACCCCACATCCTTCTCATAGCCTTCTGTTGGACCCTTATTTATCCTGAGCATGAAAATGCATTTTAACAATCATCTTTGGCCGTATACATTGTCAAAACTTCAAAATTGAAAATAACTTACCTTATGACAAAGTCATGAAGATCTATAAGAGGCCCATAATGGGATCCCAGCAGGTTCCCAGAGTTTCCCACCACAGCACAGGTTCTGCAGCGATCTGGACCGGCGTCTGAGTAATGCTCTTCATCAGGAAAGAGAGAAAACAATATGTCCACCACATCTGTGTAGTTAACCTTAGTGTTCTCAGTTTGTAGACCCTATACAAACGTTAAACATATGATCAGGTTGAGCCTTCAGGAGAGGATTTTGAGAAAACACATTTCAAAATAAAATGGAAACATAATGTAAATAGTAATCTTAGTTTAGTTTAGATAATAAGTTATTCCACAAAATCTGAAATATTAGATAATTATATAGAAATACAAAATTAGTTTATGCCAAGATTAAAATCTTTGAGGTAAAATTACTTCGAAATTAACTTAATTTATTTCCATTTTTATAATTTCCTTTAAGCATGGGAAACAAATAGTATTGAAACATTTTATAAGCAGAAATGCGCAAAAAAAAAAATTCAAAAGATCTAAGAAAATGTCATGAGATCTGCTGTTGGTCTGCTGCCAACAAGTGTTTGACAATCACAAATTCCCCTTCTGGAAAAACATTGCATTTATTCTTCACTGCAATCTATTATATCTTTCTTTACTTTTAAAGAGTTTTGAGATATTTCATTAAGAACGTTCTCTTAAAGTTGTTTAAAGTCATAAAATGCCTAGAGTCGAGATAATAAAAGGAGTGGCCACCTACACACTAAATTGTCAAGAGTTGCAACTGCATTTAAAAAGTTGCGTGTGTGTGAATCACTGACCTATAAATGATTCTCTATTGTAGATTACTGAGTGAATCCTCTAAATAATAGTTTTGTGTGTGTGCGGAACAAAACGTGCGATGATATTGCAGTCACGCGCGTTAAGTATCCGCTATTTTTGACCAAAGTAATATTAATTACTGCAACCAAAGAATAGTTTAGAAGAAGCGCGCTCTTGATATGTTGCCATGTCCATTTATTATAAGCGACTTTAAGCGTCTTGAGCTTGACTCAAAGCGGCCCTATGGCGTTTTCAAGGCAGGTGCAGGTCGCGATATTTTGATATGTGGCTTATTTGCAAGATAAAGATTTTGGATATAAGTTTGTTTTTTTTGTTGTTGTTTTTTTACTGGGTTTTTTCTAGCAAGATCTGGCAACAGTAATGAGTCGAGGCACGCGTGCTTCCCTTTGCATTCTCTCACCGAGCACAGAAACGGTACAAGAATATCCATTTATGATTAAAATGACTAATCTGAACCATTTTAACGAGAGTTTTTTAATAAATAAAACGACCGGTCCCATGATATGCTGTCATTATATCATCCATACAATCAGGACTGCAGAACCGAATGTAGCCTAATTTGTAATGAAAAAAGGGGAACCAATGTGTGTTTTTAGGATACACACATTGGTTCCCCTTTTTTCATTACAAATTATTTCAAAATAAATAAATAATTATTACCATCATTTATGTAGTTTCTGTTTGATTTGATACACACTGTAAAAAATTGCTGTAAAATTTACAGTAACTTACTGGCAATTTTGGTTGCCAGTAAGACTGTAAATTTACAAGAGTACTGTAAATCAATAATTGCAATTGTACTGTAAAAATACAGCAATCTCTTGCATGCTGTAAAACTGTTATGATGGTGTGTAAACATTTGGTAAACTTATTTCATTTGATTCTACTAAGAAGGAACATTTCTTAATATAAAACTGCAAACACTTAATTCGTAATAGTAAAGTTACTAAAAACATGACTTTAACTCAAATCGCTGCAGTTTATCATCAGCTATAGCACACATGCATGTGGTAAAGCACTTAACAAAGAGATCATCACTGTATCAGCAACTCTACAGTTACTGTCTTCAAATATAGCAGCAGAACATCAGAGTTTGTGGCTCATCATTGATGAGCCATATAGCAGCTGTAAACAACATCAAACTAACAAATAAAAAAATCCACACCATGTCTTTAAAGATCAACCTCTGAATGAGATCAGTGAATCAGGCCACTAGATAATGATTACATCATTACCAATAATCAATCAAAAGCACGTAATCACAAGTTTTTCTGGGTTTTCTTGCTATAACAAATGTGCTTTACAAACACAGTTACAGCAGCCAGAAAAAAGCTAAGATTAAAATTTGATGGTCAAGAGCCCAACTAAAGCAAACCCTGACCACCACAATGGTGAGGTCAAACTAAACGTTTTCAATAAAACAACTAAACTTCTGTTAATTCTCAAATAATTTTTATAGACCTATGACAGAAATAAAGTCAAATTGTAATGTGTGAAGCTGGTAATGCTGTTTGTGGAGTTGTTTAATCAGATCTTGAGAGATTTAATGATGTCTTGTATTTCAGTTGAGTTCATCTAAGGCTGTGGCTGAAGTCAGTTGTAGTTCTTGTTTCTCTTTCATTCAGTGATTCTGCTTGTTAACAGCAGGTGTTATCTATAAGGAGAGTAAATATTTAACTGAACTATATTATTTTGCACAAGAGAGATCTAATTTAGTTTTGTGGGTCACCATTGCGGTGGAGAGTAGAGCCTGTGCTTCAGTCAATGATGAGCCACAAACTCTGATGTTCTGCTGCTTTATTTAAAGACAGTAACTGTAGAGTTGCTGATACAGTGATGATCTCTTTGTTAAGTGCTTTACCACGTGCATGTGTGCTATAGCTGATGATAAACTGCAACGATTTGAGTTAAAGTCATGTTTTTAGTAACTTTACGATTACAAATGAAGTGTTTGCAGTTTTATATTAAGAAATGTTCCTTCTTAGTAGAATCAAATGAAATAAGTTTACCAAATGTTTACACCATCACAACAATTTTACAGCATGCAAGAGTTTGCTGTATTTTTACAGTACAATTGTAATTATTGATTTACAGTACTCTTGTAAATTTACAGTCTTACTGGCAACCAAAATTGCCAGTAAGTTACTGTAAATTTTACAGCAATTTTTTACAGTGCAGAAAAAAGTTCCTACACTGTAAAAAGTGATAGTTAACTTGTGAGGAAACCCGTTGCCTTAAAATGATTAAGTAAATAAAGTGAATTGTTCACTGTTTAATGCTGCTTTGTAATAGTGTATTTTTTTTTTTTCATTTTTGATGTATTTTATGTACTTTATATGGTTTGTTTTTGGAGTATCATTTAGTATATTTCTTTAGTATCCTTTCTTAAAAACCTTGCTTATATATATAATTATATATATAATTTGTAGTTAGTTAAGCTTATATATTTGGTTTTGTAATTTAGCTGGTTTTTCATGTTCACAAGTTATTTTTGTTTTCTGTATTGTTTAGGTGGAGGCTCTAAATAAGCCCTTTGGATTTTCTGCCTCTCCCTGCACAGTATATGGATTGTATTTTATTCTTGTGTTTTTATTGTATCTATTTCTTGGGCAAACTAAAACTAAACTAAACCCAGTCTCCCCCACCCTTGATTTCCAGAGATCCGGACTGAACTCACGTACCGTCCACCATCTGTAGACGTCGGTCCGTAACACACTGTTTCTTCTGTTCAGCAGAAATGGAACATTGGGATTGAACCGCATGAAGAACCAATCAGTATCGTTCAGATCCGTGACACATTTATCACAAGCGCACAGACCTCCACGGGTGGAATCGATGGATGTTTTGAGGGAAGTATAGATCATCGCGTTTTGGAAGAGCATAAAAAGAAAGAAGATGCCAAATGTGAAGAGCGCTCTGATGTACGAAGACCTCTGTTTAGTGAACGGAACCATATTTTCAACTTGCTGAAGAGGGTTTAGAATCCTACAACTGGAAAAATACACAAAAGAGATGGAGAGAAAAAATAGTGTTATTATGACATTAATATTCCTACTACTATACTAACATCATAACTCTGCTTGGTCTAAACAGTGGTCTTCAACCCTGGGGAACCACAATCCTGAAGAGTTTAGCGACAACCCTAATCAAACATACCTGAAGCGGCCAATCAAGCTCCTCAAGACTGCTTGAAAATTGCAGGCAGGTGTGCTGAAGCTGGTTGGAAATAAACTTTACAGGAGAGTGGGTCCCCAGGAGCAGGGTTGAAGACCTCTGGGGTGTATTCCAGAAAGCACGGTTAATTTACCGTCAGCTAAACCCTGAACTTTCGGTTGACCTTGCTTACCGAGGTAGCCTATGTGGTTCCAAAACCGCGTCCGGGAGTAAGTTCATTCAACACAGAGTATGTTCCTGGTTAAGACTCTAGACATTCTCAACAGAACAACAAGTCACTATGAAAACGGTTGCTAAGAAAAAGTGCGTCATGCTGTTTCTTTCTTCTTCTTTTGTTCAGTGGTCGTTTACATTACTTAGTGCATATCGCCACCTAATTTATGGTTGTGTAATAATTTTTTTCCGTTTAATCTTAAATCCTTGAGAATATGAATTATATTGTTTGTTTGATGGTAATTATAGCCTATATTAAGTCATATCAGATATGTATTTTTATTATAGAAATACATTATAGAAAATGCTGATCCATGTGTGAGATGATCATATAAAATGTAATAAATATATATATATATAATATAATAAATTAAGCATTACTTTGTTATAAGTGTTTTATAATTTATACAGGTACTGTAACTGTTATATATGTCAATAAAATAAATATAATAACCATATTAGAATAATATTACCTTATTACTTATATTAGCACTTTATAATTAACATGTCATACAACTATCTCTCTCTCTCTCTCTCTCTCTCGATAGATAGATAGATAGATAGATAGATAGATAGATTATATATACTGTATATAAGTTAGGCTACTATGGTTACTCGCATAACTTGAAAGTTACCTCTGATTTTGGAACCGAAAACTGAGGTTATCCGCTCGCTTATCCTCAAAGATACCCGGATATGTCACATTACCTACTTTCTGGAATACAACCCTGGTCTAAAACAAATGTCAAGGAAATGGTAAGTAGCCTATTAAAGAGCCTAAATGTCTGTGGCACCGGAGAACATGAAGAAATGCCAGCGGAGAAATAAAGTGTTTGTTGCCAATCCATAAGGACTGCGATTTGTCCTGTAATATTACCCTTTAACATTATTCGTTTCTTTTGAATCAGCTTTAAAAAATTTGGTAACCAAATCGCGAGAGATGGGTAAGATCAAAGTACAGAACTGCTGTTGCGTCTGTCATTGTTACCTGAATACACTGCAACTGGCTGGCAACTGATAGTCCACCTTGTAAACAAGTTGCTTGTAACTGCACTCAAGCAAATAATCATCCAGAGCGCCAATGACCGATAGGTTTCATTTCAGTTATCTGTGCTATAATACACTGTAAAAAAAAATCCGTAAAATTTACAGTAAAAAAACAGCAGCTGTGGTTGCTGGAATTCTACCGTAAAATATACAGTAGCAACATTTTAGGTTTTACAATTTTAACTTAAATTTACCGTTAAATACCGTAATTTCATTAACTGATATAATGTTAATATACCAATCTATGTTTTGTACCTTTGTATTACACTGATAACCACTAAATGCAGATGATGATGAGAAAGTCACATGATGAACCAAAGCCCATCACAAACAGCTTTTAAATAATAACATATATAGAAGGTGCACAGTGTCATTCACACAAGTACTAAACACCATCATGGTGAGACTCATTAAACTGAAATATGCAATAAACATTAATTTAACAACATTAGATGTAACATACAACCCTAATAAACGTAACTGATAAGAAAAAAATAAGAAGAAACCTAGTTATTTCAAAGAAAAAACATCAAATTCAAACAAAATCTGAAATGCAATTTCCCTGTAAATTTTACATTCTTTTTTACTTCCAAAAGCTGTATTTCATCGTAAAATTGTCTATTACAGTTTTTCACCATATATATTAGGGAAACTTACCGTTAACCATTTAACAGGTTTTTACCGTAGCTTTTTCACAGTTTTTTTACCGTTAAAATCACGGTCATTTTTTACAGTGTAGTTAACATTTTAATTTATTTATTTTTAATTCCAAATAATGATCATTTCTCATCTTTGTTCCTCATCATATGTTTATTCAAGACTAGTTATAATTTACCTAGACCAGAAACTA
Source organism: Onychostoma macrolepis (assembly GCF_012432095.1). NCBI lineage: Eukaryota > Metazoa > Chordata > Actinopteri > Cypriniformes > Cyprinidae > Onychostoma > Onychostoma macrolepis. Next base: position 26,387,715 of record NC_081173.1, read on the forward strand.
TATAGGCCTACACTATAGTGATGTGAAAAACAAAACACTTGTTTCTCATCTTTGTTCCTCATCATTTATGATGAGTGTTATAATTTGCCTAGACTAGAAACTATATAAACTATAGTGATGTGTGACACTTCAGTAGCTATAACATTAAATTCCATTTCTATTTGCAATGAATACAACACTCTACAATAAGTTTACATTACTTGATGTTAGTTATTGCATTAACATGAACTAAAAATGAGCAATACATTTGTTACAGCATTAATCTTTGATAATGTTAGTTAATAAAAAAAAATTAAAAAACACAACTGTTTATTTTAGCCTATGTTAAGTCAGTTCCATTAAAAAATTACTATCAACTATGCTTTGGAAGTATTCCTTAAAGTAATGTTAAACAAGTTAACACTTACATTAGTTAACTTAAGTTAAATAAATACTATAAACCTACCTGTTTGTTTGGAAATTTGAATATGGAACAATAGCAATGACCTTCAAGAATCTGACAGACCTGTAAATCTGCTGGTGATCACGATATGAGGCATGAATCTGAGGAGGAGGTGTTTCTTCTAAAGTACACAGCTCTTGATCACTCACTTCTTTGGCATATAAATGGTTTAATATGCATAGTCAAAAGGAGCCCCCTCTCCCTTTTGTTCCATACTGAGTAATAGAAAACCTCAAATTTTAAGGGAATTTTAAGTGGAAATTTCATAAAATCTTTTTTTTTTTTTTTTATTATTACCCAATTACATTTCCAAAAATTAGGCTATGGGACACAGCATCATGTTAGGAAGCAGGTTATGTTGATCCTAAAAACCACTGACGCACATGTAGCCTATATTTTAAGAGTAGCCTACCTGTAACGAGTTTACTTAGGCCTATTTAAATTTGCTTAGCAAAGACTGTCAGTCCTTATGCATCCAGGGTACATTAAAGCTACTGTTTCCACCTTGAAATATCAAATTCAAAATCATTCTTATATGGTACACTGACTTCTTATAAGGGGCAATTGCTGTTTCATAAGCAAACTCACAGAGAAAAGGCACACATGATACAATGGTAAAGCTGCGGACTTTGTCATCTCCCCCCAATATCTCTGGTACAGCTAGCAACTGTAATCATGACAGTGAGTGCCGCTCACTTAACTCTAGGGGCACCAAAGTCACAAAAATACACAAAACTAGCCTACATAAGTACGTGTAAAGAATGCCGTTGCTCTGCTTAAAAAGGTTTTTTTCTTGGTACTTAAGAAAAAACCTTTCCTGACAACCCCCCACTATAAAAAAAGGCGAGACAGCCCATAAAGTGAAACTTATGCAATGTTAGAGAAGAAGAAAAAAAAAGATTAGATACGGCAGAGTGATACGGCATGCCAGGGTGCGTCTCATGCCACGTTCAAGACCAAGTCAGAGGTGGGAATATCCAAATGTTTCATTTCCGACCACTGTGCGTTCTGACCCCCGTCAGATTATTACCCCCCTATTATTGGTAGGTTTAGGGTTAGTTGTGGGGGAGGGGTTAGGATTAGGCAATCAGGTAGCGATTTCACTGAGGGAGGTAATAATTTGGCGAAAATGGGCACAACACTGGTAATTGCGCCATGACTCATTTCTAGCCTTTTATTGGTACTGTAATTAATCAAACTTAAGCTTAAACAATATAAGATCTCTGTGCAAACCTGACTGATTAGTTCGAGTGATTCATTCGACAAGTTTGCATTTCAGACAACTGATGGAAAATGCACAAAACGTGATTTCTGAAATGTAAAAGAAAATGATTCTCAGGTCAAAATAAGGTAGGCCTAACCATTGTCTTGTCTCCATTGACAGACAAGGATTAATCAGTAGCAATTTACTCGCTACAGTAAAATAGTGATAGGCTATCGTGAAATACAACTTACTGTCGCTGTTTTTAATATATTTTAAAACTTAATCTATTCCTCGATAGCGAAGCTGAATTTTCAGCATCATTACTCCAGTCTTGAGTGTCACATGGTCCTTCAAAACTCATTCTAATATGCTGATTTGCTGTGCAAGAAACATTATTTTCAGTGGTGAAAACAGTTGCGACGTTTAAGATTATTTTCTGATCCTGATATCCAAGCACTTCAATTCAGCTCTTCGATACTCAGTTCATTGACCAGCGTCATATGATGGATGTACGTAATACTCCTCACAAACTCTTATTGTCTACGCCTTTCACAATACATGGCTTTATACAAAAAGGAAGTGATTGTGGTGAAATTGTCTAAAGTTCCTGCAGAACCAGGAAGGTGGAAAAAAATATCCTTCAGACACACCTTTACAACACAATCTGAATGATACAACAGTATGAGCAATCCTCTTTTTCGTTCAAGATTAACCACATTATTTTCTCAAGGTTTCTTCCTTAATCTCAGGGAGTTTGTCCCTGAAGGTTTCACATTACTGAAGTTTGCGTCAAAAATAATAATAAGCAATAGTTTGTACATTGAGCCTAACCAAAGATTACTTTACAGAACACACAGAATGTCTTACAGTGGCACATTACTTTATATTGAAGCTATTTGGCCGATGTTAACTCATGTTATTTGAGTAACTCATGTTTATTGAAATTGATCGTCTCGGTTACGTACGTAACCCTCGTTCCCTGATGGAGGGAACGGAGACGTTATGTCGTGACGACATAAGGGATTTACTTGGGAGCCCCAATCATCTCTGACTTAAGAGAAAACGCCAATGAATATTGGCTAGTGGATTTTGCATACCTGCGCCACTCCCCGTGCACACGGGTATAAATAGGCGGCAGGTGCATCCACTCATTAGGTTTTACGCTGAGGAGCTGAGAACGAGTCCCAGGCAACCAGCGATGGTTCGAGATTGTGGCATGGGGACATAACGTCTCCGTTCCCTCCATCAGGGAACGAGGGTTACATACGTAACCGAGACGTTCCCTATCTGTCAGTCACTACGAGTTATGTCGTGACGACATAGGGGTCCTATGGAAAGCGCCACAACCTGAACCCCGTCACAACCTTGTGGCATGCAGATGCTGACAAGCGAGCGCGTGACAGACAAATGCCATGTGAAAGGTCGCAACCTTCCCATCGCCCCAGCGCAAATTCGCTAACCTTGGTGCCCGCAGGGACCACTGAGTACATCGCTGCTGGAGATAGCCAAGCCGCTGTTCCTTTCCCCACAGAAGTCGGAAGGGATTTCGACCTTCAATGAAAGATAGCTTCAAGTCTTTCCTATTTGTTGTTACAGCTTGGCAGTAACGACGGGGAAGCGAGCCTTCCAGAGAAGGGCGCTACGGAGGCCACATCCTGCCCGAAGGGTGGTAACATGTGGAGACACTGATATGGACTGACCCAGGCCTGGGGCAGTACTACATACGACTGGACCCTGGGGCAGATCCTACCTAGGGGTAGGAAGGAGAGCTGCCAGCAGGGCCTGACAGAGGGCTCTGTCAAAGGGAAGACACGGGTTTACCGTGAGGGAAACCTTACCGTGGTAGAATACACATATGGGATTACCCGAAGGGAATCAAGCCATACGGACACCTAGCCCAGTACAGGGGCTGACCGGAGACCCGGGCGAGCTAACACAAGTACTGGGCCTGGCGTCAGACTGCTCCGCCCAGTCTGACTGCCGGGGGTGCTGGAGGAACTCCACCAGGGTTCGTTGTCCGGGGAACTGAACTGGAGGAGGAAAACGGCGCTCGTATCCCCGGGTGAGGGGGAATGGCGCAGCAAGCGTGACACCGGCCAGCTCTTCCCGCCACTTACCTGTTACCCAACACATGGGAAGAAACTGGCTCGATGCGGAGATTGTAAAATCTCGCGAAGGTGTTCGGTGTCGCTCAGCACGCAGCTCTACAGATGTCTGCCAGAGAGGCACCGTGCGCCAACGCATAGGAGGAGGCAATACTCCGTGTGGAGTGAGCCCTCACCCCTAGGGGGCACGACTCGCCTTGGGATTGGTACGCCAAGGCGATGGCATCCACTATCCAGTGGGCCAACCTCTGCTTGGAGACAGCCTTCCCTTTCTGCTGACCTCCGTGGCAGACAAAGAGCTGCTCAGAGCTTCTAAAGCTCTGGGTGCGGTCCACGTATATGCGCAACGCTCTTACGGGACACAGCAACGCCAAGGCTGGATCTGCCTCCTCCGAGGGCAGTGCTTGCAGGTTCACCACCTGATCGCGGAAGGGCGTGGTGGGAACCTTAGGCACGTATCCAGGCCAGGGTCTCAGGACAACGTGAGAGTAGACCGGCCCGAACACAAGGCACTCTTCGCTCCCCGAAAATGCTTGGAGGTCCCTGACCCTCTTGATGGAAGTGAGCGCGGTCATGAGCGCTGTCTTAGAAGACAGGAACTTAAGCTCAACTGAGTCCAGTGCTCAAAGGGACCCCTCTGAAGCCCAGCCAGGACAATAGAGAGATCCCAGGGTGGCATCAGGGGTGGCCTAGGAGGATTCAACCTCCTTGCACCCCTCAGGAACCTCACGACGAGATTGTGCTTTCCCAGGGACCGGCCGTTCACTGCATCGTGATGGGCCGCAATAGCAGCCACATACACCTTCAAGGTGGAGGGTGACAGCCTAAGCGCCAACCTTTCTTGCAGGAAAGAAAGCACTACTCCAATCGTGCATCTTCGGGGGTCTTCTCGGCGAGAAGAACACCAGTTCGCGAACAGACTCCACTTCAGTGCATCAAGGCTTGCCTTGTTGAAGGAGCTCTAGCCTGAGTGATGGTCTCTACCACAGTCCGCGGGAGACCGCTCAAGTCTGCCGCGTCCCGTCCAGGAGCCACACGTAGAGGTTCCACAGATCTGGACGCGGGTGCCATATGGTGCCAAGCCCCTGAGAAAGGAGGGAGGCAGCCCCGCCGAATCTTCATCCTCAGAGGATGATTGCCCATCCCCCGATGCTGTGATCGACATCTGATCCTCTATCGGCGCACCGAATGAAACGCTGGGCACACCGTGAGACGGCACAGCAAAATCACCCGGGAGCCGCACAGAACAGCTGCTGCGGGAGGAGTGAGAGGTCCGTGGGGACTGGCCCGGCGGAAAAGCTCTCACTGTAGCCCTCAGATCGCCCAGAGTACTAGCCGATGGTTCTCTGCTCGTGGCAGATCGCGATCGCAGCGCTGCCATGGTTACACGCTCAAAGCGAACCATCCACGCATAAACCATCCACGCATAAACCATCCACGAACGCAGCTTCAGCGCGCTGGATGCCCAGACACTGAAGACAACGATCGTGGCCGTGGACGGAGGATAGGAAACTACCGCAACCAAGAGGACACGGCCGGAACGGCGTCTTTAAAAAGACGCGAACCGACCGTGATTTGCTCTTTTAGGAAATCTGCTCTTTTTAGTTGAAGTGCCCAGGGGAATCGCTGCAGACAGGAACACCGCTGTTCGCACCATAACGCCAACCAGAACAGCTTCCAGACAGATGATGAATGGCTCTTTGTGGAGATCAACACGTTCATCCACTCGGCTCCGAAGCAAAAATCTAATGAGTGGATGCACCTGCCGCCTATTTATACCTGTGTGAACGGGGAGTGGCGCAGGTATGCAAAATCCACTAGCCAATATTCATTGGCGTTTTCTCTTAAGTCAGAGATGATTGGGACTCCCAAGTAAATCCCCTATGTCGTCACGACATAACTCGTAGTGACCGACAGATAGGGAACCTCTTTTACTTATTAATAGAACAATCAATTTACCATAATGACTGCTAACTTTCTGTGGTTCACACTAACATACTCGCTTACTATGATGTATTTAAGATTTAAGTCAGGAACAACATTTTGACTTCTTCTTTTTTTTTTTATCATGATGTGACATTTAACACAAGTTATTTGCTTACACTCAACAAAGCACATGGTTTCTGACCACCTAAATGTTTTCTATTCTAACCAAGTAGTCAAGGTTTAGCTGGTTAGCAGAGACTAAAACCAGCTGGTTTTTAGACTAAATATTTTTGCAAGTAGTATATATATTAATAATATTTCTTTACTCTAGATATCTTAGGCCTACTACTGCTCAATTAGTTTTTGGAGGTCCCTTGAAAGCCAGAAATGGCATGAAACTGAACCAGTCAAGTAAGCGTTATTGAGGTAAATCTGAATGTCAGCATAAAACTTATTTCTAACTAGCGTTAACATGGTGGAAATGGTCCACAGTAAACTAACCAAGTGTACATCAAGTGAAAATACCTCATATGTTGTTTGGTAGCTGACATCCAGATCTTTGAGCAATAATTTTACAATTACTCTTTTTCCATATGTTCTACAGAAGCCTTATGCACTTTGTGTTGTGAATGTGTGCTGATATTATGTGCTGACCTGATTCCAGATCATTGTGAGCATTTGTATGGCTTGACAACTGATACATTTCTAGGTGTTTCTAGGTCATGTCACATTCCAATCACACCAATTTTGTAATTGCAAGCAGCTGTTCATTTATAAAGGGTTTGAGTCATTTCTTCCAAAAAAATAAATAAATAAATAAATAAAGTATATATATATATATATATATATAATATGTCAAATTAAGAAATATTTAATATTGTGCTTTACTTCTAGGTCACAAATCAAATCAGTAAAATTGTTTACGTGACTGTTATACAGGCAGTCTGATGTTTTTTATCCCAGCTCAAGGTACTCTTTGGATCATTCTCAAAATATGGCCAAGCATGATCTTCAGGCTTCATGTCAGGTCCAGCGCTGAGATCAGTAAAACAAAAAAGCCAAAACAAATAAAAGATTTCAATTTCACAGTGAGCAGTGTGTGTGTGTGTAACCACAAAGAGGGCAGAGTCATTAAAAAGCTCTATGAGGATCTTTATAGGATCATAGATAGATAGATAGATAGATAGATAGATAGATAGATAGCGGCAATAAATTATTCATAATTCACAAACTTTTTTTCTCATCTGATCCTCTTTCACCTAATAGCCTATATTTACATAAAGTACCCCAAAGATTTTAAAATAAGATTTTATGTATCACATTTGCATGTTCTCTGACATTGGTTATTATGGTCACATGACAAACAAATATTTAATTTTTTCAGTAAGTGTTTTATTTTGACTGATTTTATAATGATTTATTTTAATTTAACATTGTTATGATTTAATTAATTATTAGCTTTATAAACTCATAAACCCCCTGCAGTTCCAACACAAACCCCAGTTTGGGAAACCTTGACATAATGTAATGTTTAATGCACTTTATGTTGGTAATAACAATGAATGGAATATATTTTCTTAATCTTTATATTTTTATATCAATATGGTACACGATTATCCTATTTAAATCAATTCAATAAATGAGATAGGTCAAAAGAAATCTAAAAGTAATCTGGTTATACCTAAAATGTGTAATGTAAGGGATTACGTTACTAACTACAATTTTTGCCATGTAATTTGGAATCAGTAACGGATTACAATTTGTAAGTAATCTTACAGCACTTTTCAAGTTTTTACTCCAAAGTTTGCACGCCTGCAACTCAAGAAGTATTTAAGATATCTTAATGTCCTTTTAGATGTTGGGTCTCAACAAACTTTCCTTTTGGCATCTTAATTTTTAAAGCCCTACATGGTTCAGTTCCAGAGATTTTGGAATATCAATATGCCCCCTGGCTCTCAACGGCTGTAGTCTTATTAATTTGAGGTCAGATACCTGACCTCCACACTCCCAACCGCACACTTCCTCGGGTTGGCCGTGAGTCCGGCCACCCTCAGCGCTCTCAAGACAGCCCTCACATGCTCCATATGCCATTGCCAGTCATTGCTATAGATGATGATATCATCCAGGTAGGCAGCGGCATATGCAGCATGGGGCCGGAGAATACGGTCCATGAATCGCTGAAAAGTAGCCGGCACCCCGAACAAGCCAAACGGAAGCGTAACGAATTGGTGTAATCCAGATGGCGTTGTGAAGGCTGTCTTTTCTTTAGATACCGGCAATAAGGGGATCTGCCAATATCCTTTCGTCAAATCCAGTGTCAAATAAAAATGAGCTGTGCCCAGCCGACCAAGCAATTCGTCAACTCGCGGCATTGGATACGCGGAATCCACACGGAATCGGACCGAGCCGTCCATTTTAGGAACTAAGACTATCGGGCTGGCCCAATCACTGTTGGATTCTTCTATTACTCCCATTTCGAGCATCGCCTCTAATTCAGTCTGAACCACTTTTTTCTTGTGTTTAGGTAAACGATATGGCCGACTGCGTACTACTACGCCTGGCTCGGTCTCGATATGATGCTGAATGAGATTCGTTCGCCCAGGTAGGGGCAACAACACATCTGCAAATTCTGCTTGCAACTTGGCCACATCAGTGAGCTGGGAGGGCGAGAGATGATCTCCTCCCGGTGCCAGAGCGAGAGATTGCGTTTTGATGCTCACTTCTGGCCCGAGATCATCTTCTCCACTCACCACCGTCACCAGCATCACTGACTCCGCCTCTCTCCATTTCTTTAGGAGGTTGAGGTGGTAAATTTGATGTGCCCCACTCCTATCTGTTCGTACCACCTCATAATCGAGATCTCCAACTTGCCGTGTGACCTCAAATGGTCCTTGCCACTTCAAGTAATTTGGAACTCGGTTGGGAGTAATAAAAGCACTTTATCTCCTGTGAAAATTTCCAAATTGGTTTCCCTGTTATATAGCGGCTTTGTCTGTCCTGAGCCTGTAACAAATTCTCCTAGATAGCCGCCCCAGAGTGTGGAGTTTTGTTCTCAGGTCCAGTACATACTGAATTTCATTTTTACTTTGAGAAGGTCCGTCCTCCCAAGTTTCTCTCAGGACATCAAGAAACCCTTGGGGCTGACGTCCATAAAGAAGCTCGAAGGGGGAAAACCCCGTGGAGGCTTGCGGGACCTCCCGCACAGCGAACAAGAGGGGTTCCAACCACTTATCCCAATTTTTGGCATCTTCGTGAACGAACTTAAGAATCATGGTTTTTAACGTGCGATTAAATCGTTCCACCAGTCCGTCCGTTTGTGGGTGATAGACTCTGGTGCGAATTGATTTAATGCCCAATAATTCGTACAGTTCGCGTAACGTAGGTGACATAAATGCCGTGCCTTGATCAGTGAGGATCTCTTTCGGGATCCCCACTCGGGAGATTAAGCAAAACAGCGCGTCCGCAACACTTTTGGCAGAAATGCTGCGGAGCTGCACTGCCTCAGGGTATCGGGTTGCATAGTCCACCAGAACTAATGCAAAGCGATCCCCTCTTGCTGATCGCTCTAATGGCCCGCTGAGGTCCATCCCAATTCTTTCGAAGGGGACCTACATTAACGGTAGAGGGCGCAAAGGCGCTTTTGGGGAGGCCGGTGGGTTTACCACCACCACATGCGTACGTTCTCGTGAATGCCCGGCCAAAAAAATCGGGTCATGAGACGATTTAATGTTGTTGTTTGGCCTAAATGTCCAGCCATGGGATTACAATGAGCCGCCTGGAAAAGCATTTCCCGATGGCTTTTTGGCACTAATAACTGTGTTGTATCTTCCTTTGTCTGAGTGTCTTGGGTCACTCGATACAACCGATCTTTTACAATTGCAAAATATGGATAGGAGAGCAGACGAGTAGGTTGGAGAGGTTGACCGTCGATATAACGGACCTGTTCAAAAGCATGTTTTAATGACTCATCCTGAGTCTGTTCCAGAGAAAAATCATTGCGCTTCGAGAGGATCAGCCTCTCGATTTCACTCTGTTCCTCTGGTTCAGAACTCAATAGACCCGTTCAACCTCTCCCACCTGTACGAGCGCCCCCTTCCCTGCTTTTCCTTTCCCCAAGAGACATCCGCACATAAACATCCTAATAATTCACTAAAAGCAGGCCAATTAGTTCCCAGAATCAGCGGATGTCGGAGGTGCGGGTTAACTGCGACCTCTACACTATGATTTTGTCCCCTAAATTGGATGACAGCAGACATTAAAGGATATCTCACCACGTCCCGTGCACACACCGTACCGAATTGGTGTAATCCAGATGGCGTTGTGAAGGCTGTCTTTTCTTTAGATACCGGCAATAAGGGGATCTGCCAATATCCTTTCGTCAAATCCAGTGTCAAATAAAAATGAGCTGTGCCCAGCCGACCAAGCAATTCGTCAACTCGCGGCATTGGATACGCGGAATCCACACGGAATCGGACCGAGCCGTCCATTTTAGGAACTAAGACTATCGGGCTGGCCCAATCACTGTTGGATTCTTCTATTACTCCCATTTCGAGCATCGCCTCTAATTCAGTCTGAACCACTTTTTCTTGTGTTTAGGTAAACGATATGGCCGACTGCGTACTACTACGCCTGGCTCGGTCTCGATATGATGCTGAATGAGATTCGTTCGCCCAGGTAGGGGCAACAACACATCTGCAAATTCTGCTTGCAACTTGGCCACATCAGTGAGCTGGGAGGGCGAGAGATGATCTCCTCCCGGTGCCAGAGCGAGAGATTGCGTTTTGATGCTCACTTCTGGCCCGAGATCATCTTCTCCACTCACCACCGTCACCAGCATCACTGACTCCGCCTCTCTCCATTTCTTTAGGAGGTTGAGGTGGTAAATTTGATGTGCCCCACTCCTATCTGTTCGTACCACCTCATAATCGAGATCTCCAACTTGCCGTGTGACCTCAAATGGTCCTTGCCACTTCGCAAGTAATTTGGAACTCGAAGTTGGGAGTAATAAAAGCACTTTATCTCCCTGTGAAAATTTCCGCAAATTGGTTTCCCTGTTATATAGCCGGCTTTGTCTGTCCTGAGCCTGTAACAAATTCTCCCTAGATAGCCGCCCCAGAGTGTGGAGTTTTGTTCTCAGGTCCAGTACATACTGAATTTCATTTTTACTTTGAGAAGGTCCGTCCTCCCAAGTTTCTCTCAGGACATCAAGAAACCCTTGGGGCTGACGTCCATAAAGAAGCTCGAAGGGGGAAAACCCCGTGGAGGCTTGCGGGACCTCCCGCACAGCGAACAAGAGGGGTTCCAACCACTTATCCCAATTTTTGGCATCTTCGTGAACGAACTTAAGAATCATGGTTTTTAACGTGCGATTAAATCGTTCCACCAGTCCGTCCGTTTGTGGGTGATAGACTCTGGTGCGAATTGATTTAATGCCCAATAATTCGTACAGTTCGCGTAACGTAGGTGACATAAATGCCGTGCCTTGATCAGTGAGGATCTCTTCGGGATCCCCACTCGGGAGATTAAGCAAAACAGCGTCCGCAACACTTTTGGCAGAAATGCTGCGGAGCTGCACTGCCTCAGGGTATCGGGTTGCATAGTCCACCAGAACTAATGCAAAGCGATCCCCTCTTGCTGATCGCTCTAATGGCCCGCTGAGGTCCATCCCAATTCTTTCGAAGGGGACCTACATTAACGGTAGAGGGCGCAAAGGCGCTTTTGGGGAGGCCGGTGGGTTTACCACCACCACATGCGTACGCTCGTGAATGCCCGGCCAAAAAAATCGGGTCATGAGACGATTTAATGTTGTTGTTTGGCCTAAATGTCCAGCCATGGGATTACAATGAGCCGCCTGGAAAAGCATTTCCCGATGGCTTTTTGGCACTAATAACTGTGTTGTATCTTCCTTTGTCTGAGTGTCTTGGGTCACTCGATACAACCGATCTTTTACAATTGCAAAATATGGATAGGAGAGCAGACGAGTAGGTTGGAGAGGTTGACCGTCGATATAACGGACCTGTTCAAAAGCATGTTTTAATGACTCATCCTGAGTCTATTCCAGAGAAAAATCATTGCGCTTCGAGAGGATCAGCCTCTCGATTTCACTCTGTTCCCCTGGTTCAGAACTCAATAGACCCCGTTCAACCTCTCCCACCTGTACGAGCGCCCCCCTTCCCTGCTTTTCCTTTCCCCAAGAGACATCCGCACATAAACATCCTAATAATTCACTAAAAGCAGGCCAATTAGTTCCCAGAATCAGCGGATGTCGGAGGTGCGGGTTAACTGCGACCTCTACACTATGATTTTGTCCCCTAAATTGGATGACAGCAGACATTAAAGGATATCTCACCACGTCCCCGTGCACACACCGTACCTGAACCATGCGGCTTGTATCCAATGCCTCGGGCCGAATCAGGCTTTGATGGATAGAGGTTTGGTTACATCCTGAATCCACCAGAGCCTGATAGGTACCCCCCTTAATACTCACAGGTATTTGGTACCAGCCAGCCTGACCGGGGGCAACCTGCGGTGCATCGGAGACCCGGATCATTGTCCCCACCTCCATCATTAGACACCTGTCAATAAAATGCTACGGGTCCCCGCAACGCCAACAGGCCGGCCCAGACCTCCCTGCCGCCCTAGTGGTGGGAAGTGGGTTAAGTGAGTGGCGTGGAGCGAGCGGGGAAACTGAGACCGTATCGGTCCCAGCGGTGGTCAGCCCCGCCCCCCTGGGCGGAGCTCTCGGACCAGCAGCGTAATCCTGCCCGGTCCCACCCCGCCCTCGGGCCGGGACTCGAGGAAGACCTGGAGGACGGGGCCTAGGAAGAGGGACAGGTCGAGTGGTAGAGGGAGAGAGAGAGAGGGAGAAACCAAAGGCAAAGAGAGGGAGACAGCTGGAAGGGGTTCGCCGACCCCGGGGCACGCCACCATCTGATCCTCCGCCAGTTGGATGGCTGAGTCCAGCGACGTTGGTCGGTGGCACTGGACCCACTCTGCAGTCTTCCTTGGCAGACGAGTGACAAACTGCTCCATTACCACCCGGTCGATGATGTGCTCGACGTCGCCTCCCTCAGCCAGCAGCCATTTGTGGCATGAGTCCCTGAGCGGTTGTGCCATCACAAAGGGCCGACCGCTCTCGCCCAGGACCAGCGAACGGAACCGCTGGCGATGTTGCTCTGGGCTTCGGCCGACCCGCTGAAGGATGGCTCTTTTCAGATCATCAAAGACCAGGAGGTTCGGCACGGGCAGTTGCTGAGCAGCCACCTGCGCTTCCTCTGACAACAGTGGTATCAGACGCACCGGCCATTGCTCTCGTGGCCACCCGCCGGTTTCCGCTGTTTTCTCAAAGAGATCTAAGAAGGCTTCGGGGTCATCCTGAGCCCTCATCTTGTTTAGCGGCAGGGGGTCAGCCGCTCTGCTGTTTCTGCCCGAACCTCCCGGTTCATCCAGCTCCGGAACCTCTCGCAGTCCTCCTGTTGTGCCCGGATAATGGCCTGGAAGCGGTGCTCCTGGTCAGTCCGCATATCCAGTAGTGCCTGATGTTGTTCTTGGTGGAGGACCGCGAGGGATGAGATGATGTCCGCAAACGGCGTGCTTGTTGGAGTCTGCATGATGGCAGCATCCCTCCTGCTTCCTTCCCGGGTTTCGGCACCAGTGTAACAAAGTCAATGATCAGGAAGGAAGAGGACGAGGTTGGCTTGACTGTTGCTGGTGTTTATTTAGCTTTTCTCACAAACAAAAAGTCGGGCTATCAGTGCTCAATATAACACAATGCATACGCAATATAAAGTTCGGCTCTCCTGAGCAATAAAGGGTTCCAAGCCCGCACAATCTCCAGCCACCAGTCAGCAGTCGGTCTCTCTCTCCCCTCTCTGTCGTTCCCAGGTGCCTTTATGTGGTCTCCCCGCGCCACTTACTGGAACAAGACACAGGTGTTTGTCATTTGCACTTGACCCACTGACTCACCGCTCGTCTCCCAACTCTCTCCCGCCGCAGACCTCTCGACGAGGGAAGCGGGCTGGTGTTACTATCAGGATCAAGTTCGGTTTTCTTTCTGGATCTACTCGGCCATCTGACTTTCCCTCACCAGCACCCTGGCCCATTTCTGGTCATTATGTGGTAAGACGCTCGCTGGAGAAGCCCTACCGATGGATTCGTCCGATTGTTCCCGGCTTCCTGGATGCGCCTGCACGCCCCATCTCTCCCCAGATTCACGGTGGAGGAGTTAACCACGGCGTTCTTCGTCTACTGAACCGAGGTCATCCTTTGCCTTGCGAGTCCCCGCCGATCATAATGGGACTAATTAACGTTCGTTCTCTGGTCAACAAAACTTTTATCCTGCACAATCTTTTTACTTCAAAGGATTTGGATTTTATATTTTTGACGGAAACCTGGGTTAAAGAGGGAGACTCTAGTCCCTTTTCTGAACTTATTCCTCATGACTACACCTTTTATAATTGCCCCAGGAAAACTGGACGTGGAGGAGGACTTGCAGCTGTTTTCAAACGAAAGTTTATAACACGTACCATTCCGACTGGTGTCTACTCTTCAAATTGACTTGGTATGTCCAGTTCTCTGTGTTAATATCTATCGCCCACCACGTATTAACAATGAGTTTCTAATTGAATTCTCTAACTTACTAGGAGAACTGATTCCACTGTTTGATTACATCTTAGTGTCGGGTGATTTTAATATCCATTTATGTTGCCCCACTAAACCCCTGGTAACTGAATTTAAAAATCTTATTGATTCATTTGATTTTGTGCAGTGGGTGCAAGAGCCTACTCATGCTCATGGTCACACGTTGGACTTGGTTCTTTCACATGGATTCAAATGATCAGACATTGAGATCTGTGAAACTTGTTTTTCTGACCACAAACTGGTACTTTTTTCCTCTCATTTTCCTGATCCAGTAGTTGCTACACCTTCAGCGACTCGTTTGAATCGTTATTTCTCCACTCAGTCATGTGAGAGATTTGCGGCCTCTTATGCAATAACTGATCCATCTGTGCCTAAACTGTCCTCTCCTGTGCAGGATGTGAACAGACTTTTTGATTTCTTCAATCAAAAATGTTTGTCTACTCTGAATCTTATTGCTCCGTTAAAACCCAAATGTATTGTTACTAAACCCCAGCCATGGCTTAATGATTCACCTCGTTTGCTCAGAAAGGCTTGCAGAACAGCAGAGAGAAAATGGTGTAAGGATAAGTTACAGGTCTCATATGAAATGTGGAGAGACTCCCTATATATGTATCAGAGAGCTGTCAAGGCTGTCAAAGTTGTAAATGATATTTTACTAGAAACAGATAAAGGGAATGCCGTGGCTTTGGTGCTTTTAAACTTAAGCTCTGCATTCGATATGGTTGACCACAATATCTTGATTTCCAGGCTGGAGAGCTGTGTTGGATTACAGGGAAAGGAATTGAAATGGTTTCAATCTTTTTTAACTAACAGAAGCTTTAGTGTTTCTATTGGCCAACATAGTTCGTCCTCACACCCACTTGCTTGTGGGGTGCCACAGGGCTCAATTCTTGCTCCAGTTTTATTCTCTATATTCATGCTGCCAATGGGTGCTATCTTTGAGAAATATGGAGTGTCCTTCCATCTTTATGCGGATGATACTCAGCTGTACTTTCCCTTGCAGCATAAAAGTAAAGAATGCTTAGGACCTCTGTTAAATTGTCTAAACGAATTACAAATATGGTTAAAGCAGAATCTTTTAGTGTTAAACGAGAGCAAAACCGAAATCATTTTGTTTGGTTCAAAGTCATATGAAGACTATGCTCTTCAATTTGGTCATCTCTCTTCCTACTTTACACCCTGTGCTAAAAATTTTGGTGTTCTTTTTGATTGCAACCTGGGTTTTGAGAAACAAATTAGTGCAGTGATCAAATCAAGTTTCTTTCACTTACAGCGTTTATCAAAAATCAAATCTTTACTTTCTGTAAAACAGTTTGAACAGATTATCCACTTGTTTGTTCTATCTTGTTTAGATTACTGTAACTCACTATACTATGGTATAAGTCAGTCTTCTATAATGCGTTTGCAGATGGTCCAAAATGCTGCTGCAAGATTGATTACAGGCAGACGAAGGTTCGACCACATCTCACCCATTCTTATTTCCCTAAACTGGTTACCAGTCAAATCTAGAATTACTTTTAAAATTTTAACTTTTGTTTTTAAATCTCTGCAAAACCAAGCTCCATCATATCTCTCAGAGGCAATCTCTAATTATAAACCAAATAGGTCCCTAAGATCAAGTAATCTTGGCCTCCTCTCTGTTCCTAGACCTAGGTTCCATTGCAGAGGTGATCGAGCTTTCGCTGTCGCTGGTCCTAGTCTATGGAACAAATTACCTGCTTCTATCAGAGCTGCGCCCTCTTTGCCTGCATTTAAATGCTGGCTGAAAAAACATCTTCTGTCAATAGCTTTTGTCTAGCCATGTCAATTGTATTGTTATGCTGTGTTTTGATGTTCTGTTGTCTCTTATCTTTTTTATTTTATCTGTATTGTACAGCACTTTGGATCAACTGATAGTTGTGTGAAAGTGCTTTATAAATAAAGAAAGAAAAAAAGAAATATGACGTTGGAACGTCGTTGCCGTTCCAGCAGTGGAGACTGCTTAATGTCCCTATAACCAACAGAACGCGGCACACGACACTAAACTGCACTGTCTGTAATTTGATCAGCTTTATTTATTTGATACAGCAACAACAACAACAACATACTATAAATAACATACATACTGTACATAAAATGAAAATTACACCAAATAAACAAACACCACATCTTGAACACAAAGCACAACAAATCATGGGCACATCTGAGTTTGACTTTTATTTATTTATTTCTTTTTTCCTGTAAAATATTTTCACGTTAAGTAGACATACCCTAATTGATGGGCTGGAGTCATGTGGTGGATTGCTTATAGATGATTGTGATGTTTTTATCAGCTGTTTGGTCTCTCATTCTGACAGCACCCATTCACTGCAGAGGATCCAGTGATCATGGAGTAACAAACTCAACTACATCTTGGATGGCCTGAGGGTGAGTAAATTTAAGGACATTTTTGGGTAAACTATTTCTTTAACAAAAATGCATGAAATAATGCATCCCCATACGACAGACCACATGATCTGCTGCCTCCCTAAAAACGGCATATAATGACAGTGCGATCAAACTGATCTTTGTAAGGTGTTACAAAACCTGTTTAGTCTCTTTAAAGTTTGTAAGGAATTTCTAGATAAACATCCGTGAATGAGTAATGTGCATCCCTGTTCAGTAAGTGCACACCTTACCAGTTTATGGAGTTTATGCAATGTTTTGCATACTTCAACAGCAGATGATTGGGACTTCCAGTTTCGCCATGTAAATAAATATAATTTTTGACCCATCTCCTTCTGTAGCTCCAGAAATGATTATATCCCTAGACGCTGAAAAAGCATTTGACCACAATTGGCTTGGGGCACAATTTGATTTCACGGATTCATCTTTTATACTCTGCTCCCTCTGCAAGTGTTAGAACCAATTTTGACAGTTTTACTTTCTTTCCTCTTTCCTGGGAGACAAGGCAGGGATGCCCTCTGTCCCCTCTTCTTTTTGCTTTGGCAATTGAGCCACTTTCTATTGCCTTAAAATCTCCCCCATTAATATCCGGCATCCGCAGGGGAGGCTCTCTCTCGGGTAGGGAGAGTGGAGATTATTAAAATTAAATGTTCTTCAACGTCTTTTATTCCTCTTTCAGTCTCTCCTTATTTTTCTACCTAAATCTTTTTTAACTGTCTTGATAAAACAATTTCCTATTTATTTGGGCAGGTAAGATTCCCAAAGTAAGCAAAGTTATTCCTCAGTGCCGTAAATGTGATGGTGGTTTAGCCCTGCCAAATTTTCGATTTTATTACTGGTCCGCTAATATTTCCAAGATTTCATTATGGTGTAATGCTTCAGAGGTTAACTGGTGTAGAAGCTGCTACTACTTCTTCCCTTACAGCATTAGTCTTTGCTCCTTTGTCTCTCCAGACTTCTAGCTAGACACTTCAAGATATTATAAGACCAGGCAGACAGAGGGTTAAAAAAACAATATTAATAACTAATATATACAAATAATACTAATATTAATGATATTAACATACTAATATTAATGAAAAACTATCATTAAAAAGGTTATTTATAACACCATTAAGGTCCTATATAGCATTTTCAAAGCATGGTTCTATATGGAACCCTATAAAATAAGGTTCTATTTAGCACTAAAAAGGGTTCTGCTATTGTTACAAGCCGAAGAACCCTTTTCTGGTACTGTTTAGAACCATTTTTCTTGAGAGTGTATACAAGAAATCCCATTGTGCTGTCAACTCAAATTTGGAAACAATTTCGAAAACATTTTCAGTTAGAATCACTTTCTGTTTCCAGGCCTATTTGCAACAATCACTTTCAAAAGATGGAGTGATAAAGGTATTCTTCGTTTCTCAGATCTTTTCATTTATTTTATTTATTTTTTTGCTACTTTCAACGACCTTATATCCAAATATAATTTACATACTACAGGCTTATTCAGGTATTTCCAGCTTCGTAATTTTGTAAGAATTCATTTCTCTAGTTTCCCCCAATTGCCAGAAAAATCCTTGCTTGAGAGTTTTATTGTCAGCCCCTATAGATGGTAACCTTATCTCTTCTATCTATCTCATGTTGCTTTCATCTAGCTAGATCTTCATCTCTCTTATGTTTGAAGTCAACATGGGAGAAAGAGTTTGAGCTCAGCTTTTCTGAAGAGCTTTGGTCTGAGGCCCTTGTTAATTTTACTTCTTCTTGTGCCCGGTTAAGTCTGATTCAGTTAAAAGTTTTGCTCCGAACCCACTTGACCCAAAGCTAGACTCCATTAATTGTTCACAGAAACAGATGACTCTTGTATCAGATGCTCCTTTTCTCTGGCTGACCATGTTCATACATTTTTCAGTTACCCAATATTGGCCTCATACTGGGCATCCTTTTTTGATTTTCTTTCAGGGGCTTTACATATTTATCTCCCTCCATGTCCTATCCCTCCCTTGCTATCTTTGGTGTGTGTTTTGGGTGTTTTCTTCTACTCTCTCGAAACAACAAGCAGATGTTATTGCATTCAACTCCCTGGTTGCTAGAAGGTGCATTTTGCTACATTTGAAGTGTACAACTCCACCCCCAGCTACCTCTTCAGTTCTACAAAATTTGGAATTTACAACATGGTTGTGTGTGCATGTATGCACATATACTTCTGTGTGTATATGTGTTTTTTCCCTTTCTCTCTTCTCTCATTTGAATACATACTTTATTATTATATATATTTCATAGATTATTATATGGGGGGGGGGGGGTATGTAATGTGTTAGTTTCAGTCTAGATTCACCTCCCAAACCTCTTTCTCTCTTCTGTTTACTTAGCAGTAAGAAATTACTCGTCATCCAGTTTTTTATATTGACTATGCATTCCGTTAGTTTCTCGATTTGGTGTGTTTCACCAGGCCGCGAAGAAATATAGAGCTGAGTATCATCAGCATAACAGTGAAAGCTAACACCATGTCTCCTGATAATATCTCCCAAGGGTAACATGTAAAGTGTGAAAAGTAACGGCCCTAGTACTGAGCCTTGAGGTACTCCATACTGCACTTGTGATTGATATGATACCTCTTCATTCACTGCTACGAACAGATGGTGGTCAGATAAGTATGATTTGAACCATGCTAAGGCACTTCCACTAATGCCAACAAAGTTTTCTAGTTTATTCAAAAGAATTATGTGGTTGATAGTGTCGAACGCAGCGCTAAGATCCAGTAGAACTAATAAAGAGATACAACCACGATCAGATGATAGACGCAGGTAATTTGTAACTCTAATGAGAGCAGTCCCAGTACTATGATACGGTCTAAATCCAAGTGGATGCTGCACACTGGTGGTGGTTGAGGAGAGACCCCCCCACATGATTGTAAAGCGCTTTGGGTGTATTGCAATACACATTAAAAGCGCTATATAAATGCCTCATTCATTCATTCATTCATTCATAAATCCCGACTAGAATTCCTCACAGATACCATTTTTCTCTAAGGAGGAATATAATTGTGAGGATACTAACTTTTCTAGTATCTTTGACAGAAAAGGGAGATTTGAGAACGGATCTTTGGGGTCAAGTTGTGTTTTTTTAATGAGAGGCTTAATAACAGCCAATTTGAAGGTTTTGGGGACATATCCTAATGACAATGATGAATTAATAATAGCCAAAAGAGGATCTATGACTTCTGGAAGCAGCTCTTTTAGTAGTTTAGATGGAATAGGGTCTAACCTACATGTTGTTGGTTTAGATGATTTAACAAGTTTATACAATTCTTCCTCTCCTACAGTAGAGAATGGAATTGTTCCTCAGGGGATCTATAGTGCTCTATCTGATGCGATACTGTAGCTGACGGCTGCATGGTTACAATTTTATCTCTGATAGTATCGATCTTGGAAGTAAAGTAGTTCATAAACTCCTTACTGCTGTGCTGTTGGGAAATGCCAACACCTGTTGATGCTTTATTTTTCGTTAATTTAGTCACTGTATTGAATAAATACCGGGGGCTATGTTTGTTTTCTTCTAGAAGAGATGAAAAGTAATCAGGAGTTGGCTTTTCAGCTTTAGCTATATGGAATATACAGGAGACTAGATAATGATCTGAGATATCATTGCTCTGCTGCAAAATTTCAACGCCACTGACATCAATTCCATGTGACAGTATTAAATCTAGAGTATGATTTCGACAATGAGTAGGTCCTGACACGTGTTGTTTAACACCAATAGAGTTTAGAATGTCTATAAATTCTGATCCCAACAAATCTTTTTCATTATCAACATGGATATTAAAATCACCAACAATTAGGACTTTATCTGCAGCCAGCACTAACTCCGATAGAAAATCAGCAAATTCTTTAATAAAGTCTGTATGGTGCCCTGGTGGCCTGTATACAGTAGCCAGTACAAACATCACAGGGGATTTATCATTAACACTTGTTTCTTTGGATAACGTTATATGAAGCACCATTACTTCGAACGAATTATACTTGAAACCCGACCTCTGAGAAATACTGAAAATATTGTTATAAATTGTAGCAACACCTCGCCCTTTACCTTTTGGACGCGGTTCATGTTTGTAACAGTAATCTTGGGGTGTAGACTCGTTTAAAATAATGTAATCTGAATTAACTGACTTCTGTGACGTGAGGCGACTAGCAGACTGTCGGTTTAGCCAGTCTGTCTGCTTCCTGAACTGGGCTCCAGTTAGTCAAATACGAACTCTAAGACTATGTGCCATATTTCTAGAGAGAAGAGCGGCATCACCCCAGGAGGGATGAATACCATCTCTTTTCAACAGGTCAGGTCTGCCACCCAAATTTTTTTCCAATTATCTATAAAGCCTATGTTATTTTGCTGGCACCACTTAGACATCCAGCCATTGAGTGAGCCAATGTCTGCTATGAATCTCATCGCCACGGTAAGCAGGGAGCGGACCAGAGCATATTACAGTGTCTGACATCGTACTCGCAAGTTCACACACCTCTTTAACATTATTTTTAGTGATTTCCGACTGGCGAAGTCGAACATCATTAGTGCCGACGTGGATAACAACGACGGGGGGTATTTGTAGGAGAACAGTAACTTTCTGTGCATGAATTATTTGGACCTGAATAAAATAAACTTCTTGATAAAAACGTTTTTTGTTTCAAACACTTCAGTGTCAGGGACAATTAAGCACTGTTTTTAGAATGATGTGTCATGCGCAAGATGCAGCCAGGGTTGCCAGGTTCACCGTCCAATTGCTACTCAAAATTAGCCCAATGGCATTTCGAGAGGGGTCCCCCCCAGTTAAGATTGTGTTCTGGGGGGTAAAATACACAGTTTTTGGCAAGGTTCCCCTGATAAAATTCGCATTGCAGGGGCTAAATATTACACTATTTGGGTCGCTTCAACCCGCAGACTTGAAAAACTACCTGCAGCAACAGTGTTAATGTAGTCCAAGTATACAGAAAAACCGCAGACTTGGCAACACTGGACACAGCAAAAGACGCAAGGTGGGAGTCAAACATGTCTGTCTCGAAAGTTTACATATAGAAAACAAACAGAAAAGAAGCATGGCTGTCACAAATAAAGTGAAAATTAAATTCAAAGTATTGATTGCGGAATTAAATCCAAGATATGGTGCAAAAAATGAATCTGTATAGGTATTTGTTTTTAAAAATGCTTCAAGAGTGCTGTTTTTTCCTGAATATCAGCAGCACGTTGGCAAATGTAGGGGAGAGTGGGGACAATTAATTCCTAAATCAGGGCCATTCCTTTTGCAAAAAATACTTTTCAAGGTAAAAACGTTATTGTGTAGCTATTTTGTCAATATTTTATAGCAAATTTTTTATCATGGCTGTCAGTGTAGGGACAGCTGCAACATGGTGTCCATTATCGCAATTGATGTAAAAGCTTGCCATAGCCAAAGACTTAAGATATTCAAAGACAGTGCACTCTTAATGAATGAGAGAAAGTGTAACACGCAATATGGCGGAATAGTCCTGACTTCTCAATAAAAGAGCCATTAGCCAATACTTGCAAGTCAGTGCAAAGTGTGTGATATTTGATCTTTGTAACTAACTTTGATCTGTTTGATATATATTTTTACTGTTTGTACATTCAAGCTAACAACCGTGTCTTTAAAACAGTGTTGCACTGTATACATTACCTTTTATGTTTAGCTGTTTATATCAATGGTATTTATTAATTGTAAAAGGTATCAATTTCTTAGTATTCTAAAGTTGTAAATAACTTAATGAGTATGTGCGTGGAACAAGTCCAGGCAGAACACCGCCGTTAAACATAATTTTAGTCAGTTTGTTTTGACATTTATTGTTACCATTTATTCTTATGCTAACCTGCATTTTCTGTGTGTTTTAGTTTTATTTTTTTTATTTTTTTATTTTTTTAAAGAAAAACCACACACATATACACCCACAAATTAGCTTAACACATGTACAGACAACTATTGGTGGTAACTGAGTGTTGTAGTGACATAGACGGGTTACTCCCAAATAGCAAACAAGCCTCTTCCCAGACACCCTGCAGGTGTCGGACCTAACGTGTCAAGAATGTGCTATCAACAGCCAACTCATCTTTTCACACACATAAGCTACATCACATACACATATAGACACAAACACATACAGGTACACAAATTATTACTTACCCTACATTTGATTTTGTCTATTTAAGTATACATTGTATATAATCATATGTAGCCTACACATTACTGCAGTGTGGGTGGGTAGCTAACAGATGTGGCTTTAATGTATCAAAATTTTGGCTTTGCAATACTGATAAACTGAAGAAAATGCAAAAAGTGTTGCAAGCATCTTCACTTTCACCAAATATTGATTTCCTACAACAGTTCAATGAACAAGTTGTTAGGTGACTTACATTTAAGACACAATATTGTCAGTATTGGCTGTTTTTGCTCTATTTTGCCAACAAAAATAGTTCCAATCAGGCATTGCGCGTCTCCAAGCAAGAGTTTCATTACTAAATCAATCCACATTTTAAACTGAATTTAGCATCATTCGCATCATTAGGTGGATTTAGTATCAGTTCATTTTAGCTGAGGACCTGAGTGGCGAAAATTAAAATTTTTGTTTTCGGTCGAGATTGTAACAATAGTTCTGGTTAAAGAAATAAAATGCATTTATAAATAGGCCTAAACTATAAAGAGTAAAATATGATGGGCTATAACATTGTTAAATATAATAGGATAATGAATTAACTGTCGCACTGCATACAATGTGAATAACTGTGAAAATGAAAGCGTTATAATTAGTAACATGTTTTTACTCAATTGTGATCACGTTAAATACAAATTTAATCGTATTAAATATTTTATGACCTACCTAAAAATACGTACCGATTTATGATGTACATAGTTGATAGATTACACTCTCAATAGGCTACTTTTAGCCTTACTCTGGAGCTGATTCACCTTCCGCCTATGGAATGGCTCCTAGCCAAACTGCATAATTGATCAGGAAGATCCCTCTAGAAATGATCATTTTCAGAAAGGATGGTGCATTGTCATGTGCCGTAAAGAAAGCCTATACCAGGCAGCAGGTGAATTAACAGGGTTACCAGAGGGAGGAAGTAACATATAAACCCCTCCTTACTGCTAAACACAGGTTACATAAATGAAACTGGTTACGATACTCAACACACCCCATCAGCAGAGTCTTAACGTGCACATTACTAGGTCTAAAAATCCAAGCTTTGACACCACGCCAGTATGTTGAGGAGGCTGTGAAATACACCTTCAGGGATCCTTCCATAGTAAGTCAGACTACTAAGAAAAAGGTTTTATGAATAAATCATGTCAGTTTCAAATGATGTCACAGGACATGACTTAAATATATGCACGTTTTAAAAGACCTGCAAATCATACTATTTTTAAGTGCTGTAGCCACTTTTTATAGGAATTAAATGTATTATATATTCTACTATATAAAGCTACATAATCCATTCAATATATAAAGTAGTTTGTTTTGTATTATGCATATATGAACAGCATCCATTTACTCTTATTTTGTTGTTTAATTTCTTGATGCAAATTAAATAAAATGTAGAAACTAAAGAATGAGTGTAGTTTCACTTAAAGTGGTTGTCCGACAAAATATGTAAATGCTGTCCTCATTTACTCAGCCTCTTGTTATTCCAAACCTGTGTGACTTTCTTTATTCAGTGGGAAAAAAAAGAAGGTATTCTGAAGAATGCAGGTAACCAAACAGTTTTAGGTTCTGTTGACTTCCGTAGTACTTTCTGTCCCAGGGGCGTTTCCTCTGAGGAGGCAAGGGAGGCAGTGTCTCCTCTCCTCAAAATTGGATGAGAAAATAATCGATATTACAAAAATAAAACAGCGCAAATATGACTAAATATAAATTAAAAGTCTAAAAGTCACTCGTTTTTATAAAATAACACTGTCCAACAGCCAGGGCCGCATTAAGACTGCACTGGGCCCCGGGGCTATGACTTACTGCAGGGCCCCCCATCACAATAATGATATATATATATCTATATATATCTATATAGTTATATATATATGGGATAAAAATCCTATTTAAAGCTTTAACTACAGTATATGTGAATGTGACCCTTAGACCACAAAACCAGTCTTAAGTCGCTTAAGTCGGTATATTTGTAGCAATAGCCAAAAATACATTGTATGGGTCAAAATTATAAAAAAAAAAAAAAACATTTATGCCAAAAATCATTAGGATATTAAGTAAAGATCATGTTCCATGAAGATATTTTGTAAATTTCTTACCGTAAATGTATAAAAACTTCATTTTTGATTAGTAATATGCATTGCTAAGAACTTCATTTGGACAACTTTAAAGGCGATTTTCTCAATATTTTGATTTCTTTTGCACCCTCAGATTCCAGATTTTCAAATAGTTGTATCTCGGCCAAATATTGTTCGATCCTAACAAACCATACATCAATTTCAGATGATGTATAAATCTCAATTTTGAAAAATTGACACTTAAGAGTAGTTTTGTGGTCCAGGGTCACATATATTCTTGATGCACTGAAATTTGATAATTTTTGTTATCAATTTCAATATCACAATTGATAATACTAGTCTAAGTAAACATAAGCTTACTAAAGACAAGTAAACAGTCACAAATTAGGCTACAACAGAACAAAGATCATAAGAAATCGACCTACTTGAAATACTTAAAGCACTGAATAATATTATGATGTATTAAAAAAAATGTACAAATAGACTGAATGGTGTCCACTGTATTCAATATACATTCAATCTTATTTATTTTACAAAAGTGATTCAGTCAAGGACAGTGAGAGATTTTCTTTCTGATGTTTGATTTACATTATTGACACAAATGGCAACAGCAGCTATATTAGGCACACTACACATGCTTTATCTTTAAATGTTAACGTTCATTTAAGACACAAATAACTGTGTTTACGAGGATCCTCGCAAAGACGAGAATTTTTGACACACAGCGGTGTATTTGAACGTTTAAGCACAACAAGGAGCGAAAAGTTTATTCAGTCGCAATACGAGCAGATGCGCGCCGCGCGAAATCAGACCGAAATGTTCATTAACAGTTTAAACCATTTGCTTTAATACCTGCTTAAAACGTGTTTAAATGATAAGTTTAGCCTAAATCTTGACGCGCAAAAAGATTGATTATCTCCCAACCCTTAAATGAATAGCCTATATAGAGTTTGTTCAAACACAAAACCAATATACTGTACATTCAGTTAATAATCAAACTAACCTAAAATCTGTGTGGACGATGACGATGACGCTTATTGTTTTTTTTGTTTTGTTTTTTCTGCTCTGCGCAGAATAAAAAGTGGACAGCTGTGCGCGGTCCACTCGCTGTTCCAACAACTTCCACTCCATCATTAGCTTTAGTAAAATAACCCAATAGCTGGGGATTTTACTGACTAACTTGTGGGTTTTTTTCTGTTCTTCGTATTTGGAGTTTTTCATTTTTTGAGCCCCACTCTCTCAGAATTGCTGACATTTTTACTTATCGAATATTGTCCTTTGCGCGACCATTTCCATATTACTCCAGAACGCAGTGAAGAGTGGCGGTGAATGGAGAAATACTGGGCAGCGACCACCTGATAGATATGTGCACATATCGTTCAAAAAAGTCAAATATAGAATAAATGCATTTGATTGCCCAGCCAACATTTGTGTGTGGGGCCCATGTGGGTTTTACATGGGCTGAAGAAGTGGGCCCAAAATGGGATTGTCCGTGGGTTCCATAATGGCCCAATGCCAATTGCCCACATGGATTTCATGTGGGATTGTACTTGCCAACAGGTGGGCCCCAACTGGGCAACATGCGCAAGACCCATCTTGGCCCCAGCTTTATTTTTTATGTGGGTACTACAAGGTTACTACATGGGCTGAAATATGGGTTGTAAGTGGGTTTGTCCACTGGTTCCATGTTGGCCCCATGCAACTTATCCATGTGGGTTTTATGCAGGATTTCACTGGGTTTTAGGTGGGGCCCAACTAGGGATCATATGCAAAACCTATCTGGGTGTTAGGGTGGGCCCAACAAGACAATATGCTTAAAATTTCAAATTTATTGAAACTACCCATCATATTATGCTATATTCTGATACCTAATTGTTATAATTAATGTAACTGTTAAAGTTAACACACATTTTGAACCTGTATTTGAACCAGTGTTTACTGAAAGCTTTGAACATTTGCAAAAGAAAAAAAAAAAAAAAAAACTGGGGACAGTTAGAAGCAGCAGCAACTATACATTTTTCAGTACTGCTTACACTGCAGACAGACATTTGTGCATTCTAGACACCCTCAGTCCTCCTCTGTCTCTTGTACCAATTTTGAGAGTTCCCCCTCAGCTTCTTGCCGGTTGACCTTTGACATCAGTGCAGTCTTCTAAAGAGCCTCTGCAAAACAAATGTTTATTTTATTTTTTTAGATATACAGCTATACAAGATAACATTAAATTAGCACTTTTGTGCTTAGCTGAATCATGGTTATACTAAAATGATTTAAAAAAAAAAAGAAAGGACATTTGAGGATGCTGCCCTCCCCTACAGTAAGGAAAACAACAGAGTAAAAACCAAAGTGTTTATGCCATTCAACTTTTTTAGGATGTGTTTAGTAAATGTGAAATATTATGCTACTTACCATAAACATAACAAATGGTTAAAATATCATATGAAATAACTTATACAAAGGATAAGAAAAAACTTCAATTGGAATGGTCAATGTATTGGAATATCACTGGAAGGGCAAATTACTAGAGAATTACTGTTTATTTATTCAGACAATTCTGATTTCAATTTGTAATCATAAAATCAGCTTATAATGTATGCATATGCATTTTAGATATTTTTCTGTTAGGTAGTTTCTCATGTTCAGATTCTCTGACATGGACGGAATAGATCAACAAAATAATGCATAATAAAGTTTTTTTTTTTTTTTTTTGTGAGGCACCATTGACCTCCACAGTATGAAAAAAATAATATGAAGTCCATGGTACCCCACAACTGTTTTCAAAATATCTTTTGTGTTGAGCAGAATAATGAAATTCATACAGGTTTGGAGCAACTTGAGGGTGATTAAATGATGACATAAGTTAGAGCTGCATGATTCTGGATGCATAGAGAATTCCAATTTTTTTAGTTTCAGACATCACGATTCTGAACAGACAACTAAAAATAAAATGTAATTTACTAGAAGTTCTGACAAAATGTTAATGGCTGCAGTCTATTTAAAATGTTTAATCTTGAATGAATAATAAAAAAAAAAATTAAAAAAATGGTCTGAATGATTAAATCAGTGTTTCCAAACCTTTTTTCTGCCACAGCAGTTTTGATATGTAAAAAATCAAATATTTCTGGAGAAACCTGAAAATGTGCATCTGCCCCCATCCAACCTGACAGAGCTTGAGAGGTGAGAAGATGAGAAGGATGGCAGATAATTGCCAAATGCTGATGAGCAAAGCTTGTCGCATCAAACAAAAAACACTTGAGACTGTAAAGGTTCTTCAGCTAAATATTTAGTTAATATACTTTAGTCAGTTTTTTATTTTTAATACATTTACGAAGTTGTGACAATTCTGTATTTGCTTTGTCAGTATGGTGTATGGAGTGTAGATTGATGTGGAAAAAAGTAATTTAAAGCAGTTTAACATAAGGCAGCAGCATAACAAAATGTGAATTTCTTTTCCACAAGGCACTGTATATGTGTCCCCATATATTTCTAATATATGATAATATTTGTAGAGAAACATAACACTTTTAATCCAGAATCATAATTATACATTGTATTAAAGGGATATTTCATTCAAAAATGAAAATTCTGTCATCGTTCACTCACCCTTATGTTGTTCCAAACGTTGGTAACTAGACAGTTAATGGGCCCCATTGATTTCCACAGTACATTTTTTTTTCCTACTACTGTATGGAAGTCAATGGCTACTATGGTTATCAACATTCTTCAAAATATCTTTTGTCTTCAACAGAAGAAAGAACTTCATACAGGTTTGAAAAAACATAAGGGTGCTGAAGGGTAAATGATGGTAGAACTTTCATTTTGGGGTGAACTGTCCCTTTAAGGAAACATCTCACATTTCACAAAAGGTCTGTGAATCCATACCAGAAGTGGAAGTGCAGTGTAGCAAATAAAGGACAATCCTCCTCCAAATGGCCAGTAATGAAGCTGTGGTCACAGGGGCTGGCGATGAGGTTGCTAGCGGGCGTTCTCACTACTGGTTGCCTTCACAGCGAATCGGGTTTCTTGCCGCTAAATAAAAACATTTGGGAGGCAAAAGACTAAATATAATATAAATATAAATTAAATCCGTACATACAAACAAATATGAATGAGAAGCAGAGCCTACTTTTTTCCATTGTGTATGTTTATCTATGGCTGAGAGGAGAACGGTCACATGAGCTCTACCGTCTTCTTTCCTATTGGCTATTGCTCCCGAAAGTCGCTCTTCATTTGCATAAAGTTGAATGATTCTGAACTTTGTTGCGTCGCTGGACACACCCCATCCAGTTGCCAACGGCCTCTGTCGCCGGAAATCGCCAGCTCTCCATTGAAATGAATGGGATCGTGTTGCTTTGTCGTTGCGTGTCGCTTGTAGTGTGAACAGGGCTTCAGCTGGATCCTTGGTGAATCTGGAGTAGGATGGGGCTGACTAATCTTTAAAAAGAACGATTTTTTATTTTTATTTTTTTAACCATTCCTTTAAACAATCTTAAAATGTAATTAAATTGTACTGCCATTTGCCATTATGCACCATTTAGACAACATAAATTGTCAGCTTTGAAACTGTTAGTAATGATTGAAAATTTAAAAATAAACCTAATGCATGACAATCTCAGAAAAATGTGAATCCCCAAAAGAAAGACAGAGGATTCACAAAAATGGACCCTTTCCATAGATATCATAGCAAGGTAAACACAACTGTAGCTTAAACAAAAAGCCAATTTGCACACTACAATCAAACCTACCTTCAAATAATTTTCCCTGCAGCTGCATTTATCCTGATAAGACACATCTGAAGGTTGTGATGTTCCCCAGTGAATGAAATAAAGGACTGATGATTGTGACAAGTTCTATTTCTCTTTCTTTGTGCCACCTCAGAGGAAGAAAGACAACAGGAGGAAAAAAAAAGTTACTCACATTTTCTATCAACAGTAGGGAAATGTCTTACAAATGTACTTATAATGATTAGAATCATACTTAATACTACAGATATTAATCCCAATGTGAGGTCTAGAAACGGTTAAAACTGAATAACATCTTACTGTAGTCTCTGTGTTGGGTGCCTGTTTTCCCTGAAAAACGTGTGCTTGATTTAAAATGTAAACCAATATCTTATCATTAGCCGTTATCAGTATTTGAAGAGGTGTAAAGAAAAAAAAATTACTCAGAAACGGTCATCGACACAACATATATAACATTTCTCAACTATCCTATAGATTCCAGTGTTTCTGAGTGTAAATTGTTTTCTCATTCACTTTACTTATTCCGATGTTCCTTTACTTCTCACGAGTTTGAGTTTTAAACTAATTTAGCTGACATTAATACTAGAGGTCGACCGATTCATCGGTTTTGCCGATTAATCGGCACCTATAGTTGATTGCCGCAACTATCGGTTATCGGCAAAAATCCATGCCGATAGTTTTCCGATTGCAACCGTTGCTGGAGTGGCTGAGAAGGGTCCGCTGGCATTATACAGTACGAGAGCGGCCTCTAGAGGCGGAAATCACTGACAGCACATGTTGTTTATTTTGACACGTGACACTGCGCACTGCACAGAGCGGGAAACTCTAGACTCGCATTTAAATACAGCCGACAGAAAATCCTGCCGCGGAACAGAGGAACTATGGAACTATTCACATAGTTTTCTATTAAATTACATTATATTTGTCCCAAATTGTTGTGAATGTACATAATGACTTCACCCTAGGCTATAAATTATGTATTGTGCATTTTTCAGCAAAACGTTTGTCTTTCTGTGGCTCTAATAAAGTCTGAATGCTTCATATAGAGAGCTGTAGTACAGATCGCGCGTTCTCTTTGCTTGCTCTGTTTTTTTAAACACCGAATTTCAAACTCATTTATGCCACATTGTTCATTCTTGAAGCAAACTTATGTCCGTTTGGTGATTTAAATAAATTGTTTTAGACCGCCACTTGATTTGAATGCAAAGCGCCTGGTGTGTGTGTGTGTGTGTGTGTGTGTGTGTGTGTGAGATACCTCTGAGTTCTCCTAGACCAGTGGTTCTCACTTCCAGTCCTGGGGGCCCCCTGCTCTGCACATTTTGCATATCTCCCTCACTTAACACACCTGATTGAGATCATCAGCTCGTTAGGAGAGAGATCCATGAACTGAACTAACGAGCTGATGATCTCGATCAGGTGTGTTAAGTAAGGGAGACATGCAAAATGTGCAGAGCAGGGGGCCCCCAGGACTGGAATTGAGAACCACTGTCCTAGACGCAGTGCTGCGCTTTTGCGCGGTGACTTTTTGGGGGATAATTATCAAGTGTTAAAAATAGAAGCAAGTAAAGTGTGTGAGTACACATACAATAACCATATGTATGTAATTTTAATGCTATGGCCTTGTGTAGATATTTAAAGATGGCCATCTTTAAGCATGACTGTTGAAATTAAATGGTAACACTTAATAATAAGAGTCCATTCGTAGCATTAATGAAAACTGTAGAAGTATTGTTCCTTGTTAGAGTGTGTTCATTTCAACATTCACTATTAGCTACTAATAGGCTACATTTTTAAATTTTAAAGTTTCTTCTTTTAACATTAGCAAACTATGAAATAACTTTAATGATCAATATAGTAAATAATATTAATATTTCTATTCATTTACAAAGTATGGTTCAGTACTGTTACGGTTTTTTTTTTTTTTTAAATAGTAAAGCACTAACTTTCTTTCAGTATCCATTTGGAAAACTATCGGGTGATTAATCGGTATCGGCCAGTGTGGTCCAACCTAGCTATCGGTATTGGTAAAATCCACTATCGGTCGACCTCTAATTAATACAAACACACAGCAAACTCAGACGCTGCATTGAAATACATAACTTACTAGCCAGCGCTAATCGCAGTTATAGACTCACTTTGATTTCTTCTCACTCACATAAATTATGGACACAAAACATAACTTTACTATGGTTTGACTGAAAAATGTTTTGTTACCTGATATCGCCATGTTTGCAGAACCACATCCAATCTGCCCCTTCCTCTCTGTTCACACTCCAGCTTCTGTTCTCCATTGACATGCCACAACTCAAATTAATTTAAAGGTGCAGTATGTAGGATTAACACCGAGTGGTTGAACTAGGTATTGCAGTCCAAATTCAAAATATTGGAGACCGTTTTTTTCACCCGGCCCCTCCTCCTCAGATTTGAGGCACACGCAGGTTGCCAGATTAACGACACCAACAGGAAGGAGCTCACATGACGATGAATAAATTAAATACGCTGTGTTTTCCACCAACTGGCAACCCGCGGTGCCGAAATACAATTGGGTAAACTGGCAGTGGGCGGGTTTCACAAACCATAATAAACACAGAGATTCCAGGCCGGAATGCACATTTTCAAAGGAGAATAACTGACTGTAGCATTGTTTTTCAGATAAACAAGTATGTTAACTTAGCATGTTTCTTATATATCTGCAAACATATTATGGTATTTTTATGTTTTAGTAGAGTCAAAATCCTGCATACAGCACCTTTAAAATAAGACTTTAACAGGCACATAACCGGAACTGACCGAGTAATCTTGCAGTCAAACACATCACCAAATTGACGTATTTTCAAATTTACTAGTAAGGCGGCGTGCATTTGGCCAGTTTCATGGATGACAGTCAGATTAACCAATCATGATGAAAGCAACCAGGTGAAACAGCCAATTGCAATTGTTTCAGAGTGGTAACGAAAGTAAAGAGTTTTTTTTTTTTTTTATTATAATTAAAGAAACATGTGCATTGTTTTATTTTTTAGGCTGTATTATTTGATAAATTGGTCAAATAGTGTTCTGATGACAGTGTATGAATAAAAGTTCAATAATGCATGGTAAACTGTAGGCACACACAAAATTGTAAATCCACACAAAATCTCACTGCTCTTTTGAGATTAAAACTTCATCCATTATAATTATTGTTACTAATGATAATAATTAAATTTGTACATTTACATTTGGATTTTTGAAGAGGTGTTTTGATCAAAATATCATAAAATGCTAATAAATAAAATATTAATGATCATTATAATTCAAGGCAGATATTTCTTGTTAATGACATGACATTGATTCAACAGATATTTTAATTGTCTTTTTTTTTTTGGTAATGATTTGTTTTTGTTAAAATCATTTTTCAATGATTTGGCAATAAACTTTATATCAACATTGTGTCAACGTTAAAACAGCAACTGACATTATTTCAATCATATTTCAACTTTGAAGGTCGGTCATGTGCCGACTAGACTGAAAAGAAAAGTCTGTACTGTTGGTCCAAAAAGAAAACTCAACACAAAACACAATATGCTATCTGAATGAAAGGGCACTTTATTCTGAACTCCTGTATCATGCTGCAAATACAATTTCTGGATTTACATTGGATTTTCCCATCAGAAACATGAATTTCCATTCTATCTTTCTTCGCTTGGGCTATTTCATTATCTGTTACTAACCAACTGACCATAAAATTCTGGAGTACTTCTGTGGAATCAGGCAGCTGTTGCTAGGGGTTTGAGTTCTGCATCTCAAAGCCACTATAATCCCATTATTTTGATAGATAATTAGCCTTCTGTAACCCGTTCATCATATTGCACAATGACCATTTTCTGGATATTTTGAACCATTTAGATTTTGAAATAAATATATGGAGATAAGCATGTGCTTTGCAGGCCATTGCTGATGGCACACTGGGTTTAGTTTAATTTGTATATTCCAGGGCTCTTCAACTCCTGACTCGATCATGAACTCTTCCAACAATCCTAAATGTACTGTTGAGTTTAGTTCTGTCTCTAACCAAACACACCAAACAAGCTAATCACAGTGTTCAAAATTATTTGTGAATTAGAGACAGGTGTGTTCGTTGAAATTAAAGTATGCCCTCCAGGACTGGAGTTGCCTTTTCACCTTATGTAGCCCCGTCCCTTTTTAGTGCTGTGTTTGCCATCTTCTGTGATCAGACAGATTTATAAATGAACCGCTTGTTTTAAAATCTTCCTGGGATTTTGGGGGGGTTGAAGTGGACCCCGGGTCATGCTCCCTCTTAAGGTTTATTTATTTGTTTGTTTGCTTAAATGTTTATTTTTGTAAAATGGTCTTTTGTGCTATCCACCACACATGCAAAGTTGGTTGATCGCGTAACTGCAATAAAGTAATAGGCTAGTTAACAATTACTTGTTTACATAGGATAGGCCTATATAATGTATTTTATATTATTTATTTAGGCACTTTTACATTTAGACACTTAGGCTATAGTTTGACAGAATGTTCTAATTCAGCACGCCATGGGAAGTCAATCTAACTTAACATTTTCTTATATTGATATTGTTTATTTCTTACTCTTTAACAGTTCATCAGGCTCTTAATGATTTAATCTATGCCATCATTGGAATATCTGAAGGCCAGGTTTTTTTTTTCCATCACTCATCATTAGAGCCCATTGGCTCTCGATTCTGACTTGTACTTGCTCTTATGAAAAAGTACCATAGTACTTAACTGTAGCATGGTTATGTCACGAATTTGGTCTGCACTTCCGTTCATTCACCACCAGAGGTCACTCGCTCACCACATGGACTTTCACACCACACATCACAATGGACTCCATTTCCCATCATTCATTGCACTGATTGCACACACAGCTGTAGGCACTGATCACACAGCATCACTAATCACACACACTATTTAAACCCTGGACTTTGTTTCCCTCCTGGCCGAGTATTGTATGTGTTTACCGCTCCCCTAGCCGTAGCAACTCTACAGAGCCCTCGTCAGTATCCTAGTCTTGCATTACCTGTTCTCCTGTGTTTATTTCTACCCGTGTTTCCTGGATTAACCCTTTCTGTGCCATTCTGTGTTTCTGTTCAGTTCCTGTATTGTCCTGCGTTTTTCACTCCCCTAGTGTTAGCTGCGATACGGACCTTTTGTTGTTTTCTAGTCTATGTTCCCAGTATTTACCCCTGTCTCCCTGTTCGGACTCTGCTTATTCCCTTGGATTATAGCTTGTGTACCTGGATTATCTCTCTGCCTTGCCCAGTGGATACTGTTCGCTGATCGTCGACCTTCGCTTGCCCTAGGATTACTCTTTGTCTTGTCCCTGCCATTGCTCGACCCTGCCTGTATTTATGACCACGTCTGTAAATAAAAGCTTGCACTTGGATCCGCACGTCTCACGTCTCGTCAGCCCGTTACAGGATTTAATAAGGCTAGCCTATTAATCATTACCAGGCCAATAATTACATTTTTATTCATCTATATTGCATTTATTATTAGAAACAACAGCCTTTAGAAACAATAGCTGCAACATGCCACAGTTGTAATATAAATCTACAGATTATCTATTATAAATTCTACAAGTTAGACAAAATTTACCACAATAAATAAGCCTACAGTAAAATGTGATAAATTATAGTAAAGGTGGTCATGAGTAGTTTAAAAATAATTTAATATTATGTTAGTGCTGGTGCAAGATTATTTTTTCTCCTCTTTTCATCAGTCTTTTTAGTTTGTGCCTTTTTTTAGATAACGTTTGACTTTCTCCATAGCATTTTAAAGTGGCAGTTTCTCAATAGAATTCAAATAGATCGCATATTTTACCATCAGTTTCACTATAGGAATGGCTCGCGCAAACCTTCTCACACTTCTCGAGCGCACTGGTGAACGCTCACAGAGTATAGGGTGATTCGCCCACAGCTCGTACACAATTAAAAGAACTGCACTTCAGCCATGTTGTGCTGATAAGCGCTCCATTCAGTTCGTACGTGAGGTTAGCGCTTATAAAAACGCAGAAGGCGCGATTCAAATTATTAATAAGTAGCCTGATTCTAGGTTTCCATTAACCGTGGAATAAATATTGGGGGGGAGGGGGGAGGGGGGGGGGTTGTACTTGCTAGTTGTAATTATTGGGGGTTACGTCCCCTCATCCCCCCAACAAACTACGCCCCTGTACTGACACAAAGTTCAAATGATTTGCAACCATCACTTTGTCGCTTTGTCCACAACACTACATTAATGTTGCCTTTGTAGAGGGTTTATAAAGGGGATTGTCAATGATTAATAAATCATTTACAAATGTATTTTAAATTGTTTTTGAGTAGTTATAACAGCATGAATAAGAATGGTGACTTTAACAGAAAATAGGGGCGGGGTGAGCAGCAGCTCATTAGCATTTAAAGTGACATGCACCGAAGCGGGTCACTGTGAACAGATCTGTTTTTGACAAGATAAAAAGGGAGTTGTCTTACCCTACCATTGAGAAAGTTCAACCAAAGTATGTTATAGACTTTTCATGAAGACCCTAAAGAATCATACTGTACCAACTTGTGAAAAATGGGCATCCAATGTCCCCTTTAATATATCACAAACAAGAATGTACATACAGTTATACATCCTGTAACACACACACACACAAAAAATTATATATATATATATATATATATATATTAAAACTATGTATTAATTATATTCATTTTAAAAGTAATTTACTTCCTTAAAATAGGTTTTTAAAAAACTATACATGAATGTGAATAAACATTAATAAAATGTTTAATAAACAATTCAAAACAAACAAAAAACAAGAAGTGAAAACACAAAGCATCAAGAAACTGAACACCAGCTAACAG
Source organism: Onychostoma macrolepis (assembly GCF_012432095.1). Taxonomy (NCBI): domain Eukaryota; kingdom Metazoa; phylum Chordata; class Actinopteri; order Cypriniformes; family Cyprinidae; genus Onychostoma; species Onychostoma macrolepis. Next base: position 26,424,324 of record NC_081173.1, read on the forward strand.
CTAGGGAATAATAATAATAATAATAAAAATAATAATTAGTTAAATTTATATAGCACTTTTCTGAGTACTCAATGCTTTACATAGAAGTGGGGAATCTCCTCAACCACCACCAGTGTGCAGCATCCACCTGGATGATGCGACGGCAGCCATATTGCGCCAGAACGCCCACCACACACCAGCATATTGGTGGAGAGGAAACAGAGTAATGAAGCCAATCAGTGTATGGGGATGATTAAGAGGCCATGATGGTCAGAGGCCAATGGGCAATAGGATTTTTAATGACCACAGAGTCAGGACCTCGGTTTAACGTCTCATTCAACGTACGGATAAGACATAAGTTGGTTGGTAAGAATAAGACCCAACCAACACCAACAGAAACACAAAGATAATTATTTAAGAGATAATGAGGGAAACAAGGAACACCTGGAGAATATCAAGGAACTAATAAACAATGAAACTACAACTGACTACAAGACTAGAAAACATGAAAGACCAAAACGTCAGCATAAAAGACAGACACAGGGAACGTGGCAATAAAGATCAGCAGTAAAAATCTAGGATGAAATTTCAGTGAAATTGTGTTTATTAAAACTAACAACATTATTTAATCTGAATTTTGATCTGAATTTATTTGTTTGTTTACTCAGAACATACGTACAAGTGCCATCTACAATCAAAGCAAATAAGGACAAGGTGAATAACACAAACCTTCTCATGAAATCAACCAATCAGTCATATAACAGATGTTAATTTGTTTTGATTTGCATGGCTTACTGATATTACCTGATTGAAATCTTGATAGAGTAGACTCAAAACATGATATTATAAATGCATGTTTTATAAATGTCCTGTTGTATTTTTGTCATTGTTTTTAGGTGATGATCCTCCACCCAGAATTCATAAGATACGTCTATGATAATTGGGCAGAAGGGCATGGCAGATATCCATCCACTGGTTTCTTAACACTGATATTTGCTCTTCACATCTGTGATGAGGTAAAACTCCTGTTCTGAGTTGTGGCGTTGCATTGCCGTCATTGTTGAGGGAGTGTCAGGCTTTACAGGGATTCAAAGGAATCAGAATAGAGCCCCAGGATGACAGCAAATATTTGATTGTGGGTTTCAGCATGAATAAGAGTCCATACTGTTTACACAAAAAGAAAAGGCCTTTCAGGAAAGTGTTAGCATATCCTAAATCTTTCAGCAATACCATCCTCAATATTGCTCAATGAAAGAAAAGAATAGATAAATAAATTTAATTTAATATTATTTTTGGAGGAATCATTTTTTCTCACTTTTTTTTTTAAAGAGGGCTTTTATTTTTGCATGTTTTCTCAACTAATAATAGTTTTTTATCTTGAATAAGATTTTCTTCACAATGATAAATAAACTAATAATGCATGGATAACTCTTTCTCTTACAGGTGAATGTATTTGGGTTTGGAGCTACGAGTGATGGAAACTGGCATCATTATTTTGATAAAACATTGACTTCATATGAGATCGGCATTCATGGTGGAAAATTTGAAAATGAAACAATTAATCAATTAATCGGCTCCTGGATTATAGAGGAGGGAGTGTCAGGCTTTACAGGGATTCAAAGGAATCAGAATAGAGCCCCAGGATGACAGGAAATATTTGATTGTGGGTTTCAGCATGAATAAGAGTCCATACTGTTTACACAAAAAGAAAAGGCCTTTCAGGAAAGTGTTAGCATATCCTAAATCTTTCAGCAATACCATCCTCAATATTGCTTAATGAAAGAAAAGAATAAATAAATAAATTCATAGACTGAATTTAATATTATTTTTGGAGGAATCATTTTTTCTCACTTTTTTTTTTTAAAGAGGGCTTTTATTTTTGCATGTTTTCACAACTAATAATAGTTTTTTATCTTGAATAAGATTTTCTTCACAATGATAAATAAATTAATAATGCATGGATAACTCTTTCTCTTACAGGTGAATGCATTTGGGTTTGGAGCTACGAGTGATGGTAACTGGCATCATTATTTTGATAAAACATTGATTTCATATGAGATCGGCATTCATGGTGGAAAATTTGAAAATGAAACAATTAATCAGCTCCAACAGGAAAACAAAATTTTGATTCACAAGGGTTGGAAATGAAACAGAAACACTGCCTAGTACTGCACAGTATTGCATTGCATTGCAATATCAAATTCTGAATTTTGCAGATTTGTGCAGCAAAGACTTTCAGTTGAGATTCCTAAAGAGATCAACTTTAGTGAATTTTCATTTGAGCTCCACTTGCGGCACCAAATGAAATTATGCCATGGATATATATTTTATTTAATTTAAATGTGAAACTAAAAATTAATTGCCACTTCATATGATAATTATATGAACGTACTATATGAATGATAAACAACTATTTTTAATATAAATATAATAAATAAGTAGCCACGAAAGTCAGGCAATTTTGTCTCTAAAATTATTTGACTGTAAACTGCTTTAATTTGGAGCAATAGATACGGGGGAGTGGCTTCATTGCATCAGATATATGTCACTTTGCTCACAGCTGATTGGTTCAGTTTGGGTTTGTGATCTCTAAACCAAATAAAACCTGCTCTGGAGCAGGGTAGCCGTGTAGTATAAGTTACCATGGTGGCGAAACCCGCTCCAGGGCAGAGACAAAAGTGTAATCCACAAAACAGGCAATGGTCAGGGCAGGCAGCATACAATCACAAAAAAAAAAAACAAGGTAACAGTCCAGGGTCAAAAACCTAAGGAAGGAAACTAGGAACATGGAAAGAAACATGGAAACTAGGAATAAAGCTACAAATATTCAATCCTCCTGACAGGAAATGCGAGGAGTCCATGATTGGTTCCTAGGTAGAGGGTTATGAGAAATGGAGTCCGGGGAAAGCAGTAATCCATTTTTAGATTTTCGATACTGTACAAGAGTCACACTTGACAATGGTTAGTGTATGTTTCCACTGTATGGAAAAGAACAGACTGGAGGTCATGTCGTTTTTGAACAGAATGTGAACGATCCCAAAAAGAAGCATTTCAAGTATGCAAAAGTCCAAAAGCAATTCAACGGTAATTCCTTCAACTGTATCACATGCCGGTTACAGTAAGGTTTCTTGCCTCTATCATAGCACATTCACATTCTAAGTAAGTTGCAATGCATTGAAATGAATTTCTTGTTTATGCCAAGCAGAATTTGTTTTGCAACATTTTTATGCAATCATTTTTTAAGTGCTTTATAACTTTACCATTTTACACAGGCTCAGGCAAGACAACATCATGTAGATCATGAGAGACACAAGAGGTAAATCCTGAAGGTTTTTATGCATTCATATACTGACTAGTGCCTACATCCATCATATTGTTTGTTTGGTGGATTTCTTTACTACAATAACTTAGTTTCTTAATCCTTTATTAGGTTGTGTTCCAGTCATTTTGACCAGGAGAGGACTTTCTTTTTCCTGAAAATGCTAGTTAATGTGTAGCACGGCCACATAAGAGGGAGAGATTTATAATGCTGTTGACGATATGTTAATTTGATTATTGATGTGTCACAGCTGTTATCCTGGTCCCTTTGTTTGTATTGCCCGGTCGAGTGTTGTGTCCTCTGTTTTCTTCTCGCGAGAGTTCGCTCGCGACGTGAAAGGGGAATCCCGTGACGTCATCTGATTCCACACTTCCGATAAAAGAAGCCGGTTGAGGGTCGTCCGAGAGTGACGTTCTTCGTGCTCAATTGGAAATACAGCGATCGATCGCCTATTCAACTTCCCGCTGTTTGGGACTGTGACACAGAGTTTTACCTTGTGGAAATAACCGGTTCGGTGGGATTATTTTGCCTTGGACTTCGTCACAGAACAGCGCTGTTCCTTAACGTGCAAAGTATCACGGTGAGACCGAAACATACACACACACACACACCTCCATTGGACTTTTATGGACGTTTACACCCATGCATATTTGTACATATGTATATATTTTGTCTTGCTTCTTCTTGTAAAATACACTCCGGGTTGGCATTTATTCTTTTGTTTGTTGTCTCATCTTACCTACATTCCGTTGACTACAGTAGTTAAAGAGAGAGCCGGATAGTTTTATTTGTGTAGCCTGCCTTATTGCGGCAGAGCGTTACAAATGTTAGTGTGTTGTACTGATTTTGCTCACAACAACATCCCCAAAAATGATTTTTTCCAATGTCCAACTGTCCTGAGTGCATTCACAACAGCCGGCGCGTGATGGTGTAAACAATGAGTGACGTATATGCACGACAGATCGCTTCCGCGCATGCCTCTACTATGCCAGAACAAGTTGAAGCGTCACACACCGGCTGTTGTGAACGCGCTCAGGACAGTTGGACATTGCGTTGGATCAGAGGTAAAAAAATTATATAAATACTGTTCAGTTTCTTGCACAGACCGATCGTTTCATGTCTTAAGACCTCAGTGTCTCTTCATGAGCCTCTGGGTTTAATTTGGTTTTGTCTGTGTATTTTTTTTTTTTAACTCTCAAAGCTGTGGGTTGCATTGACTGCCATTATATGACTGACAGACTGCAACGGTTTGAGTTAAAAATCTTCATTTGTGTTCTACTGAAGAAACAAAGTCACCTATCTTGGATGCCCTGGGGGTAAGCAGATAAACATCAGATTTTCATTTTTGGGTGAACTATCCCTTTAAGTCCAGAGAGTATTTTAGGCAAGTAGCAAATGGGAGTCATATCATAAAATGTTTTTAATGCGATTAAATTTGTATTTAATGTGATGAAAACATCATAATCTCACTCATATCTCCAAAACAGTCCACAGCGATTTGACAATATTCAAGTCGGGTGATTTGTCTGGCCAGGGCAGATGTTGAAATTCATCTTGGAGCTAAAAACTGACTTTTATTTTGCCTGGTTGTTGTGAAGGTCTTACAGTTTTACTTTCAGTTTCAATGTGTATTTGACAGTTTTTTCAAACAGTGAAAAGCTTGTGACTGAGTAGCACTGGAGATGAAGTTCATGAGATTCAGACGCTAAAAACACCACCAGAGGTAGTTTTCATATTTTATCTATTTTCCATTCATGGGTCATTTTTTACCTCAAACAACAGTGTTTCGAAACTTTTTCGAATCATCACTCCTAAAAAAAACTCTGGCCAACCCACTGGCACCCCCTTTCGCCAAGCCCATGTTGACTATTCATGCTTAACATAGAATGATACTTAAGCCAAGCTCTACACATATTATCCAACATGGATATTTTACATCAAAATTCACAAGCAACGAATTTTGATTAAAAGACATGATTCTTGAAGCATGTTCTATATAATCAACTGTGATTTTTAACTGTATTAAGGCCTTCCCTGCACTATATTATGCACTATGTACTCAACCATGTAGTGTATGAATTTTATAAGGTTATTTAGTCAGTTTAGTTAATAATCAGAATCTGATAGCCCCTCCCCCTTCGCAACATAATTAAAGCTGTGACAGTTGAGTGCATGAAGTGTCCCACACACTTATTGCCTCAGATTTTAAATTGTCGATTTTATCATGAAATTTAAACAATAAATCTTGTTTTTCCGCTCTTTAATAATAGGCTATAAGGCATGTGAACTGCTCATCTCTTCTTTTTTACTTGCCTGTTATGTACAACACGAAATAAACATGAATTAACATCGGAAGGTATGTTGAAAGAAACAGTACAGCTTGCTGAAATAAATCATGTCTCATCCATTAATCAGTGTTTCAACCGCGGAAAGACGTCATTAAAACAGCTTGTAAATAATGTAACGAAAAGCTATTCAACGACTGTAAACTCCATAGTCAACTATGAATCATTCTAGAGAGGAAATTTTTTTTTTTTAAATGTGCATGAGATTAGGCCTACATATTCATTATATTTTTACTTGAGTGTATTTACTTACCTCATATATTGAAGACATCATTGCAGGTTATGTCATTAAAAATGTGTTATATTTCACCAAGAAATTAAGTAGAAACAATTTCATTATTTTTGTGATCAACTTGAAAAGTACCTGCTGATGCAGTGTTACAGATATGACAGTTATAGGTTGATTGCAGTTTCATTTTAAACCTCTTGTAAGGAGTTATGTATGCTCAATGGATGACTTTGAAAGGGATAAGACAATGAGCCAAGTTTTTAGAAGTTAAGATTAGATTAGACCACACCCTCTCCCAGTCGACTGATAAATCAAATCTGTTAATTCATGATTCCAGACAGATTTAATAGAAAGAGACTTTGCAGTGTGATCATTAAGTTTACTATATATTAAAGAAACAGATGGCCAACCAAAGGGTGGTGCGATCCAATCCCATATAGGATGAGAGGAAATAGGGGATGCCCAGGGAATTCCACAGGCCTTGAGAGGAGAACGTAACTGAAAAAAGACAAAATATGATGATCCTGGTAAACAAAATTTAAAGAAATTTAAATTTGCAGAATTTAAAACCGCATTAAAATCACCACCCATCACTAAAGGACAATCCATCTGCTCAAGTAATATATTGGAAATATTTGTGAAAAACGCACTGTCTGCCTCATTCGTGCAGTAAATGGAGACCAGTGCTAACCTGTCATTCTACCTTCATCATCATTCCCGGTTAGCCTGGTAATACCAAACTCTGCTACTTCGCTTTGCTTCGTAGACAGAGTCTGGAAGGGCATAATTGACAAGCGTTTACTTTCTCGTGGGCGGGCGCTTGTCTGAAGTTTAAAATCATTGGTGTACCCGTAAGCCAATCACATAACGTTTGGTTATGACGCATGTTATTCGCCAGCTCAGCCACCTTGAACTTCCGCTGTAAACACAGGTATGCGGCGAAAACAAAACCATCGAGCGAAATACCGGAGTGAAGATGGCTGTGAACAACTTTTGCAGATTATGTGAAGTAAATCAACGCATACACAATTATCGCCTTGCCGGACTTTGGCCTCTCCAGTTTTTCGCTGACGATCGGTAACAGTTGATAAATTAACCTTTTCCCAAAACCTGTTGGGAGTAGAGCGACAACATCACCTCCATTCAAAATGTGAACCAAACACTCTTCTTGTTCGGGCTTCAGTTGGCAAATGCCGGGAATATTCTCCAAAACAGAGCGAATAGCATCCCGTGTCTTCATGTCCGCTGTCATTTTAGATTTCCCTCACCTAAACTACAATCTTAAATTCGGTGCTTGGCGTCTACGTCACGGCTTTCAGCCCGCCCTCTGTTCGCTGGTTGGCCCGGCTGCTGCGGAGCCGGAGATAAACTGGGAGATGGTTTGATATATCAGACTGAGTACAGAAGCTAAATAAAATTGAGCGGAAGTACGAAGTCTGACGTAGTCAGGCTAATTCCCGGTATGTTCAATAGTTAAATTAGTTTTATTAGGGGCACAAGAGAAGGTTGCCAGTTTGTAATACTATTTTTGAAAATGTGCCACATCGCATTGTTTTAACTGAGACTCTTGTATCAGGGCACAGGAAATCAATTTATGGTGCAAATATTCTAATATCCGGGTACGCTTAATAGGAAAATTTAGGCCATTCAAATTCAATAAGATATTCAGAAGATGCATTTAGTGCTCAAAATGCCAAGATTCTGTCTAATTGAAGAGAAACAAAAGCAATGCCATACTGCTAGTGACATGTAAACATTAGTATGTATCCTGGATACCAGTCCACCTAGATGGATAGTCCTTTTAAAAGAAAAGCAGAATAAATAAAAGTATTGATGTCTGTTGAAGGGCATAGAAAAAAAGCAAAAACAAGGAACGACAAACAACTGTGTATAAAAACCTAAGCAGACCGCACATTACTGAGAGTGTAGGTCTGCATAAACAACAGAAACAAATTGTCACAAACAGAGACGGAAACCAGAGGTGAGTGAAATGACAAGAAGGTTTATTAACAGGATGGGAGCAGATCGTGGAGAGAGAGTAGTTGGTGAGTATCTTGGTGATAGAAGGTGTTCGGTGAGCCTTAGCTGTCAGCTGATCGGAGTTTCTATTTCAGGGTCGATGTCGAGCAGGAACCAGGTGTCTGGAAATTCTGTCACGGAGATTCGTAGGAGGATTTGGGGAGAAGGGCTGTGGATCAGGTAAGTATAAACACAGGCAAGTACGAGAGGAGTCAGGTTACTGTTCGGGTGGTGAACCGTAGACCGGACGATGAGTGTCAGAGAGAGTGAGTACTTATGGGAGTGCTGATGAGGGATTGCAGGTGCGGGTGATTGCTGCTGACGGCGGTGACTGTGACTCTCTGACACAAATGTTGTTGTGTGACCAGTCCACTTCAACGCAAGACATGTCCCCAAAGGCCCACTGAGCCAACAGCGTAGTGATTGAACCTGCTCTCCATCAGCCCGAAATAAAAATAAATAAAATAAATCATTATTATTTACCAATTAGCGGACGAACGTACAGGGCAGGGGCAAGATTCCAAAAATAAAATAAAAAAGTGTCCATGGCCACCTTGTTATTGTCCACTTCAGGGCAGTTAGGATCACCACAGACCTCATCGTTAATTTTCCCTCGTTGAGCTGAGAGGATGGAGATGGTAGCCGGCGCCTTTCTGCTGCTTTGTAGCGCTGCAGAATACGTCTTCAGTGACAGTTAAGTAACAAAATCCTCCGCCTTTTGAGGAGAGTCGAACATCACCTGCTCACCTTTGTGCCGTAGTTTAATTACGGCCGGATAGGTGAGGAAGGGCTGGAGACCAAGTGCTGTCATCTTCTTCAAGACTGGATTAAAGCTTTTTTCGGTGAGTTGCTCCAGCTGATTTCTTAAGTTTGTGACTGTCCTCCTATCCTCACGTGCAGCTGCTTGAACGGAATCGACACGGTCACGTGTCTGTTTCTCTGCGATGGCTAGCTTTTCAACTTCTGCTTTTAGCTCTTTTACAGAATCTTTGGTCGTTTGTATATCCAAATGTAGATCATGGAGTGCTGGGCTCAGTACAGAGTCTATCGTGTCTCATACAGTCGAAGCCACTGTAGCAAATTAGCTTAAAAGGGAATTGTATATAAATAATTACAATTAATTATATCAGCTGACAGTAATGACTGTAGCAGAATTAAATTGCCATCAACTGATCTGTTCGTCCAGCGACCATTCAGTGTAAGTTCATATCTACTCTAAGAAAGGATATTTTCTTGGCCACAGAAAACACTTTCCTAAGTATTAATACATTAGAGCATGTAGTAAGGATCAAAATCGTAAAGAGACATTAATTTGCACGGCAGAACCAGAAACTCATGTAATTTGTGCACACAACTTTTATTAACTAAACGCTAACACAGATAACTAATCTAAACAAACATACATACACTCACGCGTATATACAAAAGGGGAGCTAAAGTGGATGAATGAAGCCATTAGAGAAGACAGAATGCAGTTATGGAAAGAGTCAGTTAACCACCTGAGTAAAACCATCAGCACCGTTTATAACGGGTTTATAGCTTATACTAAACCTCTGTTTAGTTTAGTTAGATGTACCATACTTGCATTCCTTGGCTGTTGGCGAGTGTCTGGAATGCAGTCTCAGATGAAAGTCTTAATGGTTTCAAGGTTTTGGACTCCCGATCACGTTCTTCCGGCTTGAAGAGTGATGAATTCCAAAGATGTTCTGAGATAGAAATGTTCTTTCCAGGTAGAAAGTTCTAAGAAAGAGATCTGCTGAGGTCCGAGGAGCTTTGGTTGAATGGAAAGTCAAGGCCGCAAGGCCTGGCACAAAACTTGAGGGTCCAGAAAAGTTCTAACTCACATCCTTCTAGGATCTAACAGAACCGCAGACTGAGATATGGTGGAGCCCAGCGGGCACGCCGGTACCGGCTCAGGCTCTCCACACGGGCAGCAATCCAGAGATTTAGCAGAAGACCTTTTGCAGAAGAGAGAGAGCGGAACTGTGCGTGAGCCCTTTAAGGTCTGCGAAGAGTCACCTCTCAGGATGGGCTTGACCAATGAGAAAGGCTGAATTTCCAAGCGGGAGTTTGGAAATACTGGGGGGATTTATGACCCTTTATTAAAGATTCTTAGGACACTAATATGTTGCATAGGTATCAACATGTAATATTCATTCTCAATTAGATCATCCGAAGACGAATTGATAGAGACCAGACATGGTATGAGTTAAAGTGATATTAACAAGTGATCTATCATAAGCATGCATAAAACAGTATACAATAACATAATATAACATAACAGTATACATAGCACAAAAACATAAAACAACAGTAATAATATACACAATGACTTGAATGATATGTGTGGTTTTTCTATGAATTAATTAGAGAAGAGTCCATTTTTATAGCATAATGTCTTTCCTATAGGAAAAAGTTAGTAAGAGTTGCTCTGCTTGCATTCCTTTGATCAATAAAACTAGTGTTATCTGATGGGTTGCCATGGAACCGGGGGCCTGAAGTCATTGACAGACCTACTGGCACCGAGTATGTGTATTGGGTGAGGGGTCGGTGACTATTTGTTAATCTAATAACTAATTGATTTGTTAAATCAAATGCAAAATTGTGTGTCTGATTGGTCCAAATGCTACACCACTACCGAATCGAGAGTATTCTCTCTGGAGATGGTGGAATCGTTGAATTTTTTTTTAATTTATTGGCGATTGTCCATTCTCTCTTTTCCGGCTTTCCTTGACTGCTGGGGCACTCATAGTGATCTAAATAAAGAGTGGTTCAAAATTTACTGACAGAGAGCAGAGCAAAGGACTATGCGTGCATTGACGCCGAAGGGTCACGTCATCTTCCAAAACAATTTCATTATTAAAAGGTTGAAAACTTTTAATAAAGGCAAAAATGCCATTTAATCTGCATATCAACCCGACAAATTATATTAATGGAAGTAGCCTAATTTTTGTGAGTTAGCCTAGATAAAGTAGAAATAGATCATTACAGGTTTGTTTTTTTCTTCTCTGGTGAATGCTTTAGTGCGCCACCCTAGGATTTTTACTGTTCCCCTCTAGCCATCACATTAACAATTTCCTGGAGGCACCTCGGTTTAAAAGTTTAATTTAAACTTGAGGGCCGTGTTTTTAGAATGATGTGTTATGCATGAGACACTGCAAAAATTGCACGTGCAATGGTCAAACACATTCACGTACTTAAGAAAAACTGATTCTGTGTGAACTGGCCCTAACTCAACTGCGTAGCTGATCATGAAGATCCCTCTAGAAATTAACAGGAATTTAGAGAATTATGATGCATTGTCATGTGCCGTAATTAAAACCCCTAAAGCCAGGCAGCAGGTGGATTAACCAGTGTTACCAGAGGGAAGGAGTCACATATAAACCCCTCCTTACTGCTAAACCATAAATAACACATAGTTTGCGTTATTCCCATCCATATAGGCAAGGCAAGTTTATTTATATAGCACATTTCATACACAGTGGTAATTCAAAGTGCTTTACATAAAAGGAAGTGAAATAGTCATTAAAAATAATAATAATCACAACAATAAAAACAAAGTGATTTTAAAAAGAATTTAAAACATTTAAGAATAGAAAATGATTATACAGGTGCTGGTCATATAATTAGAATATCATCAAAAAGTTGATTTATTTCACTAATTCCATTCAAAAAGTGAAACTTGTATATTATATTCATTCATTACACACAGACTGATATATTTCAAATGTTTATTTCTTTTAATTTTGATGATTATAACTGACAACTAAGGAAAATCCCAAATTCAGTATATCAGAAAATTAGAATATTACTTAAGACCAATACAAAGAAAGGATTTTTAGAAATCTTGGCCAACTGAAAAGTATGAACATGAAAAGTATGAGCATGTACAGCACTCAATACTTAGTTGGGGCTCCTTTTGCCTGAATTACTGCAGCAATGCGGCGTGGCATGGAGTCGATCAGTCTGTGGCACTGCTCAGGTGTTATGAGAGCCCAGGTTGCTCTGATAGTGGCCTTCAGCTCTTCTGCATTGTTGGGTCTGGCATATCGCATCTTCCTCTTCACAATACCCCATAGATTTTCTATGGGGTTAAGGTCAGGCGACTTTGCTGGCCAATTAAGAACAGGGATACCATGGTCCTTAAAACAGATACTGGTTGCTTTGGCACTGTGTGCAGGTGCCAAGTCCTGTTGGAAAATGAAATCTGCATTTCCATAAAGTTGGTCAGCAGCAGGAAGCATGAAGTGCTCTAAAACTTCCTGGTATACGGCTGCATTGACCTTGGACCTCAGAAAACACAGTGGACCAACACCAGTAGATGACATGGCACCCCAAACCATCACTGACTGTGGAAACTTTACACTGGACCTCAAGCAACGTGGATTGTGTGCCTCTCCTCTCTTCCTCCAGACTCTGGGACCCTGAATTCCAAAGGAAATGCAAAATTTCCTTTCATCAGAGAACATAACTTTGGACCACTCAGCAGCAGTCCAGTCCTTTTTGTCTTTAGCCCAGGCGAGACGCTTCTGACGCTGTCTGTTGTTCAAGAGTGGCTTGACACAAGGAATGCGACAGCTGAAACCCATGTCTTGCATACGTCTGTGCGTAGTGGTTCTTGAAGCACTGACTCCAGCTGCAGTCCACTCTTTGTGAATCTCCCCCACATTTTTGAATGGCTTTTGTTTCACAATCCTCTCCAGGGAGGAGACACTTTTTTTCTACCACATCTTTTCCTTCCCTTCGCCTCTCTATTAATGTGCTTGGACACAGAGCTCTGCGAACAGCCTCTTTTGCAATGACCTTTTGTGTCTTGCTCTCCTTGTGCAACGTGTCAATGGTCGTCTTTTGGACAACTGTCAAGTCAGCAGTCTTCCCCATGATTGTGTAGCCTACAGAACTAGACTGAGAGACCATTTAAAGGCCTTTGCAGGTGTTTTGAGTTAATTAGCTGATTAGAGTGTGGCACCAGGTGTCCAATATTGAACCTTTTCACAATATTCAAATTTTCTGAAATACTGAATTTGGGATTTTCCTTAGTTGTCAGTTATAATCATCTAAATTAAAAGAAATAAACATTTGAAATATATCAGTCTGTGTGTAATGAATGAATATAATATACAAGTTTCACTTTTTTGAATGGAATTGGTGAAATAAATCAACTTTCTGATGATATTCTAATTATATGACCAGCATAGTTCGGACGTAGCACAGTGCTCATTCAACAAATGCACAGCTAAACAGATGAGTTTTTAGTCTGGATTTAAATGTGGCACATCTGATCTCTTCTGGAAGCTGGTTCCAACTGCGGGCAGCATAATAGCTAAAAGCGGACTCCCCTTGTTTTGTGTGAACCCTTGGTATTTCTAACTGACTCGATCCTAATGATCTGAGTGGTCTGTTAGGTTTATGTTCAGTGAGCATACCTCCAATGTATTTAAGTCCTAGGCCATTGAGAGATTTATAAAAGAGTAAAATAACTTAAATCAATCCTAAATGTGACTGGAAGCCAGTGTAAGGACCTGAGGACTGGTGTGATATGCTCAAATTTTCTGGTTCTAGTCAGAATCCTGGCAGCAGCGTTCTGGATGAGCTGCAGCTGTCTAATGGTCTTCTTTGGAAGGCCGGTGAGGAGACCATTACAATAATCCACCCTGCTGGTGATAAAGGCATGAACAAGTTTCTCCAAGTCTTGACTGGAAACAAAACATCTAATTCTTGCAATGTTTTTGAGATGATAGTATGCTGATTTAGTTACTGCTTTGACATGACTACTAAAACTCTGTCTCCAGAAACACCAAGATTTTTTACTTGGTTTTTAGTTGATTGACCCCTAGAGTCAAGGTATGCATTCACCTTGAGAACTTCATCTTTGTTTCCAAATGCAATGACTTCAGTTTTCTCGTTGTTTAACTGAAGAAAGTTCTGGCACATCCAACAGTTTATTTCATTAATGCATTGGCAGAGGGAGTCAATGGGGCTATAGTCATTTGGAGATAAGGCTAGGTAAATCTGGGTATCATCAGCATAGCTGTGATAGGCAATTTGGTTCTTTCTCATTATTTGACTTAGTGGGAGCATATACAGGCTAAACAAGAGTGGTGCAAGAATTGAGCCTTGTGGGACTCCGCATGTCATGGACTTCCACTTAGACTTATGCTCTCCTATACTCACATAATAACCTCTCCCTTCTAAGTATGACCTGAACCATTTGAGTACCATCCCAGAAAGCCCGACCCAGTTTTCCAGTCTCTCTAGAAGTATGTTATGATCAACAGTGTCAAACGCAGCACTAAGATCTAGTAGTACCAGCACTGATATTTTGCCAGAATCAGAATTGAAGCGAATATCATTTATTATCTTAATAAGCGCGGTCTCTGTGCTATGATGTGCTTGGAAACCAGATTGAAAATTGTCCAGGTATCCATTTGAGTTTAAGCAGTTGTTCAGCTGATTTAAAACTACCTTTTCAATAATCTTACCAATGAAAGGAAGATTTGATATTGGTCTATAGTTGTTCAACATTGTGTTATCAAGATTGCGCTTTTTCAGAAGGGGCTTAACAACTGCAGTTTTCAGGGAGTTTGGAAAAGTCCCAGTAAGAAGTGAGGCGTTCACCACTTTGGGGGTTTGTCAGTCTCTCCACAGTAGCAAAAAGAGTGCGAGAGTTGTTTAAGTTACTGTTTATAAGGTTTGAGAAGAAGGTCTGTCTAGCTGTGGCTAGTTCCACATTGAAAGCATGAAGGCTGTCTTTATAGATGCTATAGTGAATTTCAAGTTTTGTCTTCTGCCACATCCGCTCAGCTTTTCTGCATTGTCTTTTCATACTCTGAAGTTACTGCTGTTGATTTTCTCCATGGTGATTTTTGTCTGCCATTCTGCCATATACACCATCAGCAAAGCCCCATATACATTATTAGATCTTTGACAAGAGACCCACTGCTTTGACACAGCACAAGTATGTTGAGGATTCCATAGTAGGTCAGTTTCTATAGGCTGCTAAGGAAAAGTTTTAGCCTATGAGTAAATTTGTTTGATTATTTACTTGTAATCTCACAATATCTAAATCATTAAGTACTCACATTCTACAACACCCATTTCCTTAAAAAAAAAAAAAAAAGTATCAGTACAATGGTACACTTGTATAGGTGTTTTGATAAATATAGTGCTCGTTTTTTTTAGTGCTGTGGCCATTTTTATTAGATTATTTTAATTTTTTTTTTTTTTAAACAATTAATTTAATATATAAAATACTTTTGAATTGGGGATATATGAACAGCATCTGTTTACCTTTATTGTAATTTCTTGATAAAAAGTGAAGAACGGCCCTGCAATTAGTTTTGCTTAAAGGGAAAATCACCTAATAACGAAACTTGTCAACATTTACTCACCTCATGTCTTTCCAAACCTGTGTGGCTTTCTTTCTTGTGTGGAACACAAAAGATGATATTTTCACAATTGCTGGTAACCAATCAGTGTGACGTAAAACTGTTACCAACATTCTTCAAATTGTCTTCTTTTGTTTTCCACAGAAGAAAGTCTTATACAGTTGAGGTCAAAAGTTTATATACACCTTGCAGAATCTGCAAAATGTTAATTATTTTACCAAAATAAGCGGGATCATACAAAATGCATGTTATTTTTTATTTAGTACTGACCTGAATAAGATATGTCACAAAAAAAAAAAAAACTTATTTACATATAGTCCACAAGAGAAAATAATAGTTGAATTTATAAAAATGTTCAAAGTTATGATGCTGCAGAAGGAAAAACGATGCATTAAGAGCCAGGGGTGTAAACTTTTGAATGGCATGAAGATGTGTGCTCTTTTTTTTTTTTTTTTTTTTTTGCCTAAATATCATTTTTATTTAGCACTGCCCTCCAGAAGCTACAGAATATATATGTTTCCCAGAAGACAAAATAAATTTACCCTGATCTTCTTAATGCATTGTTTTTCCTTCTGGAGCATCAGTGAGTGTTTAAACGTTCTGTAATAGTTGCATATTGAGTCCCTCAGTTGTCCTCAGTGTGAAAAGATTAATCTCAAAATCATACAGTCATTGTTGGAAAGGGTTCAACACAAATATGCTGAAAAACCACAGGATGTGTGGGACCTGAAGGATTTTTCTGAAGAACAGCAGGCAGTTTAACTGCTCAGGACAAACAAGGGATTCATGAACAACTATCACTGAACAAACAAAAACCACTGTGGATCATTCAGGTAAGAACACTATTAAGAATCAAGTACATATAAACTTTTGAGCGGGGTCATTTTTATAAATTCAACTGTTATTTTCTCTTGTGGACTATATGTAAATGTACTTTATGTGAAATATCTTATTCAAGTCAGTACTAAATAAAAAAATAACATGCATTTTGTATGATCCTCTATTTCGGTAAAATAATTAACATTTTGCAGATTCTGCAAGTTGTATGTAAACTTTTGACATCAACTGTAGGTTTGGAACAACATGACGGGAGTAAATGATCAGAAATTGCATTTATGGGTGGACTGTCCCTTTAAGCAATGAGATGCTATTTTGTGAATGTTCACAATGTGTTTATATACAGTATAAGGTCCATATATATTTGGACACTGACACAATTTTCATAATTTTGGCAGAATTAAATATAAAACAATCAAGATGAAATTGAAATGCAGACTTTAAGCTTTAATTCAAGGGGTTAAACAAAAATATAACATGCTCAATCGGGTCGAGATTAGGCGATTGACTCAGCCATTGCAGAATATTCCACTTTTTTACCTTCAAAAACTCCTGGGTTGCTTTTGCTGTATGTTTTGGATCATTTCCACTTGTACTATGAAGCGCCGCCCAATCAACTTTGCTGCATTTGACTGGATCTGGGCAGAGAGTGTATCCCTATACACTTCAGAATTATTCCGGCTGCTTGTGTCTTCTGTCACGTCATCACTAAACACCAGTAATCCAGTGCCACTGGAAGCCATGCATGCTCATGCCAGCATATTGCTCCACCATGAGTACGTTTACATGGACAACGATATTTTGATTTTAACGCGATAAAGACAATACTCTGATTAAGAATCTACCATGTAAACAGATTTTTAATTGCCTTAATCCAGCTAAAGTCATACTCAAAGCACAAGTCGAATAAAGACATGTGGAGTATTTCTATTTTAGTCACATTATTGAAGTGCAGTATAGACATATACACCTTAATCACATTATTACTGTTGTGTAGGACTTTTCGCCGCATTTTGCGATAGGATACACACATGGCAGTGGTCAACCCTTTGATGGCAAACAAAAGAGCATGGCTTCAACAACATCGTTGTCTGTTTGCACGTATAGCATGACAAATAATTAACTGCACTTGAAGCTCTCAGTAAATTAAAAATAAAACACCCAAAACTGTATATGGCATCATAACAAAGATTAACTGTTTATACGTATGTAAACCTAGTTTATCTATACGTTTATGTTTATATAATATTCAACTGACGTCCCCTCCAGAATTTCACGTATAAACATATAGATCTATGTACTATAACATGTAAAACAGGAGCATGAAAGGAGTATTCAAAAAGCAACTTGTGTAAACACCTTAATCATAATATTGTCTGCTGATCTGACAGTTGTCCAGAAGACAATCATTGACACCCTTCACAAGGAGGGTAAGCCACAAACATTCATTGCCAAAGAAGCTGGCTGTTCACAGAGTGCTGTATCCAAGCATGTTAACAGAAAGTTGAGTGGAAGGAAAAAAGTGTGGAAGAAAAGATGCACAACTAACCGAGAGAACCGCAGCCTTATGAGGATTGTCAAGCAAAATCCATTCAAGAATTTGGGTGAACTTCACAAGGAATGGACTGAGGCTGGGGTCACGGCATCAAGAGCCACCACACACAGACGTGTCAAGGAATTTGGCTACAGTTGTCGTATTCCTCTTGTTAAGCCACTCCTGAACCACATACAACATCAGAGGTGTCTTACCTGGGCTAAGGAGAAGAAGAACTGGACTGTTGCCCAGTGGTCCAAAGTCCTCTTTTCAGATGAGGGCAAGTTTTGTATTTCATTTGGAAACCAAGGTCCTAGAGTCTGGAGGAAGGGTGGAGAAGCTCATAGCCCAAGTTGCTTGAAGTCCAGTGTTAAGTTTCCACAGTCTGTGATGATTTGGGGTGCAATGTCATCTGCTGGTGTTGGTCCATTGTGTTTTTTGAAAACCAAAGTCACTGCACCCGTTTACCAAGAAATTTTGGAGCACTTCATGCTTCCTTCTGCTGACCAGCTTTTTAAAGATGCTGATTTCATTTTCCAGCAGGATTTGGCACCTGCCCACACTGCCAAAAGCACCAAAAGTTGGTTAAATGACCATGGTGTTGGTGTGCTTGACTGGCCTGCAAACTCACCAGACCTGAACACCATAGAGAATCTATGGGGGGGGTATTGTCAAGAGGAAAATGAGAAACAAGAGGCCAAAAAATGCAGATGAGCTGAAGGCCACTGTCAAAGAAACCTGGGCTTCCATACCACCTCAGCAGGGCCACAAACTGATCACCTCCATGCCACGCCGAATTGAGGCAGTAATTAAAGCAAAAGGAGCTCCTACCAAGTATTGAGTACATATACAGTAAATGAACATACTTTCCAGAAGGCCAACAATTCACTAAAAAAAAAAAGTTTTATTGGTCTCATGAAGAATTCTAATTTTGTTGAGATAGTGAATTGGTGGGTTTTTGTTAAATGTGAGCCAAAAATCATCACAATTAAAAGAACCAAAGACTTAAACTACTTCAGTCTGTGTGCACTGAATTTATTTAATACACGAGTTTCACAATTTGAGTTGAATTACTGAAATAAATGAACTTTTCCACGACATTCTAATTTATTGAGATGCACCTGTGTGTGTGTGTGTGTGTGTGTGTGTATGTATATGTGTGTATATATATATATATATATATATATATATATATATATATATATATATAAAAATGATATCTCGATATTGTACATTTTTACGATATCTCGATATGTTTGCATTAATAGTTATGCCGGTGAACATCTTAAATTCAGTCATACAGAAAATGAAAGTTAAAAAAAACTGACAGTTTTCTAACGCTGCATTAACAACATTCAATTCTCTCAGAGACGACGAGACAAATCTACTTCAGCATGATTTTTATATAAATATGATAAAAATGTACAGATTTCAGGCATACAATTAAAAGAATTATAATGTTAAACCAGATGTTAAATGCCAATTGAATAATATCACACAGGAGCTACAATCAAACGCCGGTAACTACACAGAGGTGGTGCATCAGCTGTTTCCTCTCTTCCCTGATAAAGAGCACTACTCAGACGCCGGTCCAGATCGCTGCAGAACCTGTGCTGTGGTGGGAAACTCTGGGAACCTGCTGGGATCCAATTATGGGCCTCTCATAGATTTCCATGACTTTGTCATCAGGTAGTAAATGACATTATATAGTCCTGTATTTAGTTGCTTGTAAGGTTGTCTTTCACTTTTTAAATTAACGAGAGTTTAGAGAATAATGAAGCATCAGTATTGATGGAATGGATATGTTGTGCATTTATCGACTGAGGCTGAGGTCAAATGTTGATGTTGATGAGTCATGAGATCACATTAGATCAGCTGATTCCAGATTCGTGATTTCAAAAGATGCCTTAAAGTCTTTTCATTAGAATATCATGCACACCTCTATCTCTTGAGTGTTTTTCTCTTAGAATAAATAAAGGCCCGACAGAAGGTTATGAGAAGGATGTGGGGTCAAAGACGACTCACCGGATTGTGTATCCTGAGAGCACCGTGGACTTGGACTCCATCTGGTGCTTCTTCCCGTTAAGATTCTGGACATTCAGTGGCTCATCAGTGCCTTCATCACTAAAAACATCACACAGTAAGAATTAAACATACATTTGTGAACGATGCACTGTTAAATACGTTTTTGGTCTGCTCTTTTTTTTTTTTTTTTTTTTTTTTTTTTAACATGAAACATTTTAAATTCTTGTTTTGTATAATGGACTCAAGAAAACCTTTTTTTATTATTTTAAATATAACTAAAGAACCTTGGACAGAGTTAATATATTGTTAATGTAATGTAGTTAATGAGTAATGAGTTAATGTATCTGCCAGTTGCAACCTCCATGAAATAACTTTTAGAGCTGCTATGGAAATAACAACAAATCAGCAGATTTATCCATAAATTGTCAAATAAACAAAAGGTTTTAATAAATGAAACTTAGTTTTATGTGGTCATATTTGACTCACATATTGTTAAACAACTATGGTTGTGTTTAAGTAATGGAAAATACATCAAAGTAAGTTAGTGTGTAAATGCTGGGAATTGATATGATGTGCCTCATTTGTTTGTGACGTGCCTCATTTGTAAGTTACTTTGAATAAAATAACAGCTAAATGTAAATGTGTTCTATGTCAGTTATACTAAATAAAGAGTGTTGTGTTTCAAGGTTAAAAAAAAAAACACAGTCGGCAAAAACATTTTGGCTTAGAGCCAATATACACACACTTTGAAGGAAGGATAACATTTTTCTGAAATGATTACGCAACTTTTTGTGTTCACACAGCTTTTGTCTGTTGATATCTTATTCTGTTACAGAACATACACAAAAGTGCCATCTACAATCAAAGCAAATAAGGACAAGGTGAACAACACAAACTTTCACATGAAATTAAGCAATCAATAAGTCAGTCAAACAACAAATGTTAATTTGTTTTGATTTGCATGGTTTACTAATATTACCTGGTTGAAATCTTGATATTGTAGAAACAAGATAAAACATGTCAAAAACATGATATTAGAAATGCATGTTTCATAAATGTCCTGATTTATGTCTGTCATTGTTTTTAGGTGATGGTCCTCCACCCAAAATTCATAAGATATGTCTATGATAACTGGGAAGAAGGGCATGGCAGATATCCATCCACTGGTTTCTTAACCCTTGTGCATTGTTCAAATTCACTACCCTTTCGTTATGTTCGGGATGAAAACATCCACTAAATTAAACTGCTGTAAAATTGTATCAGATAAATATTTTTGTTTAATTTTTTTTGCATAAAACTGTTAATCAACCTTAGTCCTGATTAAAACTACTAAATCTTTTTTTTAAAAATCCAGGATTTTTACTCTTTAATGGCCAAGTTCATAAATGATGTCACTGATTTGGGGGGGGAAAAAACACAAAATGACTTATTTTCAATATAAAAAGTGATTGTGGACTGGGTTTGTTTTAACATTTTATCACAGTCTTGGACATGTGAAAGATTAGTAACAACATTGGCTTTGATGCATTGTTAGTTTTTGTGCAGAATCAGATTTTAATTTTTTCTCCCTCATTTACGGTTCGTTGCCCCATTGACTTCCATTATAACGACATTTTTTGATTGCAAAGCCATGACACCATATAATCATGCATTCTTGATTGTTGGTGGTTTTCCCTGTTGGGAAGTGGTAAAATGTGTCATTTTTACTGTTGATCACCAGGTAGCACCATTAACCCTTTAGATAGGCCTGTGCAAAAAAAAAAAAGCTTAGTTTCTGGCTTGTATATGGAGTATAACAGTCCAAAGATCGGGAGTGGGAGGAACCGCGGGAGTCTCCTTTGTGACACCCAAAATGACAGCAAATATTTGATTTTCAGACTAGTCAAGTTTCCATCCAGTTTTTGCTCTGTTTTGTTATCGACAAAGAGAATGTGTTAAAAAAAAAAAAAGACTTTGCGAAATTTGTTTTTTAGGGATTACGTCATCACGCACACCATTTTATCGGTATGCGTGATGACTTCATCCCTAAAAAACAAATTGTCGCATAAGTTTTGGTGTGTCGCAAAAAAAAATTGCCCTTGAGCTGTTTCCATACATAATTTATCCTATTGCGTAAATTATAGGCTATAGGCTAGTAGCCTGTTCGTCATCCATTTGAAACAAAACAGCCTATTATTAAATTGTTCAGGCCTACATAAAATTATTTTTATTAACAAGTGTCATGAGTTTTCTTTGTACTTTGTTATAGACTATTAGACAGATAGGCTACTTAAGCAATAATCATAAACAGGTGCAGCTGTATTATTATTCTGATTAACGTTTATAGGAAATGGGAATGTTTTTATTTCTCCTAATTTCTCCGGTCGTTAAGCCATACCGTTAACCGACAGGATTATGTTAAATTACAATTAAATTAAATTTGATAGGTGGCTGTGACCCATTAAACAGGGCTCCCACGGGTCCTTGAAATCCTTGAAAGTTTGTGAATCTGATTAAAAATTTTCAAGGCCCTGGAAAGTTTTTGAAAATAAACAAACATGGATACAGGTCCTTGAAAATTCCATATTATTCCCTCCGGTCCGCTAATGCGTTATTTCACCAACACTTTGTGCATACTAGCTTGCTTGATTTACGTTGCACATTTATGCATTACGTTAAGTGTTTCCCACGTGAGGTACTTTGTGTTGTTCATTGCCACACGCACACAAAACTACTAAGATGGTACCTCAACGTTTCACAGACACACCGTGAAACATTGCAAAAATAGGCTGAAGCCGCTGAAATGTGATGACTGGAAAGTGCAAATTTCAAGATATTTGGCTCACCAAAGAAGATTACAAAGAATGGCTTGCCAGAGATCCAAAGGATGTAATGTTGAATTGCTTTGCTTGTTAAGATAATGTAAAGCCATGAGGCAAGAAAAACTTAAAAGCATATTCATACATCTTAAAACTTCTGGTTACATGAGCCTAAGCTCTTTTCAATAAAATCCATGCAAAAGTTAATATCAGATCATTTTAGAATACAGTATAGTATGTACCAAATATTATTCAATTTTATGTAAAACAGAAATACGACAAATATCAGATTTCTGTCATATGGCCAAAAATAAATGCAAAAAAAAAATAATAATTGCCTTTTTGCGTAGTTGTGTTTGACACATGAAAACTGTAACAATGTATCTTACAAGGTGATGCGATGTAACCTTTGCTCTCACTTGAAATGTGTCCCCACATTAAGTCCTTGAATTTGAGGGTATTGGACCTGGAAAGTCCTTGAAAGGTCCTTGAATTTGAAGTTAACCAAGGTGTGGGAACCCTGAATAAAAATACCTAAATTTGTTTTCCAGGGATTCATTTTATACACGCAAAAAGCAGCATAAACAACATGAACATAAAGATTCACATGCACACACCTGCAGCACTTCTGCAAACAGAGAAAAACGTAAGCTATTTTATATAAAAGAAATAGGCCCATATGCAAAATATATTTTTCTAAATAATTAATGAATTAACAAAACGAAAGAAAAAAAACTGTGCAACAATTAGCAGCCTATATGCAGAATTTCGGTTCATTTTTGCGACGCGCTCTTGAGAAAGCGGCATCCTGTTTGTTTCCTTTATTTCACAAAAGCACGTTTAGTTTTTATTGTGAATGTACACAAATAAAATAAATATTTTGAACAGTTTTGAATAATGTCTTACTCTTATGACCACAAATGAAGGAGTAGGCTATTGTAAGTTGTTTCCACTTTTATAAGGAAAAAAAAAAAAAATCAAGTGATCGTCCCGGCGCCTCACGAGCACAGTTAAGTATACTCGACAACGCAGCCTGTTCATTGTCATAATAAAATATCAATAAGCCAAACATATTGAAAAATCATGCTATTTTATTTCCCCTCACTCCACAACAAATCCTTTAAATTTAATGGTAGAAAGAACTCCGAACAAAACAAGAATAAAAATATAAGAAACTAACAAGCCAAAATGAATTAATTTAAACTTTTGTACTTCGCGTTCCAATATCCATGTAAAACAAAATGCATTTGGCATAATATCACGGGGGTATATATGGTGGTCAAGCTGAAAGGCATGGACTACAGGCTATTTAAACTGAACAGTGCACTGTAAAAAAAAAAAAAATAATGTAAACGTACTAAAGGAACATCAAATTAAGATTGAGATGTTTGAGAAGTAACTCGTCTTTTTCTTACCATGTATAAAATTATTTCAGATGCAACTGAATAATATGAATATGGTTTAATGTGCTTTTGAACTGGGAGGTGCTTTAATGTGATGAACACAGACGCTGCCTATAGGCTAATTCTGTCATATGACACCACATTAATTTGCGTTAAAGCCCCTTTTCTAGACAAAAAGAGTTTCCAAAGAAATGTTTGCGACATTTGAAGTATCGATATGGAATTTATGCGCTAAAGTTAAACGGAAAAAGATTGTGTCGACACATGAGAAATTTAATCGATAATTGGCATTTCCATCGGCTATATCGTAAATATTTCAAAGCGCTAAATAGCTTGTCGCAAAAAAAAAATCCCTAGATGGAAACCTGGTTAGTGTTATCATGAATAAGGGTCCAGACAAAAACAAAAAGGAATTTCAGGAAAGTGTTAGCATTAAAACGTCTCGGGTTACTCACGTAACCCTTGTTCTCTGAATAGGGAACGAGACGCTGCGTAGCTAAGATGCTTTGGGAACGCCCTCTGGGTGTGCCGATTGTATGAAGCCCTTATAGAATCAGGCTGATGGCACGGATGCTGTCCTTGACGTTCTTACGTCGCCATCCTTATACTGGCGAACGCGCCATCTGCTCCTCAGATTTCTCTGCCGAAAAGGCCTCTGTCGGCAGCGTGAGGAGCTTGGCAGAAAACGCAGCGTCTCGTTCCCTATTCAGAGAACAAGGGTTAGGTGAGTAACCCGAGACTTTCTCTTTCATAGGTTCACTCAACGCTGTGTAGCTAAGATGCTTTGGGAACGATATACCATTTATTGATATACCAATAAATGCTTCGATGCGACAATGCAGTGACCGTTACGAAGGGAAGAACCTGATAATGGTACGCTTTGCCCTCAAAGCAAACCTCAGGAACTACCTTGTTCGATTACCAGAGCCTGCTCGGGACCCACAGTGTGGGAGAAACCCTGATGAAAGTGTCGACGAAGCGCCAAACTGCTTCTACGGTGCGCAGGACCCATGGAGACACATCTGGTAGTTTCCACGTTGCCAATGGTCTGCTAAGGGAACCAGTCTCCCGAAACTGGTCTCTGGTGTGCTTAGAGCTGCTAGCTCGGTGCCATGGAGCGGAGGACCAGCAGGGGATAGCCGAACCAGCTGCTCTAGAGACTCCCAAAAGAGTGGCGAGCCTCTCAGTTCCGCTACGTTTCCGGGTGGGAGAGACTGAGAGAAGCACTTGCTAGAGGCGAGAGCAATATAAAAGCATGCCAAACGTTGAGTTTAGATGACTGGGATTCGCGGGGTTTGTGGAGCCAATCAATAGAGAGCTTCCCTGAGGTGCGTGCCAGCACATCTATAAGCTCTGAGTAGGCCGTGGAAGCCATCGCTTCCTGCTCGCTAGGCAGGAGAGCGTCGGCTGAAGCAGGCCCGAAATCCTCGGAGTCGGACGCCGTGGTATACAAAGATTTTTCTAGCCCGGAAGAAATCGTTTAGTGTGCCTCCGGGCTAGAGAATAACAATCATATGAGAAGTCAACCCGCGAATCCACGCACGCTGGCTCGGGCGAGAAAGGGCGAGGCCCGTCTGCTCACTCTCCATCGCTCAACTCCATCGCTCAACATCCCAGGCTGCGGATTCACGGAGGGCCTAGGCCGCTTCCGCAGCGCGACGGGGAAAGACGGACAACTTGAACAGAATATACATTTAGAAGCACCGTAAACCGCATCGCACGTGAGAAAAGCCCAAACATAATAGTTAACACGCTTACCGTGGGGGTCGTCGCTCTGAAGCGAGAACACGGCGGCTGGCGGTGACGAGAATCCATTCACTCCACCACGAGGAGAACAATGTCCCACTATTGCAGTCGCCGAAGTGCAAATGAAGAAGCTCAGTGAAACAATCCGAATATCGGGCCAGAAAAACCGCAACAGAAGGGCTGATATGGCCACTTCGTGAAGGCAGAGAAATCTGAGGAGCAGATGGCCAATGAATTGGCGTGATCCTATAAGGGCTTCAGACAATCGGCACACCCAGAGGGCGTTCCCAAAACGTCTTAGCTACGCAGCGTTGAGTGAACCTATGAAAGAGAACTAGAGGAGCTGAACTGTAGCATAGTGTTTGTACTTAACTTACATGTTTGCCGGTGTTTTTAGTTCATCAGCGCTGTTTTCATAACGTAGAGGGAGAGAGAGCGCGCGCGCATGCATATGGTTGCCAGGTTGGGAAGATTACGTAAACATCGGGGAAGAAAATGTATCGATTTCAGAGAAAACCTCTGATTGGCGGATCAAACTTTTGAAATCTGGAAACAGCAACCATGAAAGCTTGTGGAGGCTTGTTCCCAAAGCAAGTTAAAGCAAATGCAAATTAAAACAACAATAAATAATACAAATTATTAAATAACCAGCAGGCAAATAATCGCAGACGATCATGCTTAATAAATCGAGAGTAGAAATTTTGATTACGATTAAAATACGATTTGTCATGCAGCCTTAGTGACAATAAATGATTATGAGAAATACCTTTAAGTTAGTAAACTTTTTATTACAAAAAAAAAAAAAAAAAATTATGTCACAGATATCATTAATGCATTCTTATGTCTGTCTTACAGGTGAATATATTTGGGTTTGGGGCTACAAGTGATGGAATCTGGCATCATTTTGAAAAAATCTTGACTTTATATGAGATCAGTGTTCATGCTGGAAGATTTGAAAATGATACAATCAATCGGCTCCAACAGGAAAACAAGATTCTGATGCACAAGGGTTGGACATGAAGCAGAAATACTACCTTAGAACTGTGCAATATTGCATTGCATTATTGAATACTGAATTTTGCTGCTGATTCGTGCAGCAAAGACTTTCCTCTCAAGACATCAACTTTTCTGTGTTTAATTTGAGCTTCTTTAGCAGCACTAAATGTAACTATGTCATTGGCTGCTTCATCTTTTTTAATGGATTTTTTAAATGGATTTGGTTTGGCCTACATGTTATTGACATAATGGTAGTAAATTATTAATCATTCAATTGCTGTTTATCTTTTAATTTTTTCTTCTAAAAAGCTTACTAATAGTTTGGAAAGTCTTTCAGTTTTGTGAAATTCCAGTCGGGTACAGTACAAACACGGTGCTGGTTTACAGTCATGCTTGCGAATGTTGTGATTATATTTGTACATTTCCTTCAAGGAAAAGTTTACCTAAACGTAAAGATTCTGTGATTATTTAATTGACCCTTCGCAGGGAGTTTGATTGACAGGTGATCTGACCAATCATAACGCCAAATCTGACATTTTTGTACGACAAATGAAACAAGAGAGTAGATTAACGCCGGTAGACTTGAACTTGAAAAATGGTGTGTACTGACCTCTTTCCACATTGAAACAAGATACCATCTAAATGTTCATTCATGTTTATGTCATGCTGTAATTAGTAGAGAGGAAGAGATGATCGGTTTACGTGCTGCTTTAACTGAGGCGCTACAGCGATCTGTCACAACACATTAAAGAGCCACAAAATGCTATTTATTGTTTGAATTCCATAGAAAATGACAAAATTTGAAAGCTGAGTTAGACATAGCAACAGTAACGAAGTGGGGCAGGTTTTTGCGAAGGGTCAGTCGTCTACAGGTTCATCACAACACTGGAGTTGTTTTGACACAATTCGGGCGACACAAGTTCGAATGCCGGCATGTGATCCTTTCCTGATTTTCTCTGTTACACTTTGTTTCTTATCTTCAAATATCCAATAAAGACAAAAACGCCATAAATAATTACATACATACATAAAGCAAGCAGGGGCATTTCATCAGTACTAAGGCACAACCTTACACTGCTTCATCGCCGACAAATGATAGACATTGGGATGTTTTGTTTCCTACAATGGAATGGATTCTATGTAAATATCCATTTCATTAGTGCTTTATTGGTTTTCGGGTCTTATAAAATAACGTTACTATATTATGGTGTGAGAAACTACAGCAAATGAGTGAGTGAACTGTCCAAATAAATGAGGGATTAAATCAAAAGAGTCATTCACGAATCTGGCATCACTAGTTCTTATTCCAAACCACTCATGAAAAACACTCTGAGCATTACTGCTAAAATATAATCAGAGAAAATGGTTCCCAGGTCAGTATACAGTAAAATTCTAAGGTACAAAGAAAAATGGCTGCAGAAGTTTTTCAATATTGAGTCACACTGCTGCTTTTTAATATCTTTTTTTAATTTTTTTTTATTGTGATTTGGACACTCTTTTCACACTTTCCATTGTGTGAAAGGAGCCGATTCTTGATTCTGGACATTCTTGAAAACATGTCCTTTTTGATTCACAGTCACAAGGTCATGTAGATTTTGAACAGAATGTTTGTTTAGGGATGATGAATTATCCCTTTTTATAACAAGCACTCTGGTTGAGAAGACAAATAGAAGCATTTCAATGTAAAAGTCCCAAAAACAATTGAACTGTAAATTCATACTGTATGTAGCGGTTGTTCCTCTGCGTTGTGTTATTTTGATGTTAATAATAAAAGATTTTCCACACAAATCTGGTTGTGCCAAAGGTGATTTAATTGCAGCGCCTTCTCTCTCTCCTCTCTGTATGGTAAAACACACAAACAGACAAGCACTGTTATCTGCCGCTTAACCGCTAACCCATCTCTCACTCGTGACGCACACACCAGGACGCCATTTCACGCAATATACTATTCACCCATTAACAGCACTCAAACAAACTTCATTTAACCGATTGAAAACTCAAAACTAATAGTCAAATATAACATCACATGGAATACTTTTTCGCAGTTGATCATTTAGACATGAAATGAACACCTATAAAACAGTTTAACATCAGATGAATGGAGCTCATGAAATCGTACCTCTCCTCTCTAGTGGCATTGCAGGAACATCTTTTCCTGTTTATGCTGAGCAACATTTTTATTATGCAGAGCAACATTTTTATGAAGCTAGGAATTGAAAAAAAAAAAATAATAGTTTTTTTGTAAGTGCTCTAAAACTTTACCATTTAACACAGGCTCGGGCCAGACAATGTCATCACACAAAAGACGTTTTAAATGAGCATGTAAGAAAACAGTCTACTTATGCTTTTTTCAAAAGCATTGCATGGTTCTCTTGACCTGCTTGTCTCGTGCAGGATCAGACATACAGCATCAAATAAACATCTGAACCCTTGTGTACATTAAACTGTAATATGAGGCATGTGCTTTTGTTATTGGGTGTAAAATTGCTGGAAAGAATAAGTCAATGCTTGTTTTATAAGGTGAACAATGTGCTGTTCAGGCTAACTGGGTTGTGATATTGTCCCATTTACTCTCCCCTCAGCCAACGAAATGCATTGACATGCAGAACATATAAATTGTATGTCAATGTCTTTGGAAAAAGATAGGTTTTTGTTCTTTGCAATCAGAATAAGTGTCAGTACGAGGCTCATATGAATCCAGCTTGACTACATTCTTTTGCCCTTAACAAACTAATTTAACATCACGACCCATTTGATCTTGTAAACATCCGAGGCATTACTGAAAATTCCTGTAAATCTTTGGCAGTCCATAAATTCAACAGGCTGACTATAGGGGTGTGCGATATGCGATATTAACGAAAAACGTTAATACAGTTGATTTAATAGGAATCAATCTATATAGTGTTTTATTTTTATATTTGTTGATTCAATTTCTCGAATGCTTCTGCTAAATACACCTATTGTACCTGAAAATAAAACACTGTTTTATTTGTATAGTACGTGTATTTGTAATGTATATCTTTGTTCTCATTTTTTAATAACAAAGATAAAATAATGACAAAGATTTTTATCTTCGCCCACTTTGGCCTAAATATCCGCTATTCTTTTTTTATATTTTTGTTACCTTGAAAGGTTTTGTCTTTATAATAGGGAAATTAGTTTGGCTGTAATGCTCAGACAACTTGCAAAATAGTAAAACCAACATGACAAAGAATCGTGATAAAATCGTGATTTTTCTTAAAAATATCGTGATATTAAATTTTTGCCATATCGCCCACCCCTAGGCTGACATAATACTGCATTCAAAAGTTTTGTTACATCAGAAAGAAGTCTCTTATGCTCATCAAGGCAGTGTTTATTTAAATGGCTAAAATAACTGTTTTAGTATATTTAAAAAAAAAAGTTCCTGTGACGCAAAGCTGAATTTTCAGCATCAATAATTACTCCAGCCTTCAGTCACATGATCCTTCAGAAATCATTCTTATACGCTGATTTGCTGCCCTTGTATTATTACTTCATTTTTTTCTTACACAAACAGCTTTTGGCTTCACAAGACATTAACTGATGGACTGGAGTGGTGTGAATTACTTGTGGATTATTGTCATGTTTTTATCAGCTGTTTGGACTTCCCACTGATGACTCATCCATTGATGAGCAAGTGATGGATGCTAAATTTCTCCAAATCTGTTTAAGATGAAGAAACAAAAACTAATCTACATTTTGGATGGCTTGAGGGTGAGTACATGTTTAGCAAATGTTTATTTTTGGGTGAACTCCTTTAAAGAGGCTCTTTTGTGAGGAGGACAAGAAATTGCAAGAAATATGCAAGAAAGAAAGTGATTTAGGCCTACTTATAGTGGAAGTGAAGCAGCCAGTCAAGTTTGCATTATTTAGTAAAGTGATTTCCACTTTAATTTAAAAAAAAAAGTATAACAAACTAGATTAATGTAACCATTTTAAAGAAAAAGGGATGTTTTGTTATAGTTTTGGAGCATGGGCGCCGCCATCTTGCAGTACCACCGCGTGAGACGTCACGGGGTTGGTTCGCTCCATTGGCCAGTTAAGTAATATAAGCTTTTCATTATTTTTTTGAACATATAAGGCCGTTTCTTCAACTAGGGGCATTTTTAGCCTTGTGAAGTTGAATTAAAAAAAAACTTGTTCAAAAGTCACGTAACAGACTCATAAGTTTAAATAATTTGTCTAGTTTTAAGGTCTGTAAGAGGACAAACTTAGATTACAAGAGAAATTGTTAATATTTTACATTTTTCCGATCTGCAATGAACAAATGTCATTTCCACCACATCCCAATATACAGTTGTTATTTAAAAAAAGAAAAACTTATGCCACTCAAGAATCGTCTAAGATCATTTTTCTAACTAGTTTTACCAGTTTTTCCACAATGTACAATAATTATACATTTGTCAATGAGATAAATTAACTGCCCTAAGGACCAAATGCTGAAATGTACACCTGTCACACTCTGAAATTTAATATTGGTTTGGGTAAGAGCTTATTAGAAAATAAATAACTTGAATTTTTATATTAAGTAGAGCATGAGCTCATAAACTGTGGATACATTTTTAATGTGTGATGAGAACTTTTTAAATATATTTAAAAAATGTGTGGTGATGGAAATAACAGGGTGGTGGTAGAAATTACAATGAATTAACGTGAATGTAGAGAAACAGCAGAGATATTTATTAGAAAAAGTCTTAAACTCATCACACTCATTAAACTCAATTCACAAAGTCATTAAACATATGAATTGTACTTTGTAACCATAAATGTAATTTCCACCACAGAGGCAGTGTGGTGGAAATGACATTTCTGTAGTTTTTTGTGAAAAAATGGAAGATAGCTTCACTGATTAGCTTTGAATTAATACTTAGCATTTCATGTATGCAAAATACTCTTATTTAACTTAAAATGTTTAGCTTTTTAAAAACACCCTTGAAGGTACAGCATGCTTGAAAATGACGAATAAATATATTAACTGATCAAGCAATACTTACCTTGATTTTTCTTCCATTTGTTGTTGATGAAAATTTTAATTCCCTCCATGTCCAACATGTGCTCTGATGTCACTGAACATTTCCATAGAAACCACCTAAACAATCTTTCACACAAACTTTTTAAAGGGACATTACAGTGTTGTGGTGGAAATGACACCAATACTGTGCGACAGCTATATTTTGTATAAAAAGCAGAGGTGGGTAGTAACGAGTTACATTTACTTCGTTACATTTACTTGAGTACATTTTTTGGGTAACTAATACTTTTAGAGTATATTTAAAAATGGGTACTTTTACTCTTACTCAAGTACATTTTTAGTGAAAAAACGGTACTTTTACTTCGTTACTGTGGGCGACGCTCCTCTCGTTATTTTATCTTAATGCAATACAAGTTAAAAATCCTTCAATTTATTCCAAACGCCCCGTCTACTTTTTTTCTGGGCAATGAGCGATGCCCGTTCGCGAATGATTCATTATTTTGAGTCAATAGAGCTTGGCAACCGACGTCACTGCGCAGTGCATTCTGGGACGTAAACAAGAGGGCGCCGCCATATTGTGAGGCCACATCGGGCGAGACTTAAAACGAAAAACAATGTTGAAAAGTCGATTAAAAGAACGAAATGTACTATACAGAGACAAACTTCTACCGGACGCAAGAAAACGGTACCTGGAAAAGATGGCCAACCACCCGCACCTATATTTTTGCCTGATTTAGATATAACGGCACCCGATCGTCACATTCAGGGTTCATATACGGTCATGAAAAACCTGGAAAAGTCATGGAATTTTAAAACCGCAATTTCCAGGCCTGGAAAGTTTTGGAAAAATAAATAAACCCAGAAAGTTTTGGAAAAGTCATGTTTCACAATTCTATGTACAGTAGAATTATGTTTAATCAGGTCCTCAATTTCGGTCTGGGATTGCGCATATATTCCCGCACCTTTCGACTTTAAAATGAGGGAAATTCCTGCAAAACATTTATTCAGTATAGCGTGTAGGTTAGATGAGTAAATAAATTCACACAAGTCATTTGAAAACAGCGTGAGTGATTCAGCTGAACCTCATCGTCTCTCTTTGACCTTCTCTTCACATCTGCTGCACGCTGCGATACAAGACTTTAGCTCGCCTTTCGGTACAGCTGACAGAATTGTCAGTTGCCTAATCGGTCATTGTTGCATCGTCACAGAAATGTATTATTTGCACGACTTTTTAAGTCTTTCGGTACTCGTGCGCTCCAGAGGCGCTTTTCTGTGCGCTGCAGTCGCATCCAAAGCACGCGCTGAGAACAAACAAACACAGCTTGTTGCGCTTAAGTGGCCAAATACACACCAAATAACGTCAAAATGGTCGTCCTGACGAGTATCCTCATAAGCATTGTCGGGTTTGTCTTAAGTTGCGAACGCATATATGTATAAGTATTGGATCCGTGAAACAGGTCTTGTGACAGCAGCCTAATAAAGCTGTGCCGTCTGTCATTAATGTTAATCAAACAACAAAAGACAGAAGAAATCCCTCACTGCTCTTGACTAAATAATGTTTTGTGGAATAACTTTAATATGTTGATTTACAGTTTATTCAATTTCTGTATCCTATTTAAAACATTCATATTACAACTTCCTCGGCGCGTCGCGCAACAAGTGGCCTCACAAAATGGCGATTTTTCCCATCAGCCACCGCGGCGCTAGAGCAGTGACGTCACGCCCCCATCCCCTATACTGTTCGAAGGCTTGATCAAACCAGTTGGCAAACCAGTGAATCGGTTCGCGAATCAGTTTGAATGATTCGTTCAGTTCCCTGCCGCACGCGCTGAGTCGTCTGAAGCGGTTCTCACTCAGAGTTGTAATATCAAGAGCCTTGAAGACGTGGCTTTGGATCTACAGTCAGTTGAAAGCAAAGGCTATGGTTTGCTAGCTATGAAGACCTTTATTAGACGAACATCGCGTGTGCTGTCGGTTCCACAGGTATAGATTCGATTACAATACACGATACCACTATGACATTACCAGTTCGTTGTACATGTACCTTACACATTAAATACAACATATAATTTATTCATTAAATAAGCTGGCACAGAGTATGAAATAAACACCCGCCAAACCCGTGTTAGTTCCAGGAGGAATGCCTTGCCTAGACACAATTAATATTGATATTTTCACAATATTTACGCTTGCAGAAATAAAGGCTACATTTGTTTACATTTTGCAGAACAGACGGAAGAAGTGCATTTGTTTCGTTATGTTCAGATGTTCTGTAGCAGTCATGTGAGGAGTTTTCACTCTTCTCCGTGTCAGAGGTTATATACATATATACATTTATTATACATAATTAATATACTTTAAAATTATTTAATTTAATTCAGTGATGCAAATCAGAATTGTTATCAGCTGTTACTCCAGTTTTCAGAGTCATATGATCCTTCAGAAATTATTCAAATATATTGATTTATTACCAGTTGTTGAAAAAAACAGCATATGGTGGTTAGGTATGTTTTGAAGCTGGGATGCTGGTTTATGCTGGTCCTTTGCTGGTTTAAGATGGTCCTTTGCTGGTCACGTGCTGGTCTTAAGCTGGTCGGACCAGCACATGACCAGCATAAACCAGCAAAGGACCAGCTCAAACCAGCATCCCATGCTTCAAAACATACCTTACCATATGCTGTTTTTTTCAAAAGAGAACAGTTTTGCTGCTTAATATTTTTTGGAACCTGTGACATTTTGTTCAGGATTCTTTTATGAATAGAAAGCTAAAAAAGAACAGCATTGATAATAAATCAGGCTGATAAAAATTCTGATTTGCATCACTGAGAAAAAAAAAAAAAAAAAGCATTAAAAGTATTTTAAACTGTGTTTTAAGCAGTGTGTGTATGTATATATTTGTGTGTGTATATATATATATGTATGTATATATACATTTTATCTAAATATCTATATATCTAAATAAAAATAGACTATATTCAGTATATGATCCAAAGTAACTAGTAACTAACTACTTGAGTAGTTTTTTTTATCCGATACTTTTTTACTCTTACTCAAGTAACTATTCAGACTATTACTTTTACTTTTACTTGAGTAAATATTTCTTAAAGTACTTTTACTTTTACTTGAGTACAGTTTTTGGGTACTCTACCCACCTCTGATAAAAAGTAATATTGATAGTGGTCTCACATTAAATACTATGATGTATTTTAATTATTTTACTAGTGCTTAATTCAGGTACATTAATAGTTACCAGATAAGTCATATTTTTAAACTGTATTTTCATTGTTGAAGTTTAAAAGTCTGGGTGTGCGACAGGGAGAAAACAGTGATTTTGACACCTATAAGGAGGTTGAAAAGTATGAAAAAAATCATAATAGAAATTTGACAAAGAAAGAGGAATTTGTCAAATGTATTTTAAAAAATATGACCAAAGAACATAAAAGTGCTCATAGTCTAAGAATCACCCATAAATGTTATTTTAACACATCAATATTTTGGTTTTCACCATAATTTGGATGAATAATCTTCAAAAAATATCTATATCAATATCACATATAGGACCTATCACAAGGTTTTGATCATTATATCGCAAACATTGTTTTCATAGCGTGAAGCGCAACGTGATGTAAACAAACAATGCGGCATACTGTATAGTTCACGTGGCAACTACACCGAGTGCGGACCTGCCGCACTTTCAGCCGAGATCGGCCCATAGAGAAAAAGCTGTCTGTCAGCCAGAAGTGTTTTGTGGAGTCGGCGCGGCTCTGGCACATTATCTTCTCACCGATGCTGAGACTCAGCCGACAGTGCTGTATTTTAGCCGGAATCGGCCCAAGTGTGCTTGCTATCTGGGTTTGCTATTTGAGAGATTTAAAGGTAAATAGGCTTATACTGATTCCCACATTACAAACATTAATGATCGATTGCCTCCCTAAAAATGGCATGATGACACTAATCAAAGCGTTCAGCTATGTTTGACTGAGGTAATATTTGATTATTCAAACATCCTTGAGACATCATTCTCAGACAATGTGTCATATCTACACACAATCAAAGAACAAAAAGATGTCTGTTGCATATGTCATAACAATGAACTCTTCCAAGAAACAACAATGCAGGATCCGGGTACAGAATGTTTCATGATGAGGCAACAGCTAAGTCAAGAACAATCCTGTTATTATGTTTATTTAAGAACCTCATTTTCAGAAATACATACTTTCAGGTATATTTTCTCTACACTCACTCTCTCGCACAGTTACACTTAAATGTCATGGATGTTTATTTACTGAGTGATCCACTATTTTGATGAGGGGGGGTCGCAATGACAATTTTCACCTGAGATTTGGAGCCAACTTAGAAGGGTGTAAAATGATGTCAGAAATGGCAGGATCATTATGTTATTTTTACTCAGAGATCGGTAGGTCTGTTAATAAAATCTGTTGATTTTAGGAGTCTTTGTTGCATTATATGCCAATGGTGACCATTCAAAAACAGTAAAAGGCACTTTTCACTTTTTTTTTTTTCTAAAGTTTGTATATCTCTAACTCAAAAAGTATTAAAGATATCTTAATGCCCTTTTAGTGGGTCTTAACAAACTTTCCTTTTGGCATCTTCATTTTTAAGGCCCTATATGGCTGTCAAGTGTCAACTAAGCAAAGGCTGTTAGACTAATAAATCAACTTCAAAACCACCCTGGTGAAGATTTAGCATGAAAATATAACAAACCTGTGATGAAACTTGGACCAGCATAAAAAATGAATACTTCTGTGGACAAGTTGTGTTCGTAAAACAACCTGTTTTACATACTTAAACAGCAGATGATTGACATGATATTATAAACCACTACAGAATGCTCCCTGAATGATTGGGTTTAATCTTTCCATCTTATAAACTGAATTTAATCTGCCAAATTTTGGAAATTTTATCAACCGTAATTGTATCTGCCAAATCACCTTTAAAATCAAATGACTTTGTAAATATTTATTTTAGAGGAACAGGAACTTTCTGAACATCAATTATTTGCACCTGAATAATAAACTTGTTTATGAAAACTGTTAGTTGCCTTTCTTTAGGCAACATTAAGGAAACAAACAATTCTGGGACACAAAAACAAGATTTTCACTCAAGATAGACTGAAACTTGAGATAGTGGATCAACTTCCTTGTTTTATAATTACTGGCTTTTGAAAAGAGTGATATAATTTAATCCTGTTTTTAAAATAAAAACAATGTTGTTGTTGTTTTGAGTTGTCTAATGCTGATGAATGTGGATGTATTGGCGCATTGTCAGTGTTAACCAAATTCATCTTGCTGCTCCAACTGTCCAGATTCATGGCATCATCTTTTTTGCATTTTAACATTGGTGTCTGCGATTAAAGTTTTAGCCATTTCAGCTCTTTAATAGATGTTGGCTTTGTGAGGTTCTTTGAGGTCGGTTTTTGTGGAAACAGACTCCTCAAGGTGAATATTGAGGCCCAGACTCGTCATAAGGACCACCATGAGAATCATTAAGAATCATGCTAAGGTTACTCTAACCGCCACAACACAATGCAGTGCAAATTTCAAGATAGCTGAGGAAATACAGATTCTTTTCCACTATTAATACACTACATTGTGCTCTTATTTTTCCAACACTCTTAAAAATAAAGGTGCTTTAAAAGGTTCTTCACAGCGATGCCATAGAATAATCATTTTTGGTTCCACAAAGAACCATTCAGTCAAAGGTTCTTTAAAGAACCATCTCTTTCTTACCTTTTTATAATCTGAATAACCTGAATACTGCAAACTCTCATTTATTTTGCATTATGGATTATGCATTGTCTTGTGCCCTAATGAAACCATGAGATCCAGGCAGCAGATGAAGTAACTGGAGTTATCAGAGGGAGGGAGTAACATATAAACCCCTCCTTACTGCTTATGCATAAATAACGCTCAGGTTACAGTACTCAGTACACACCTTCAGCAGTCATAAACAATGCCAGGTCTAACAAACAAGCTTCGACACGGTACCAATATGTTGATGAGTCTGTGACATACATCTACAAGGATTCTTCCAAAGTAAGTCAGTATAGGCTACTGAGGAGTTTTATTAGGAAACTGGTTTTATGTGTGGTTTCAAAGAGTCTCATAGGACCTAAATGTATGCACGATCAATGACACTTCATTCCTAAGTATCAATACCATGGTACACTTTTATAGATGGGTGCTTTTATAGATGAGTTGTATCCGCGTTTATTATTTGTATTATTCTATTCTACTATACAGAGCTATATAATCAATTTAATATCTAAAATAGTTTGTTTTGAATTGGGGATATATGAACAGCATCCGTTTAACAACTTCTTTTGTTAAATGTCTTGATACAAACTGAATAAAATGTAGAAAGTTAAGAATGACACTGCAATTGGCCTAGTTTTGCTTAAAAAGGATAGTCCACCCCAAAATTAAGGTTTTGTCATCGTTTACTCACCTCGTGTTTTTATAAACCTGCGTGACTTTTTTTGAAGATTACTGGTAACCAAAGAGTTTCAGGTCACACTCACTTTCATAATATTTTTGTCCATACTATGGAAGTCAGTGGGACCTCAATAAACCAAACAGTTAGCAAATATCACCTTCAAAACTAAACTAACTTTAACTGCTGTGCCATTCTTCAGTTTCTACATTTTATATAGTTTACATAAATGGATGGACTATCCCTTTAAGCAAGGAGATAGGGGGCCTCATTTATAAAATGTTGCGCAGAAACCGTCCTAAATTTGATCTTACGATCGTTTCTCAGAAAATGCGTACGTCCGATTCATAGAATGAACGTACGAACAGAAAACTATGGGATTAGATTTCGGTCACATTTCTGCGCGCACAAGATCACATTGGCGTGCTCCGCCAATAAAAAGTGCGTACGTCTGCTCGACCCTGACGTGACGCTAAGTGATACACATTGACGTGACGTGACGCGCAGTGATACACATTGCATTCATAGCTGTAACTATATGTTTCTTCAGCATCTCCATATAAACCACTCTCTCTCACTCTCTTTCCCTCTATAGATCTAGTATATTTCTGTTTGAAGTGACTAAAATTTCAAACATCACTGATGTAAAGATGGTGGTTTTACTACGGAAACTTCGATGCTACATGACCGCACTCCTGAGCTCCATTATCATCGTGTTACTTCTGTACTTTCAAAACTCGGTGTTGGTTTTCACCGACGATTCTTACGGTTTCATCTCCAAGAAAGTGCAGTGTGCTTGCAGTATCTGTGTGACCGACCGAGGAAATAGTCACTGGTTTAGTGAGCGATACGATAACAAAGTACCACTTCTTCTTAACAGCACCAACAGTGTATTAAGAGCAAATGTCTCCAGGTGGTGGAAGGTAAGAAACATTGCTGCAAAATTAATATACAGCCCTTACTTGGTTTTGTGGCTTTGTTGTGCTCACCAAGGCTGTATTTATTTGATCCAAAATACAGTAAAAACAATATTGGTAAATGCTATTACAATTTTAAGAAGTTGTTTTCGATTGTAATAAATTTTAAAAAATGTATTTATTCCTGTGGTGCAAAGCTTAATTTTCATCATTCTCTGTTGCAAAATTAAAATAAATTGAAAGTGATGTTACTGATTGATCTACGCACCCAAAACTGAAGTTGAACGCAGTGATTTTTATTTTTTTGTAAGCATCATTACTCCTGTCTTCAGTGTCATATGATCCTTCAAAAATCATTCTAATATGCTGATTTGCTGCTCAAGAAACATTTATTATTACTAGTATTATCAGTATTGAAAACAGTTGTGCTGCTTAATTTTTTTGTGGAAACGGTAACACATTTTTTCAGGATTCTTCGATGAATAGAAAGTTCAAAAGACAACATTTAGAAGAGAAATCATTTATAGCATTATAAATGTTTTTCTGTCACTTTTGATCA
Source organism: Onychostoma macrolepis (assembly GCF_012432095.1). Classification (NCBI taxonomy): domain Eukaryota; kingdom Metazoa; phylum Chordata; class Actinopteri; order Cypriniformes; family Cyprinidae; genus Onychostoma; species Onychostoma macrolepis. The sequence goes on from NC_081173.1 coordinate 26,463,864, forward strand.
ATTAAATGCATGATTACTTAATTTTCTTTTAAAAAACTAAATCTTACTGACTCTAAATCTTTATTTTTAATATTTGAATGTTTACTAATTGTACTTATTCATGAACATTTGAATATGTTACCATTTCTTATATAAATATGACTGGTATTTATGGGTAGATGATTAACAAAAAAAACTATTCTAATTTGATGTTTAATCCCAACTAGAAAGATGTGGCTGGAGAAAACAAGCATGTGCAATTTGACTTTTCACTAAAAAACCTCATAGTTACGGAGACCTTATGACAACTACCTTAAGACCTTATGACAACTTATAATCATAAGGCACTGTAAACACCTTGAAATAGTACACTTCTATTAGTATTATATTATACTTAATTCTGATGCTAACTAATTGAATAATATCACACAGGAGCTACAATCAAACGCCGGTAACTACACAGAGGTGGTGCATCAGCTGTTTCCTCTCTTCCCTGATAAAGAGCACTACTCAGACGCCGGTCCAGATCGCTGCAGAACCTGTGCTGTGGTGGGAAACTCTGGGAACCTGCTGGGATCCAATTATGGGCCTCTCATAGATTTCCATGACTTTGTCATCAGGTAGTAAATGACATTATATAGTCCTGTATTTAGTTGCTTGTAAGGTTGTCTTTCACTTTTTAAATTAACGAGAGTTTAGAGAATAATGAAGCATCAGTATTGATGGAATGGATATGTTGTGCGTTTATCGACTGAGGCTGAGGTCAAATGTCTTGAGTCATGAGATCACATTAGATCAGCAGATTCCAGATGTGGGAAAGATCTTAAAACTATTTTTCAAAAGATGCCTTAAAAGCTTTTCATTAAAATATAATTTATACCTCAAACTGTTTTTCTCTTAGAATAAATAAAGGCCTGACAGAAGGTTATGAGAAGGACGTGGGGTCAAAGACGACTCACCGGATTGTGTATCCTGAGAGCGCCGTGGACTTGGACAACTCCACCCATCTGGTGCTTCTTCCCATTAAGATTCTGGACATTCAGTGGCTCATCAGTGCCTTCACCACTAAAAACATCACACAGTAAGTATTAAACATACATGACTGTAAACTAGCTGATATAATTATATATTATTAGATTTATATATTATTTATATACATTTCAGAATCCTCAAAATAAGCAAAAAGTATAGGCTACATATTTTATAGATAAATGTGACAGATGCAGGCTAAAATAGTTTAATAAAGAAACCAAAACATACAAAACACTAAGAATTAGGGGTGTAACGGTACACGTACTGAACCGAAATGGTTCACATGGTAAATTCCAAATGGAAGTGATCATCCCTATCCCCTTGGTGTGGGTACTTTGGAGTGAACAGGGCACGTGCATGCCATTATGCAGTCATTTGGAATGCACTTGGCAAAGGGAGAGACTTAATTTCCTCATTATCTTCAGCTGGGAGATAATGGCATAGCATAAATGTCTTTTTACCCTGTGTTCCATTCAGAAAGGCTCATCCCTATGCCCTAATATACCCTTCAAAGGGTTTACCCTCCGGAGTGAGAGCTTTGAAGGGTTGAAGGGCGTAGGGGACCAAACAACTGTTTCTTGAAGTGCCCTTCTGCGTCATCATGGAAAGAATCTGCTCAAAGGATCATGGGAGCCTGAAATGTCCATCAGTTGTACCCTTCGAAATCCTTCATTCCGAAGGGCCCTTTCAAGTGGCTAATTTTGAGCACTTCGGTTTGGAACGGCCATGATTGTTTTCATTCCGAAGTGCCCTTCGGCGGGCGATATATCCCGTTTGGAATGCACCGTTAGTGTTGTTAGCATAACTGTTGCAAATGAACATATATTTTATATTTTTAAACGTTTTTAAAAAATTTTAGCTATATAGTATATAAAATATTAATTATTTTATAATAACTAATATGTATAAAACTTTTTTTTTTTTTTACATTTACAGGGTTTAAACATAGTTGACACATCCGAGCTAATACAAATTGCCCAGGTGGCCATTTGTTTGAATTCTCTACAAAATACACATTAACATACATTATACCAAATACATCATTACAGAGAGAGAGAAAAATATAAATAAATAAATAAAATAAAATTACATCACCGTTGGGTTGTTATTCAGTCCTTCCACGCCAGGTTCCGTATTCCCAACGTTAATAGAAGTCTCTCTCCAGCCCCAAGATAGGTAAAGAAGGGGTCCCATACTTTATAGAATTTAAAAGGTTTGTCTTTTAATACTTGTTTTGAATCAGTGATTTGGGAAGCATATCAAACTGCCAAAGTCATGTGATTTCAGTAAACGAGGCTTTGTTACTTCATAACTGTTTCCAAAATTTCAGTGGTTTGTCACTGGGGCCGATGATCTCTGTAAACCCCATGGACCACTGTCTGTATGGTTTTTTACCTGATCTCAGATAAGTTTTATGAATTTTTAGACATTTTTAATTACAATTACCTATTGGTAAAGCTTGCGGAACTGCCAAAATATCAATACTGAAGCACTTCCTTGACTTCCTTGTTAAAGATGTGTTTGGTTTGCTCTATTTCAGGATGAACCCAGAACATCCTAAGCTCAAACCTTTAATACAGTTACAGTTTACTTCCCTAAATGTAAATGAAGTTGACTTAGAGCCAGTTCAAAGGAACATTATGTGCCTTCACCTTTAAAAACATCACTCAATAATAATTAAAAACACAGCTCTTGTTTGTTGATATCTCTGTTACATATTCTGTTACAGAACTTACAGAAAAGTGCCATCTACAATTAAAGCAAATAAGGACAAGGTGATAAACTTCCTCATGAAATCAGCCAATCAATCAATTAACAAATGTTGATTTGTTTTCATTTGTATGGTTTACTAATATTATCTGATTGAAATCTTGATATTGTAGACTCAAAACATGATATTAGAAATGCATGTTTCATAAATGTCCTGTTTTATTTCTGTCATTGTTTTTAGGTGATGATCCTCCACCCAGAATTCATAAGATACGTCTATGATAATTGGGCAGAAGGGCATGGCAGATATCCATCCACTGGTTTCTTAACACTGATATTTGCTCTTCACATCTGTGATGAGGTAAAACTCCCGTTCCGTGTCTCAAACTGTGTGGCCTGGCATTGCTGTCATTATTGAGTGTGCCTATATATATATATATATATATATATATATATATATATATATATGGGCCTATATTATTATTCTTTCTCTTGCTCTCTCTCTACTATATGTGGTATAATAAGCTTTTCTTTGCAATGTCACAAATTATTAATGCATTGATAACTCTTTCTCTTACAGGTGAATGTATTTGGGTTTGGAGCTACGAGTGGTGGAATCTGGCATCATTATTTTGAAAAAATCTTGACTTCATATGAGACCGGTGTTCATGCTGGAAAATTTGAAAATGAAATAATCAATCGGCTCCAACAGGAAAACAAGATTCTGATGCACAAAGGTTGGACATGAAGTAGAAACACTAGTACTGCACAATATTGCATTGCAATATTGAATATTGAATTTTTCAGATGTACAGCAAAGACTTTTATTTGAGATCATCGAGATATCAACTTTTATTAAGTCTTTCATTTCAACTACTCAAGAGGCACCAAATGAAATAATGCCATAGGCTGCTTAATTTTTTTCTTTTGTTGAGCCTGTCAGGATGTTCAAACACCACAGAGTCACAGTGTTTATACTTTTCTGGCAAATCAATCCATGACAATTTTCACAAGAGTAAATGGCATTGCGTTTATGGATTTGATTACATGTTATTCACTTAAAATAAATTATTTATTGATTCTCCCTAATTCTTTTTTCTCTCTCTTTTTTTTACTTGTCCTAAATGTGAAATGACTACAAAATGTACAAATGTTTCAGAGAAAAAAATGTCTTGGATCATTTACAGGAAAAAATAAACATGGAGTGAAGATATGCTGCACATATGGCAAGTGTATAGACAAACTGCACGTGGCACAAATTAGTCACCATGACTATGCCATACTGTCTTAAAAACACTATCATTGTAAAATAAAAAAAATAAAAAATCATAAAGAAACGGTCAAATGACTGCCAGCTAAAGCTACCAAACAAAAACCCTAAAATTACAATAAAATACCTTAATTGAAATAAAGTGCAAAAACAATTTTACAGAAATTTTCATTAAAGGTTTTACAGGGAAAAAAAACTTTTGACAGATTTTTCCTTGTTTCAATTATGATATTTTACTTTAATTTTACAGTTTTTGTTTGGCAACTGTAGCTGCCAGTCATTCTACCATTTTTTTACAGGACTTTTTTTACAGTGTAAAACCCTTATTTTACAGATTTTTCCTGGATTATTACAATGAAAGCACTAAATGTTCTAGAGAAACACTGTTATTTTACCAATCATTACAATCAAAAACCTTCAATAAAGTGTCAAAGCATGCTCAAGATGGAAAATTCAGTTTTATTTAGAAGACAAAATACAAAGTCTGTACAAATGCCATATGAAATTAAAATTTTACATTTTAGTTTTTTAGTTTTTTTTTTAAGAAATACAGCACAATTACATTTAAAATACAGTACTGGTGAAGAACATAGAACAGTTCCATAAAAATGTTGAATTAAATATATTCAACTTAAAGGACAAGTTCACTTCCAGAATAAATATTCCCTGATAATTTACTCACCCCCATGTAATCCAAGACATTCATGTCTTTCTTTTTTCTGTCAAAAAGAAATTAAGGTTTTTGAGGAAAACATTCCAGTTGACTCCCACTGAAGTCCACTATATGGAGAAAAATCCTGGAATGTTTTCCTCAAAAACCTTAATTTCTTTTCAACAGAAAAATGAAAGACATGAACATCTTGGATGACATGGGGGTGAATAAATTATCAGCAAAAATGCTGTAAACTTCACTGGTTATCCTAAAATGAATTGTATTACAAATTATACTACAACTGGAAAATACTAAATTGATAAACTGTTCGGCGTGATGATGTTGAATGTCTCCGACAGTGCGTGTAGTCCCATTTAGCAACTTGTTAGCAACCGTCTTTTTTAAGAAACGTAACAGCTTAAAAAACACGAGTGGGGTGTAACTGGTGTGTTTTATTTTGTAAAATAAAATGTGAAAGTAAATAGGGAATCTTATTTCACTATTTACAGGGTATCTGCAGAATTTTTAAAAAATAAATTTAAGGCAATTTATGACCCATTTTAAGAGCTGCACAAGTAAAATGAACACAGAATGAGCGGGGTTGGACAATGTCTATGGTAACATACAGTACTGAGCCATAAAATGACATGATTTACAGTTCAGACACAGGTTTTCACAAAAACAAAAATCTCATAAAAGAGCATTTCATGCTATAGACCATTTTTATGAAAAGAGATAAATCAAGCATATAAATTATGTTAATTTAAAACGTATAGACCATTTCAAGGACGTAAACAATAACAAAGGCGTTGGAACTCTCAATGCGCATGTCTGGCCCTGAAGCATTTCCGGTAGCGCCACTTTTAAATCTCAGATCTGTCAAAACAAGCGCGTAATATTTAAGTTATTTAATAAATAATTAAATAAACGGTGATTGGAATACCCTAAATATTTCTGAGGCGCAAACCTACAAAGAGCATTAAAAGTAGTCTTCCGGACAGCTCAAAGCGGCTCTGACTGATGCTGCCTGTGCGTGTATGCGAGAGATGACGGTAAATGTATCGCAGTCTGGATGCTTACAATTAACTGCATAGCGGAAAGTCTGGGATCATTTGTTCGTACAATGGATGACATCAGTCTTATGTTTGGTTAAACTGAATCTAGACAAACAGTGTCACTTACGTACTTATCATTGTTTGTCGCCAAGATGTCCGGGGAGCTGATTAGTTGACATTTCACTTGCATTGCTGGGTCAGTCTGTATATCTATGTAAATATTCTTCTCCATATTTATTTGTATAGCGCTTTTCACAATACATATAGTTTCACTGCAGTTTTACAGAGCATGCATGTATATTACAACGCTATATGAATGCTAATAATAAACTAATCACTACATGCCATTATTACTGATTTTATTTGTTTTAAAGTGTGTGCTTAGTTTGGTTGAGTTTGTTGCTGTGGAACAGTGCGAGAAAGAATTTGAATGCTCTATCAGCCATGTTGTCACAAATAAGATGAATGCAATTTAGTGCTGGCTACCGTGTTTTGCACACACCTTTATTAGTTTTTTTAAAAGATAAAAGTATAGCCTACATGCAGATTAATAAATGCACACACACTAAATACAGTATATATGTGGGTATACATGTTTTTATGCACATTTACTGTAAACACATACACATACAGTAGTACTGGTTAAAAGTGTGGGCACTATTACTATTTTTAATGTTTTTCCGAATCAGAATGAGCTTTTATTGCCAGGTATGTTTACACATACGAGGAATTTGTTTTTTTTTTGTGACAGAAGCTACCACATTGCAACAGAATGACAGCGACAGGAAAAAAAACAATAGAACAAGTAAATAAGGAATTACAATATACAAACTGACAATTGCATGTACAGGTATATAACAATAGACAGTTACATGTATAGGTATATTATGTGCAATTGAAATGTAGACTAAATATGTGTTTTAGATAAATAAGTGTATAAATAATGTGTGTTCCACAATTATTGTCAGGTGTTCATGAGATTGATGGCCTGAGGGAAGAAACTGTTCCTGTGCTGGCTGTTCTGGTGCTCAGAGCTCTGTAGCGTCGACCAGACGAGAAAAACAAAACAGACTTTTTGAAAGAAGTCTCCAATGCTCATCAAGCCTGCATTTAATTGATCAAAAATACAGACAAAAAGAGTCATATTTTGAAATAGTATTACAATTTAAAATAATGGTTTTCTATTTTAATGTGCTTTAAAATATAATTGATTTCTGTGATCAAATCTGAATTTACAGCATAATTACTCCAGTTATCAATGTCACATGATCCTTCAGAAATCATTCTAATATGCTTATTATCGGTGTTGGAAACAATTGTGCTGCTTAATATTTTTTATAACCTGTGATAATTTTAGGATTCTTTGAAGAATAAAAGAACAGCATTTATTTAAAATATAAATATTTTGTAACAACATGCTACTACTGTTCAAAAGTTTGGGGTCAGTATTTTTTTTTTTTTTTTTAAAGAATATTAATACATGTATTCAGCAAGGATTTTAAATTGATTTAAAAAGTGATAGTAAGGACACACTGTTAGGAAAGATTTCTATATTTTGAAAATCCCTGCCAGGATTCAATCAATCAATTCTGTATAAAGCATCACAGGTTCCAGAAAAATATTAAGCAGCACAATTTTTTCCAACACTAACAATAACCAAATATCAAATCTGCACATAAGAATGATCTCTGAAGGATCATGTGACAAGACGAGTAAAGGCTGATGAAAATTCAATATAGGAGACAATATTTCCTTGCCTGAATGGAAATGTTCGCTGTATATCCTGGAGCTGCTAGCTGCTATTCTGCTTCTCGCTTCACTGCTGCAATCCAGGCGCGTTTCTCGGAAATCTAACCCTTTAATTTCTGATTATTTATAAATGAATGTTAGTTCCAGCCCAGAGAGAGCACCCAACCACTGAGCAACAAGGATCTCAATTTTAATTTTGACAATTTAAACAGCAGGATTAAATAAATTATTGCAATCCTAATGTGTATCAAGCGCCTGCCGCCATTGTTTTGAATGCGCTCGAACATTAACCGGAAACGTCCGAGGACCAAAGACGTCACTTCCTCAAACAGCCGAATAGCCGTTGAAATGGTCTATAAATATTACCGTCTTCATTGTTTATATTTTTAGAAGGCACATTAACTTCTTTCTCGTTTACAACTCTGTGTTTGCTGCGTAAAAACATGAGTTGATATTTGCATTGATCTGACCATAAACAGCAAGAAAGGCTATTTGGAAATGCAAATTCATTCTCTGCCACGAGGTGGCGCTTTAGGAGCGCTGAAATATTGCTGTTTCCCCGGAAACGCTGTACACAAAGCAGCTCCGCGCTCATAAACGCTGCTTTATCAGGAATTATAGGTATATTGAGCGACAGCAAATAGCCTTGCAACTATGGGGGAAAAAAATTACCTATTAAGATTACAGTTAACTTAATTAAAATAACTTAATTAAAGATTACAAATATGTCTTTTTGTTTATTTTTATTTGTAGGCTGTTACATTTAATTAATTGATCAAATGGTGATTTCACATTATGCTTACAACCAGGGTTAGATGCATATGTGCTGTTCACTGTTCACCACCTGTCGTTCCCTCTGATTTTAGGGTTTAGTTAGGTTTAGGGCCAGAGGGACTATGTTTTCAGACAGGATCAATAAAATATGCTGATTTAGGAACAGGTCTTACTTGGCGAAATCGTGGCAGTTGTGTGTGTGTGTGTGTGTGTGTGTACTGGTTTTTGTGGTTTACGGGGACAAAATTTGTATAATGACATGGGTATGACAGAGGTATTACAATTTGAAGGTGGTTTATGAGGACACTGCCTATGTCCCCGTAATTCAAAAGGCTTAAAAAAACATACTAAATGGTGTTTTTTTTTTAATCTAAAAATGCACAAAGTTTCCTGTAAGGGGTAGGTTTAGGTGTAGGGTTGGTGTAGGGCAATAGCACATACAGTTTGTACAGTATAAAAACCATTACACCTATGGAGAGTCCCCACAAGGATAGCAAACCAGACGTGTGTGTGTGTGTGTGTGTGTGTGCTTTGGCTACTTTGGCTACTTGTGCGGTTATACATGACCAATAAGAACCCTTTTGTATTTTAACAAATCCATGATCTTTCCTTTAGAAGCACCATTTGTAGCTACTTTACGGTATTTTCTGTATTTCGCCCTTCAGTGTTACACAGCCTGTTATTTAATCCTCTGTCCACCATAACACTTATTTAAAAATACTGCCATAATTGCATGCAAGTCACAGAATTTGTCTACATACTTTTATTTAATAGCATATATATTGCAAGCTATTGACTGCAGTAGGACTTTGTAGCAATTGTGATATGAGACAAGTAAACTGAAAATGAACTTCTCACCATAGAAAGTGACAATCTGTTTTTTAGTTATTCAAAAGTAAAGACAATGTATAGGTTGGCCTAAGAGTGATGTTCCATCATGAACAGTGTGGTCCTTCTAACATAGCAAGCGATCTTGGCCCAAATGTGGCCTCAAGCTGGCACTGCTGGCCTCCTGTTGGCAATGGCATGTACCCTTTCAGCTAGAGCTGGGCCATGTGTGGCAATGATGGAATAACATATTGCAATAAACATATTACAGAAACTTGAATGAAGTGTATCGTTTAAATTTAATCTTTGAAATGGCAAATCAAAACAGAATGAAACATATAATTTCAAAATTAAGCAAAAAATAAATTTAATTATATTATATATATATATTATTCTCAATACAAATATCTAATCTCAGAATCTTTAAATGTAGAGAGAGAGAGAGAGATCATTTAACTCAAGATCATAAAAGTATTTAATTTTTATTCAAATCTTCGGTATCCATGTGATGCTTTGTGTGAGGAACAGATCCAAATTCAAACCGTTCATAAGTGATATGTATCTCCTTCCTCTGTAGCTATAGTAACAGATTCAAAATTTGCTCTCCACCGACTGCGCTGATCAAAAGCATGATGGGAAACGACTGACTGACGACACAGCTTAATGCTCATTGGTTCAGACAACTGTGATGCTGCGTTCTCTTCTCAAATGTTTTATTTTTTAAATCTGATTTCATGCGATTATGTATCTAAATTATGCATGAATATTTCCAAACACCATGACAGTGCGATCTCTGGGTAAGATATGTGATTGTTGCCATATTTGAATAAAAATCTAAAATACATGTTTCTATTGAAGTAGAAATGGATGACAAATACGCATTTCGTATGGAATTAAATGTGCTTGCCGTCTAGTCTTGAATAGGAGCGCTTCACAATGATGAACCGAAACTCAACGAACTGAGTCACAAATATGATAAATATATCTATAGAAAGCTTTAAATTACTACTTTAAAACGAAATAATTCAAATCGAAAACAAAAACTCTTTCATTATGTAATCCGTAAAGATGCATTTCTCTCTAAAGGCACGTACAATGAGGAGATGGCGAGTCATTTTTCATCACCGTCTAAAATATAAAAATAAGGAAAAGCCTACAACAACAACAACAAAATTTACCAAAACAATATTATATATATATATAGTCTACATGGAAAAAAACTGTTAATGTAATTAATTGGTTCTCTAAAAACTACAAAAAATGTATTATTAAAGCCAGTATTTTTTTTAACAATGTTGTTTCCACAAATATCACACACACACACACACACACACACACACGTGCAGTTCCCCCTTCAATACCCCCCAGTTGGAATGACACCATATAAATGTAAAAACTATGAGAATTTATTTGAATTTATTATTGAAAGTTTGACATCAACAAATGCATAAAAAAACACTTTAGAACCTCTAAGAACTCCCAGGACCTCAGGTTTATCCTAAAAGAGGACAGAAAAAAGGAAAGAGAGATAAAGAGGGGACACATATAGACACATAGTTAGTCAGATCTCAGTGAACTCAATGGTAAATGGTTAATTTGGAGCATATACCTTAAGAAGAATTTCTTTGTTGTAGGACCTGCTCTCTTCTTCCATGCCTTCTGTTTATAAACTTCTCAGTTTCTCCATCCAGCACACTGCAGTATTTGCAGAAAAATAAATAAATATATGTTTATAAAAAATATATATCAGAATCAGAAAGAGCTTTTATTGCCAAGTATGCTTGCACATACAAACAATTTGTTTTAGTGTCAAAAGCTTCCAGTTCACAGAGACAACAACGAACACACAGACAATAAAAATAAGATGAGAATAAAAAGGCATTTAACTGTTCTGTAGATTGCCTGGGAAAGAAACTGTTCACACACTGTGTGTGTGTGTGTGTCAGTCTGGTATGTGGCACAAGTTTGCCTATTTAAACATGAAGCTGGTTTTCCTAACTTAGCATAAAGACCAGGTAGGAAGAAAAAGTAATCACAAAAATATTAGAAGAAATATAACAGGAACATTATTACACTATTCACATAATATGTTGTGTAATTAAGTAATTAAAATTCACTAACAAACTACAAAATACATAACTTTTAAAACAGATCAGATAATGCAAGCCTGTTAAATAAATAAATAAATAACTGCTGCATGACATATATTTAATGAACCTAAATAAAAAAAAATTGAGAAAATGTTTGACAGTCAGCTTAAAAAATATATACTTACAAAGCCAAAGACTGTTCTGTGCTGTGCTGAGCTGTGCTGTGGTGTGGAGGCTTTGGGGTGCAGCAGCTACTGACACACAAACAAAGGGGAGAAAAGAAAAAGCCTCACTCAATATCAGATAATGTTTGTACAAACAGAACATGGCAAATCAAAGATGCAGGATGACTGCTTGACTGATGACTTACAACAATCGGATGACAATCTGAAAAAAGAAAGAAATAAAGAATAAATATTTTTATTATTGAAAATAATTATAATTTTACTTGAATATGACTTATTTCTTCCCTGGTGTATACACATGCATAATGTTTTACTTTTATTGTAATTATTTGTTATTAAAAAGCAGAAATGTTATTATTTTTACTATTATTATCTCATAAGGATAGGCTACATTGGCTTGTGTGAGTCTTCTGTCTCTCGCTCGCTCTACCACACACGCTGAGAGAGAGAGAGAGCGCGCGTTCAGTCAAGTCAAGTCACCTTTATTTATATAGCGCTTTTACAATACAGATTGTGTCAAAGCACTTAACAGTATCAAATTAGAGGATAGAGTGTCAGTAATGTATAATGATAAGATTAAACACTCAATTTTCAATTTTCAGTTAAAGGCATTTCATTATTGAATTCAGAGAGGTGTCAAATGTCTAGCTCAGTTTAGTTTAAATAGTATCTGTGCAATCAAATCGGCGATAATCGCTAGAAATTAAGTGTCCCTAACTGAGCAAGCCAGAGGCGAGTCAGTGTCGCGTGCTCTCACTCAGACAAATCTGTGAGACAACACTGCTTAAATGTGAAAATATTAATTGTAAATGGCCTTGACCGACGTCACACAGAACGGCATTAACGGTAATTAACGGAGCTGAAGAGCGGGCCGTAAAAAATAAAGACGGAACGGCTCGTTTGAACAGTGAACAGTAGGCTTATGGTACATTTAAATGACAGGCCGTCGATTTTATACTTATGTACACAAAAAATACTTTACCTGGTGAAAGCTCTCCCGTCAGGCGATGTCCACTCAGAGTCCGGCTGTGCGCGTGATGTGACGACCGCAGCTTATATAACCTCCGGTTCTTTTCGCGGGCTTTTTTTTGTTTTTGTTTTAAATAATCTAAGATGTAGGCTACATTTAAATCATTACCTCATGTTATATTTTTCCTGGCAAAAAAAAATTAAATTAAATAAAATGAAATAAATTACACACACACACACACACACGCATGTTTGTTTTTGTGAAAAGTGGGGACATCCCATAGGCGTAATGGTTTTTATACTGTACAAACTGTATGTGCTATTGTCCTACACCAACCCTACACCTAAACCTACCCCTTACAGGAAACTTTCTGCTATTTCAGATTTTCAATACACTCCATTCTGTGTGTTTTATAAGCGTTTTGAAAAGTGGGGACATGGGGTAATGTCCTGAAAAGTCACCTTCTCCTTGTAATACCTGTCATACCCTTGTCATTATACACATCTATGTCCTGATTTGTCACAAAAATGCAGTAGCCCCTCACTGCAGAACAAAGGTGCATGCATACACACACACACACACACACACACACACACATATATATATATATATATATATTGTTACAGTTATTAATAATACAGTTTCACTCACTGATTTCAGAAGATGGCAGCAGAGAATCACTTATTGGCTCATTCTACCCACTAGCCTAAGTTTTGCTGTGGTACTTTTATTTGGACATAATAAAATCGCTATTATAACATCTGAAATCATATTTTGTAAAAGTTTACCACTTGTTACTGAGGTATCAGTTTTTGCAATCACACACAGTCAGAAAGTGTCAATTTAGATTAAGGGAACATTTTTAAATTATAAGCAAAGTCCATTTGAGGTCAGCCTAAAAATTAATAGAAATATTAATTAAAATAATAATAAAATTGAATAAATAACTTTGACAGGCAAAAGGTTTACAACTCTAAAGTATTTTGTTTAAAAATATATATTTTTGTAATTTTATAATTCAGCCTAATTGATTGATTGTGTGTGTAAAGGTTTAATTTTTTTTAATTTTTAATTGTGGGGACCAAATATTCAGATAAGGAGCAAATAAGGAGTAAAACCTGAATTTTTGACATTTTAGGACTGAGACTTCTGGCCCACAGTCGGGCTGAATGTGGCTAAATGTGCCGTTTCTCAACCAGAATCGGGCCAGATCCACAGATCCAAAACCTAGCCAAATCTGGCAACCATTACTGGGCCAGGCCGTACCTGGCTCAATTCTGGCAAGCCGCTGCCAGCACACAGCCGAGTGAGCCGACACTCAGCCGCATTCGGCCTGATTCCGCTGGCTACCTGGGATGCTGGTGACCAGCATCACCAGCAAGACCAGGCTGGTAGACCAGCATCACCAGCAAGACCAGTAGACCAGCATCACCAGCAAAACGATGCTGGTAGACCAGCATCACCAGCAAGACCAGTAGACCAGCATCACCAGCAAGACCATGCTGGTAGACCAGCATCACCAGCAAGACCATGCTGGTAGACCAGCATCACCAGCAAGACCATGCTGGTAGACCAGCATCACCAGCAAGACCAGTAGACCAGCACCAAACCAGCATATACCAGCATAGACCAGCACCAAACCAGCATAGACCAGCATAAACCAGCATGGGAATTACGCTGGTCTATGCTGGTTTTTCCAGCAGGGTATAGATACTATAATGTACTATAAAAAAACATACCGTGTTCGTACTGTTATTTTGTTGTTGTTCTCAACAGTCTTTCGTGGGCTCATTTTGTTGACTGTCGCTATAGAAACAGATAATCCCCAGTTGGAGGACGTGAACAGCCCCGAGTTGAACGTCACGTGTTATCATCTCGGAATTACGGTAATTACGATATGGCGTGAACGCAGCATAAGTCTATGGCACTCGACGAATCCTCGATATCAAGAACACATCCGGGAACTTTCATGCGTCCTCTGTACTTGCTTTCTTGAGAATTGGAACTGAACTTCGACGGTTGATGTTGACGTAGAACGAGAACACTTTAGCTGCGTCCCAAATGACACACTATACACTTATACACTATGTACTTATGCACTATGCACTCAACCCTGTAGTGTATGAATTATATAAGGTTATTTTGTCATTAATAATCGGAGTCTGATAGCCCCGCCCCCTTCGCGACGTAATTAAAGCTGCGACAGTTCAGTGCATGAAGTGTCCAACATTCCACACTTCATTTTTTCGGGTATTTAAAGTGCACTTTTTCTTTTTGGAATTTTCAGTGTGAACGCACTACTTGCACTATTTATACTACAAAACGTCATAAATAGTGCATAAGTATGCGATTTGGGACGCAGCTAAGGACGCAAGATTGCTGAAGAACGCATATCGAGAAACAGCCTTAAATTAGGCCCTGCTCCTGGCGCTAAACTATTCAGTCAGAGGACCGCGACTGCAACGCATGGTCATTTGGACTACTGTAAATTCTTGTGATTACACGTGTCTGTCTGTTACATTTCTCATATAACGTTAGACTGTACTTTATACACTCACTGATTTTTTTTCTTTATAAAAATAAAACATTTTTAATGCAAAGATTAAATGATTTGTGGATTTTAAGGCTGATTTTCTATTCTATATAAAATTACAGAGTTTGAATGTAAAAATACACCTAAATATAAAACCAATAAGATTTACTTTAAAATTACAAAAAAAGAACATTAAATTGATAGAATGGACATAAACATGTAATATAATGAACTACGTACATTTTTTAATTGCAGATAATTTTTTGTAATTTTACGTAAATTGTACATAATTTAAGAAAACTTAAAAAAAATACTGTATAAATAAAATATTTAAAATGAGAATTACTGTTGTTTATCATTAATGGAATAATACTTAAAATAGCAGTCAAGTTGTTAATTTACAGATATTGTTTGTAATTTTACAGAGTTTTGAACATAATTTAAAATAACACAAAAATACTGTAAAATAATACAGTAATTGTCCTGTAGGCCTATAAAAAGAAAAAAAATACTGTAATTTGTCTTTAATGATATAGTACCTAAAATAACAGTCAAGTTGTTAATTTACAGATATTGTTTGTAATTATACTAAGTTTTGAATGTAATTTGAAATAACAGAAAACTACAGTAAAAAATTTAGTTATTTTCTGTAAAATTATTTATTTATTTTTTTTACAGTGTATGGTATTCCTGCTTGCGAATGTTGTGATTACATCTGTACATTTCCTTCAATGCTAAATTTGAAACAAAGATTCTGTGATTATGTAATCGTCTACAGGTTCACCACAAAACGCTTCGGTTGATTTGAGTTCGAATCCCGACACGTGACCCTCCCGCTTTTCTCTCTTAAATATGAAAAGCAGGGGCGTTTCTAGCCATTCGTTGGTACTGAGGCGCAACTGTACACTGCTGAGCTGCTTTACTGTGACAAATGATAGGCATTGGTTTTGTTTAAGATCCACTTCATTAGTGCTCCATTTGTTTTCGGTCTTATAAGATATCTTGTTACTATTTCGGTGTGAGAAACTACTACAAACGAGTGAGTGAACTGTCCCAATAAATCAAACTGAATCGCGAACACTGTCAGATCTTTGTGCAAATCAGTTTTAAAAAGAGTTACTCATTCACGAATCTGGCATAACTAGTTGTTATTCCAAACTGCCACTGAAAAACACACTGAGCATTACTGCTGAAATATTATCGGAGAAAATGGTTCCCAGGTCAGTATACAGTAACATTCATTACCCGAACAAACCAAAAATGGCTGCAAAAGATTTTCAATATTAGTCTGCTTTTATGTTGCATTTTTGAGGGGAATTTGGACACTCTGCGTTTGCATTCTATGAAAAAGAGCCGATTGGATTCTTAAAACCATTTCCTTTTTTGATTCACAGTCACTAGATCATATAGATTTTGAACAGAATGTTTGTTTAGGGATGATGAATTATCCCTTTTTATAACAAGCGTTAAGAAGACAAATAGAAGCATTTCATGTAAACGTCCCAAAAGCAATTGAACTGTAAATATTTTCACATTTCTTGCCTCCAGCACAACTATAGGCCTATTTCACATGCCAAAGAAGCCCTTTCCCGTCTATGCTGAGCAGCATTTTTTATAAAGCTGGGAATTAAAAAGTGCTTTAGAACTTTACCATTTAACACAGGCTCAGGTCAGACTATGTCATGTTAAACTTCACACAAAATACCTTTTATTTGAGCATGTAACAGAGCATTCAATGTACAGATGTACTTTATTCTTTCTAAGACATTGCACTGCTTGACTCATGCACGTAGCCTACATTGTGTGCACTAAACTGTAATAGGAGATGTGCATTTGTAACTGGGTGTAAAATTGCTAGAAAGAATGGGCCAGTACTTGTTTTATAAGGTAAACAATGTGCTATTCAAGGTTGCTGGGTTGTGATACTATTATCCCATAATATATCCCGCAGCCTTTACAAGTAATTCGCGTGCAATGTATCTGGTTGCCATGGCAGCCTCAGGCGCTTGCTGCTGCTCTAATTATAGTAAAACCGCCTTTAATTGTACACGGATTGTGACTTTGTACGTTACTACAGAAATGCTAAAATGCAGACCAGCATCCCCCTATTGGTACTATTGTACCATTTGTAGCTCAGCCAAGGAAATGCAATGGCATGAAGAACATGTGAATTTTATGTCAGTGTCATTGGAAAAATATGCTTATTTTGTTAATCGTGAACAGAATGAGTGCCAGTAAAGGGCTCATACTTAAGCTTGACTACATTCTTTTGGCCTTAAAAACTATTTGACGTCAATTATTTGATTGCCAAACAGATCCAAAGACATCATGGAAAATTCCTGTAAACCTTTGGCAATCCCTAAACGCAACAGACCGACAAAATACAGCATTTTTGTTTTTTTTATAAATGTGTTAGTGATAAGTCTCTTATGCTCAACAAAATACAATAAACGCAATAATATTGTTAAATATTCCAACAATTTAAAACTACTTTTTTTTTCTATTTGAATATATTTCAAAATGGGATTTAGTCCTGTGATGGCAAGGCTGCATTTTTGTTCTATTCCTGCACTATTATTTCATTTGTTTTCATGTTTATCGGTATGAGGGCATTAAACACTAACAAATATGTTCTCGTATTTTCCTGCATCACACCACATTTTAGTTTCCATCATCGAATGCATCATCTTACTCATGATCTCGGTTTATCATACCAGCACAAAAATAGATTCAGACAATGACAGTGACAGTTCATCTGTTTACTTCTGTGTTCCAGGTCCAACTAGTTCATTATCATAAAAAATTCCCAAGGTGCGGTTCCTTTGCTTAGCCTGACTACGTCATACTTCGTACTTGGTATTACCAGGCTATCCTTTGCTTGCACGAGCCAGCAAATTTTTTATGAGTTGAAAAGAGATTTGGGAATTGACTTCCAAATCTCTCGAGCTTTTACTGCCCTCTTCTGGAGAAGCAAAGCACTAGAGGTAAATCGTGAAGCTTTTCATGCATTCATACACCTCCTACATCCATCACATTGTTTGTAGGGTGGATTTATTTAGTACAATAATTAATATTCTTAACTGAATAATATATTAATTAGTGAGTATGTTCATAAATATTTGCCATTTCAATTACCAACTCTGAAGATCAATTCAAAAACTATTTTATTGTCTCTGAACCTCCACGTCATCCCGGTTAAAAAGGGATGCCCAAACAATAACAGAAAAGTTCACACAGCTCTTAATAATATATAGTTATATATTTATTCATACTGCCATATCCATTTATATTGGTTAATTGTAAAAAAAAAAAAAAAAGTCTTTGTGAAGGTTTCAATCCCCAAGGACCAAAATCAATCAGAGTTCATGTCCACGTAACCCTGATCACTCATTTTACTGTCTCAAACTGTGACCCCCAGATTGTAAATGTGTCAAATTTGTAAAATCAGACTCCACAACTTATACACACTCATTGATAACAAGTGCACAGGTAACTATGTTGATTGAGAGGGTGCCCTCAATGTGTTTGTTTGTGTGTGTGTGTGTCATATATATATATATATATATATATATATATATATATATGAGAATGTGAGAGAGATAGAAAGAAAAACAGACTTAAACAGAAAAACAGAGCTTATTAGGCATCAACGATGAGGTAAAAAATCAAATAAAACAGCCAAAAGCAGGAACAAGGGACAGACATTTTTTTGAACATAACATGAGCAAACTGCATTGATGATTACTATTTAGGGTATTGTTGGCTATAAAGAAATGATGTCAGTGTTTTGAGGCCTTTCCAGTACGTGAGCTAGTTAAGTTAAACAAGTCAACTCGAGATGTCTGTGACACTAATGTTTAAAAATGACAATACTTGTATTATGGAGTTTATACAAGCACATGAGTCATACTGTGTCTTAGTGCAACTGTTTGGGATTCATTCTCTCACTAACTGCAATATTAATAAAGGACAAATGTGAGGAAGGGACACTGGAGAAAATCAGTGTTACACTAGCATTATAGTGACAGGAAGAAAAATAGAGCATCGTGGCACAGTCCTAAACTTTGTTGGGAGTGTGATAAGATCATGTTTTTAGTAACAATTGAACTATTTCTTCAGTTCACAAGCTTCCCAAGAGGAATTCCACAAAGCATGACACCTAGTCATGTGTAAACGGCGTGTACAAGACGTCAGTGATGGATGAAAGTGATAGTCCACCCAAAAATTAAAACTGTGTAATCATTCACTCCTCAAGTTTTTTCAAACCATTTTTTCTTCTCTTAAACTCAAAAGAAGATCCTTTGAAGAATACAGGTAACTGAACAGTTGATAGCCACTGACTACAGTTGTATTTTTGTACAATGGCTACCAGCTCCTTGGTTACCAACATTCTTCAAAATTATCATCTTCTTTTGTGTTCAACAGAAGAAATAAAGAAACTCAGGTGTGAAACAACTTGAGCGTAAGTAAAGGAAGACAATTTTTTGGGTGGACTATCACTTTCACCTTAAAAAAACATTTAAGAAACAACATTTCAAAGTCACATTTCACCCTAAACTCAAAAGCAATTTGTAGTGACGTTTTCATAATGTTTCCTTAATTGTATGGAAAACAATGTCACAATGCAGAAATCTTATTTGTCTTAAAATAAGCTTCATTTCTTTATGGACAACATAAAATCGTACTTTTTGATATTCCGTGACTATTAGACCAGACCAGAATGACCAGAACCGTTGGATTGGAGGAAGTGGCCTTATTTCCCCAGGATGACTCAGGTTTTTAATGTAAATACTTCCTGAACTGGATGACTGAAAGTTTTAGCGTGCCTGAAGAAAGCACAAGAATCTGTTCAACAGCAGTATGTAACAGCTTTTTCGTGCAGTTAGGCTGCAATTTGTCTCTGTATAGATTGTTATTTTATGTAAAGAAGATTGCACCTTTGTGTAGCTCTGAGAGCATTTTGTTGATCAACGATTGTCTTAAACCTGTTAAAGTTGCTTGCAAATGAACTCCACTGAAAGTCGCGTGTGATAACTTACATATGCACACAATATGAAGAATCTCAGGTGCCACAAAAATGATTGAAGGGATAGTTCACCAAAAACTGTACAATCCTGGTAGCCAAATAGTTGACGTTAGCCATTGACTTCCATAGTATGGAGAAAGAAATAAAAAACACTGGAAGTCAATGGCTGCCGTCAACTTGAAGGACATCATTTTCATTTTTGGGTGAACTGTCACTTTAAGTTGCAGTAAATCACAGAATTGTGTCACAAAACACACGGCTGAAAATGATCACGCCAATGTAAAAAAAAAAAAAAACACTGGTCTGGACAAACATATCTCTGATTGCAAACAGAACATCACCAAAAAAAAAAAAAGAAAAAAGACAAAGCACCTGATGACACCTACAAGTCTCATACAATCACAACATACAGAAAACCTGCTTCAAAACACGGCTTTTTATTGCATATATGACTGATCTGCTGAAATACTTTCCTCTAAAGTGTGTGACAGAAACAAAATGTGTTAAACTACAGCTGGCGTTCAGTGCATTAATCCCAGCTGCAGTGCTCTCTGTCTAAAGTGTACGAGTGTGAGTACTTTTTGAAGAAACTGAATGTAAATTAACGTAAAAGTGGCTTAATGTAATTGCAGTTTTCATCAAGTGACATTATCTGAAACATTTAATGCTTTTATGCCACAAAACGGCATACAGGCCACCACGTCACCTCCAGCTCATCCATATACTTCCATAAAGCCCTACTGAAATATTCTACATATATAGCAACTCATTTCAATATGGACGTTTTCTAATGCTTACCTACAGAAACTCATGAAAAGAAAAACAGACACTAACCTTTCCACAAGTGGACTCACAGGGACACCGACTCAAAACAGAGGCTAAACTGAAAAGACCACAGTCATGACGAAAACAAGTACAAACAAACAAAACATTTTAAAACAAACGCCTTTGATTGTTTTCATAACTGGAGTACATCTGCGCACAAATCTGGATGTTTGTGTACTTTACAAGCCAGCGGATGATTCACGAGCGCATTGATTGTAAAGTACATGCTTACGGTTGATTATTTGCTCGCTTTGTTTTTGTGGATGAAGAACAATCAGCAGAGACTTGAAAACAAACAGACCTAAAACCATCAGGCCTCATTCATGAAACACAAGAACAAATTCATTTCTGTGTAAAAAAAAACATTCCTTCAAACATTTCAGTTTACTTAAAACTGTTTTTTTTTTTCCAGCTATGAAGACTTATATTTCATCGGCAAGTTTAAAATGTTCTTTACAACTTTATTATCCTGCATTCACTTTTGTTTCACTTTTAAAATGTCTATATACATTTATAGATATTTCCTTATTTTAATTAATCTAAAATTATGAAAATCCATCATCAAGACATTTTTTAGTTTTAACTACATCGATAGTTTTAATGTAGTTAAAACTAATTATGATATAAACATAAACCACTTCGATGTTTGCCATTTATCTGAGTTGCCTGAGACGACGTATGAGACATAAACAAATAAAAGTCATATTTTATACTAAAGCTAAATGTTTGTGTGAAGATTGTTTTAAGTTCATTTCAGTTGTAAGTTTTTTTCTAAAGCCTAATAAAGTTTAAAAATGATGGCTTTCATTTATGCAGTAATGTTTAATGGCTACAATTATTCAATTCATCCTTAGAAATTGTGAAAAAATAATTTAATACAGCACCAATACAATATTGGTATCACTGATATAGAGTAAAAAGAAGCCATTAAACAAATATTTAAAGTATCTTTATGTTGCATTAATGTGGAGATTCAGTGTAAAAATATGCATTACAATATAAAAATACCAAATTTTAGTGTTTTACTAATATGTGAATTTTTAATGTGGTTATTATATATTACGTGAACATGTATACATATATATATATATATATATATATACACACACACAGAAGTGCTAGTTAAATATCAGTTGAACAGGGTTTTTCTTTTTTTTTGTGGCATCAAGCTGTAATTTTGTCAAATTGTCATTTTTCTGAATCACATCATTTTCACCATATTTCAAAGTATGTTTTTGGTATTCATTATTACATTTTGTATTCAAATTAATTTAAATCAATTTTTGAAAATGTGAAAAAAAGAAGTGTGTTTTAAAGACTACAAGGCCCAAAGTCCCCATTGGTGAACTTATGGATTTATGAGAGAAATTCATTCTGCTTGTTTCATGAATGAAGCCCACTGCCGTTCTCTCCATGATCACGAATGACAGATTTTCACACACACGAGATGCATGAGATGTTGTAATCTCATGCATGACACACACTCATCAGCTCGATACAGTTCCGGTTTTCCCTCTCGCCTTATTTACTTACAGCCTAAATTTTTAACCTCACATCTGCCCCTGCATCTGAAACTCTGGCCCCTTCCGAAGAGATTATCAGGTAAAGACTGATAAAAATTTAAAAAAGAGACTCGGAAGACAATCATGCTTCGAAAACATTCAGTCTCTGCTCTAAGTTTAACAAAGCCACTGAGAGCAACACAGACAGGGAGAAAGAGAGAATCTGTTTGTGTATGAATGAGAGAGATGTGTCTGAATGTGTGTTCAAAGCTGGGTTCCTCAGGGGCTCACAGGTTACTGTGTGTTATAGAGGAGGCATGAATCCATGAGCTGGTTACCGTGTGATCGTCTCCTGTTTACCATGATCTCCAATCAAATTGAGGTGGTCCATCCAAAAACAAGGAACACCACGATGACGTTTTGTCACCACTGTTCTCTTCTCCAAATAGTTTCTGATGAACAAAGTAGCACATTCCCCAATTCGTCCACTTTAATTACCATAAAAGTCTTGTATAAAGCCATTGAATGGACTGTAGTGTTGATTAAAGCTCATGACTGGGTGTCGGGTTCATCTCTCTGCCGCTCCCATCCGATCTGACCAGGGATCCACCAGCATGTGCTCTAGGTAGATCAGAGGGTGAGAGGTCAAGATGCACAGTCCGTTTTACATCATAGAAGGATACAGCAGCGACAGAATCTCTGGCGGCTTCCGCCCACCGATGGAGGCGGAGTCACTGGTGCAAAGTAGGCGTGAACTTTAATGTTGGGCAAGTGAGTCTACAGAGGATGCAAGAAAAAAGGAAAACGATTCAAAAATTGTGGATGTACACCTGGCAGGAAGCTCACCAACATATGACAACTTCCCGCCCTCCAAGACTGCTTATTTATGAAAAATAATGAATGCTAAAATGTTAAAACTCAATGTTACCATAAATAAACGTCAACAGATGCAGCAATTCTGCATGGTGGCAAAAACAACCAAAGTTTAAACTGACATGTTAGATTATATCTATCCATTTTGAGATTGTGAGTGCAGGTTGAGGACTGTGCTGTGTTAGCACCCTCGTGTCAAAATCAGTGCTGCTATTCTTACAAGTATTTTGTTATCCGAAATAAAGCTGAAATCAAATAAAAGTAGAAATATTAGATGAACGACTTAAAAATTTGAAATTAAAATATGCTAAAGTACTAAAATGACTAAAACAGAAAAAAAAGTTCATTTGAAATGTTTTTTTTTTTTTTAATAATAAAAACAGCAAAAGCACATAAATTACTGAAAATAAGACTAAAATTACATTTAAAGAAGACAAAAATGTAAATAAAACGCCTCTAAGACTAGCTTGCTCTATTCTTTTTCTAAAAACAAAAAAACAAAACCTTGCTACGTGTACTGCATTAAGCTAACTGAGACTCGTTATAGCACTTGCATATCATTGCTCTTTTGTTGATTTTGATTGCTTCCATTGTCCTCATTTGTAAGTCGCTTTGGATAAAAGTGTCTGCTAAATGACTAAATGTAAGTGTAGAAAATGTGCAATAGTTCAAATAATCCTACAATTTACTTTACAAAAAAAAAAAAAAAAAATGATTCTAGGTTGACTCAGATTTAAATTTACGTAAATACTAAGGTCAATTATTTGAAAATTCACTCACTTCTCCAGTTACATTTATATTTGCACCATTTATTATGAACTAAACCAAAATCACAGTGAATAGATCCCGATTTGCATGATGCATCACCCACTTTAGTCAAATATTTACACTCGTGAACCCATTTCTTGGGACCATACTGAGCACTGCAGCCAATCTCATGGCAATTTGTAAATTTTCATACATATTTTATGAGTTGCACAATTCGTATGAATTTGTACGAATGACCTACACCTAACCCCACCCCTAAACCTACCCGTCAGTGGGGTGTAGACAAATCGTACGAGTGAGGTCGTACGAATTCGTACAAATTAGCCTCCTCTTAAAATAAGTACGAATTGGTTGTGAGATAGCGTTGGCACTGCAAATCAATCCCAAATGGTTTTATTTTTAGTAAAATCCACAAGGTTAGAAACAATAATACATTGCGGTTCCCCACTGAGCACAAGCAAAAGCAGGGCTTACCCTCAAGCGCTTGATGCCGGCGCGGGTGATCTGTTGACAGTCGTACAGCTCGATGCGGTCCAGGCTGTGACAGGTTTTCAGATGTTCTAAAGACGCGTCTGTAATGAGCGGGCAGTTGTCGAGCTCGATCACCTCCAGTCGGTCGTGAGCGCAGGGTCCGCTGCCCAGCTGCCTGATGCCATCATCAGTGATAAGCTCACAGTGAGACAAACTCTGCAACACGCCAGAGAACCAAACACATAAACTAGTCCATAACACTCAAGAAATGTCACAATCATATATAGGAATATTCGTGGAGAAAAGCCCTGGAGACAGATGAGTGTATCAAAATGTGGTCATTTTCTCTCGTTTTATTTTTTAAATAACTGATCACACTAAATTAAAGCATTAAATTGACAGCACTAATCAAAATCGTGATGAAATAGAAGTAGTGACAGATCTTTTCTTCTGTATTGTGATAATATAAAATGACAAAACATATGCACAAATTAACTAAGATCTATAACACGCATTTAGAAAACAGAATTTTCATGCTGACTTTAAAACATGCAGTGTCACTTTTGTGGTTTAATCCTCACCAGAACCTGGAGTCGAGGGCAGTGTATAGAAAGCTGGATGAGCGTTCCATCTGTAATCTTTAGAGAAAGATGTAAAATTATATTAAAGAGAGTGAGAAAATAAAGCCGTGAGTTTTTAATGTGATAATTACATTGTTGTATGTTTGCATCGATTTCTGTCCAAAATAACAAAATAATTTGAATAATAATATTAACATATATTATATTTTTCAAAATATATAGTTATAAATAAAATACAAAACGGGAAATAATATTAAGAACTTTAAAAGCATATTTTATGATCTAGGTGGTACTCAACATATGAAAGCCTGTTTTTGCCATGGAATAAAAAGAATTTAAAAGAAAAAAAGGTAATTGCGACTTCATCTATAAATTCTGACTTTTTTCTTGCAAAAAGTCAGTGTATGTATCCAAATTCTGATTTATAACTTGCAATTCTATGTTTTTACAGTATCTCTCAATTCTTACTAGTGCTGTCAAACGATCAATCGCATCCAAAATAAACGTTTTTGTTTACATAATATATGTGTGTACTGTGTATATGTATTATGTATATATAAATACACACACACGTATATATTTCAGAATTCAGAAAAAAATTATGTTTATATATGAAATATATTTATTTATAATATAAATTATATGAATATAAATATAGCCATGTAAATATTTTCAATATATACTGTATGTGTGTGTATTTATATCAAGTCAAGTCAAGTCAAGTTGAGCTTTATTGTCATTCCGCTACATGCGGGGGCATACAGTGGAACGAAATGTCGTGCCTCACAGGACCACGGTGCTACATAAATACAGGAATACAGCAGTGAAGTAAAACAATATAAACCTATACACAACTATCCTACTGATAGATTTGACTATAAATATGCTATATATGAAAGAATTTTTTACCTATACATAAACTAAAAAATACAAACAATACAAACTATACGAGTGCTTCAGATAAATACTGTACATGTGCGAAGAGAAACATTGTGAGTCAGCAGCTGGCTGGGGAATAGTGCAGGATGATTTGTAGTGCATGAGCATGTAAACATATGTATATTACTGAGTCTGAGTCTATATACATAATAAATATACACAGAACACACACATATATTATACAAACTTTTATTTTGTATGCGATTAATCGCTTGTCAGCACTAATTCTTACTTTTATCCTCAAGAATTGTGAGACAAAAAGTCACAATTTTCATGTTTTATTCCATGGTGGAAACAAGATTCCACATCTAGTAGTATTAAATAAAAACACAATCATCATAAAAACTAAAATTTTAATTTAAAAGATACATTCAGGCTTACAATTTAAAACCTTTTCAAACATTTATAAGGTCTTTGTTTTTATGATTTGGAAAATATTACTCAAAGAATGAGTTGTTTGTATGAATTAGTTTTTTATTTTATATTTTATTGTATTTAACTAATCAAAGTTAATAAACAAATAATTATTATAAAAATATTAAATTCCTTTTTTTATATAAAAAAATAATCCATACTTTTCAAGTTCCATTAAAATTTCACCCATTTCAAATTTTCCTAGATTTATTTCAGAATTATCAACAGCAAAAGTGACTAATCACTTCAATGGGCAACAAAAATACTTTATAGAGCGTTTTATCAAATTGAATGTTCTTACTGTAGAATTAATAACATTTAATACTGTATGTAACAATATTTTAATATTATTATGCGTTACTCTCTTAATGCCAACCCATTGTGACTCACCTGTACACACTCTTCTAAATCCATCTTTTCTAATTCATGACAATTCTGTAAAAAATGAAAGAGTGAGAGAAAAGAAGAGGAAACAACAAGCTGGATTTGTGTTGTTAGAAGCTCAGCGCAGACAGAGGTTTGAGCTGTGCAGTGTGTTTGTGGGATTGTTTACTCACCCGTGCTAGTGAGGTGAAGCCTACATCTGTAAGCTGAGAGCAGCGAGCCACCTCTAATATTCTACACAGACATGGACAACAATGATGCATCGTTTAAAAGAGGAGAAAAACTGGGTTATGGTGGATTGCAGCTGATGTGTGGGTTACACACCTGAGGCGAGGGCAGTTTTGGCCCAAGGCGTTGAGAATAGCGTCTGTGATGTTTGCACAGCCTGACACACATAAAGACTGCAGCCGATGGCACCCGCGACAGATGGTTATGAGACCTTCATCTGTGATCTGCTGCTTGATTCACACACAGAGACAGAGCTGCATGAGGAACCCATCCGCAGGACATATTCACACCCGACCCCTGTACGACTGAATGTGTGCGACTTACTGAACACGTCTGTAAATTGAGTGTGACCAGCTCTGGACAGTGTGCTCCAATATGCTGAAGTGCTTCATCATCCAACTATGAAGAGAGAAAACATAAGAGAGAGACAGATAATGAATGGATTTAAAGGGACGGTTAACCCCCCCAAAAGATTATTTACCCTCATGTTGTTTTAAGACCATTTATTTTTATGCAGAGTTTTTGCAGAAGCAGTGACAACAATTACCATAAAATTAAACATATTTGAAGTCTTCTGAAACTATATGATAGCATACAGACAATGTTTATGGTGTCTTTTGTTGTCACTATGCAAAATCCCATATAACAACACATGAACCACGTTTTTAGGTTATCTGACAAATAATTTTTTACACTTTGTACTAACTTTGTGATCCATTCATTTCATTTGTGTAATAATGTAAATTAGCTTTTTATATATTTCTGTATGTTTTATTTTAAGTTTTAGAAATTTTGTCATGTGCTTCTGTCATTTTATGACAATATTTCTGTATAAATTTTAAATATATTCAAATATCTTTTTTTTATTTTTTATTTATATATTACAGTTTTTCGCCAGTTTTTGTTTTTCGTAAATTTCTGCTTTATTTTACAGTTTATTTCATTTGTGTTTCAATCAATGCTATACATGTGGGTCAGGAATATAAAATGTATTAATATTCTGACCTAGCTTTTAGTTAGTTTTTATGGTTTCAGTTTTAATTTCGTTTTCTAAATGTCTACTTTTCTAGTTTTTTCAGCAGTATTTCAATTACCTAAAAATTTAATGAATGAATGAAAAATATTTTTATAGTTTTAGTTACAGTTCACAATACCATTGTGAAAAAGTGCCAGTAATTCATTTAAATAATTATTTTTAATTTCAGTTAGTCATTTTATTACTTCTACTTAATTTCAGTTAGATGCCAAGGTAATATTACTAATTTTCATTTACGTTTTTAAAAAGTTTTAATCTAATAATTAAAATTTTCCAGCTCTATTTCAGTCACCAAAAATGATTTTTAATAGTTTAGTTGAACAGCACTGTGGGGGAAGTGCTAGTGGCACATACTGCACATTTAAATATTTTTCAAAAGCAATTAGAAAGCTATAAGTGTGTTAAAATAACATTGAGAAGGTGGAAGAACAGCCAAGAGGGCTGTTGTGAAAGCACAGAATTACCTGTGTGCAGCCCTTGAGAAACAGGCCTTTGAGTCCTGGACAACATCTCACAAGTGCCTGTATGCCGTCTCTGGTCACCTGATCACACCACGAGATGTTCAGCTGCTCTAGCAACGGACAGCCCTCGCTAAAATGACACAGATAGAGTCATTTAGCCCTAGAGAAGCGTTTTGCATAACCAGCAAGTGTGTGCATCTGCGAACGCTGACCTCAGAGCTTTGAGGGACAGGTTTGTGATTGAGGTGCAGGAGGCAAGATCCAAGTGCTTCAGTTTGGGACAAAATTTACTCAAGCTGTTACAGGTACTGCAAAAAGAAAGAAAGTAGTTCAACATAGATCAACAAACATTTCCACACACGTCGCATCTTTTACTCACCTGTCAGTGATCTTGGTGCAGCCATTGAGGCTGAGCAGCTCTATATTTCTGCAGTTCTGGGCAAACGTTCTGCAAGAGACAAAAACTCATTTTATATTGAACATTAAACAAAGCTTGAATTTCCTTTCAGGTCGCAATAATGTCTTGAGTATAAATGTAACGTCTTTCAGATTGGAAAGCAGACAACATTACTAAAGTGAACATTAAAGCTACAGTCTACTTTCTTGTCAGGCCTATTTACAAAGTGACAAAGTAAACTGAAGTGTTTTGCTCTAAAACTATTAACGAAAGGTTTGCATACATGAAAGATGGCAAATCTTAAATGTACTTAAATGCAAAGGTACAATAAGCAAATTCAGCTGTTTTTTATCTTGCTAAACCAGAAGTCAAAATTATTGACAGGCAGAAAGTATTTCTGATTGGTGTTGACAAAATGATTCACCTATTTCAATGATATCTGTCAGGCAGTAAGATATTTATCACTGAAAACATTTTAAATACATAATACAAGCCCAAATATTGAACCGATCAAATGTACCATGTTCAAAAGTTTGGGGTGAGTAAGATTTTTCTTTTCTTTTTTTTTGAAAGAAGTCTCAAAACATTGTGGAAACAATATTGTGATATTGCAAAATATTATTGCTATTTAAAATAATTGTCTTATATTCGACTATATTTTAAAATTTAATTTATTTCTGTCATTGTAAAGCTGAATTTTCAGCATTATTACTCCAGTCTTCAGTCTCACATGAGCCACCAGAAATAATTTTAATATGCTGATGAAAAAAAAAATTATTATCATCAATGTTGAATACAGCTTTTGGGGAAAGCGTGACGCATTTTTCACAATGCTTTGATGATTAGAAAGTCCAAAAAGCATTTATTTCAAATAGAATCATTATAACTGTCTTCACTGTCATTTTTTAAAACAATTTAATGCAACATTTGCTCTTAATCTGGAGTCTGGACCGTCCACATTTTGTGGACTGCACTTGGGGGGCAGTCGTGGCCTAATGGTTAGAGAGTCGGACTTTGGTAACCCGAAGGTTGCGTGCTCGAGTGTCAGGTCCGGCAGGGATTGTAGGTGGGGGGAGTGAATGTGTGAATACCACGACTGAGGTGAGACCCTTGAGCAAGGCACCAAACCCCCAACTGCTCCAGGTGTGGTTACGGTGTGAGTGTGTGTGTGTGTGTGTGTGTGTGTGTGTGTGTTTGTTCATTACTCACTGCTGTGTGTGTGCACTTGGATGGGTTAAATGCAGAGCAGAAATTCCAAGTATGGGACACCATATTTGGCCACACGTCACGTCCTTTCCATTTTTGAATAAAAGTATTACTTTCTTTAAAAAAAAAAGTACTGACCCCAAACCTTTGAACAGCAGTGTAAATTGCTTTGGATAAACCTTCTGTCAAATGCATACATGTAAATGTAAAAAAAGTCTTAATTTTTTGTGCCCCCATCTGCAAATGGTTCTTCAAGAATGAATACTTTCATCTTTATGCAGTCATAGAGAGGCATTGATCCGCTCTCTCTTTCCCACCTGAGAGCGCTGTCTCCAACTCCCAGACATCCTCTAAGACTTAACTTCCTTAGGAAGCCTCCACACCGTTTTGAGATGTTCTCCACCACACGGCCCTGTAAATAAAGAGATTTTTTATGATTTTTAGCCACTTTTGTATTAAATAATGCCTGAAATTCCTTGTATTTTAATAGTTAGAACTAAATGTAGACTGTCCAGGCTCCAGATTAAGAGCAACTTCTGTCCACTTACCTCAATGTCTCTCTGGAAGTCAAAGAGGTCAATGCGCTGCCAGTTACTGCCATCCAGAGCTAACACGTTCCATGACTGAGAAAATCATGGCAAGAGATGAAATGAGAAACAGAAACTCAATAATCCACTACAGATACATATACACTAAAGATATTATTCTAGAAGAGCTCCTTTAATTTCTCTCCATAGATAGCCATTCAAAGATGGCAGTATATCTAGACAAAGTATCATTGCAAGCAACATGTAATCCAATAAAAATGTTACTATGTTATAGTAGATGTTTTGACAGTGCCCATTTAAGAGGCTCTTAAAAGCGTGAAATGAGCAAATGTCAAAAAGACACTTAATGTGCCACAAAACACCAGTTTAAACTATAAAGTCTCTAGAAAAAACACACACTTACTCGTGAGACTTGTGCACAGCGGCAAAGTGTGACTACATCCAAAAATGAGAAAATTCTGCAGAAAAACATCAGAGCTATTAGCAAACATCATTAACAAAAAGCTGTGATAGGAGAGTCATTAAAGTCTTCATTATTTCTGTTTGTTCGAAAACAAGTCTATGCTCTAAAAACAGCAAAGACAAGGAGAGATGATTGAGATTATTAACAAGACAACATTATTAAAATAAGGAAATGAAGCAGGAAGAGAGAGAAGTGTTGAATGGGTTTCACACCAACCGTAACAACAGTTCCTTCGGCAGCTTCTTGTTGATAACAGCCTCGTCATTACTGGAGAACATCTGAGGAGACAGAAAGACATGCATTTATAAAACTGTGTGACTCGTGAGTTCAAAGGTCAACAACAGGGTTATACAGTTTACACACTTTCAACAATACAACAAGAAGCCAATACTTCTGTGTGACCACAATGTTGAAGTGTCTTTTATATTCTCGGGTGTGAAGTCATTTTATAACAAGGCTCTTTAAAGCATTATGTAGACATCAAATTAAGTTAGGTTTGTTTTATGCATCAAAGAATAAAATAATGAAAAGAGTGCATCAAATCTATTTTACTGAAATAACTTTCAAGTTACACAAATGTCAGTTACTGCTTCCTAAAATGTGCAGCAATGGATTAATGTCGTCTAATTAGCTTTCATTTTTATATTTTCGGTTCATAATCAAATCATCACCTGCTCAGCAGTGGATCCTCTGCAGTGAATGGGTGCTGTCAGAATGAGAGTCCAAAAAGCTGACACAAACAACACAATTCATATGACTCCAGTTCATTAATTAACATCTTGTGACACAAAAAGCTGCATGTTTGTAAGAAAAATATTCATAATTTTTATCAGCTGTTTGGACTGGCATTCTGACGGCACCCATTCACTGCAGAGGATCCACTGGAGAGTAAGTGATGCAATGCTAAATTTCTCCAAATCTGTTCTGATGAAGAACAACTCATCTCTTCATCTTGGATAGCCTTAAAGGGGCAAGTAATTTTTTTTTTTTTTTAATTTTGGAGTAACTACTCCTTTAAACTAGACATAGTATTTCAAGGTAAGGATCCTTTTTTTTTTTTTTTTTTTTTTTTTTAAAGGGGAGAAAAGAAATTCAATCCCAAGTTCCGTTTTTTGCAAATGGAATTTTGCCCTACAGGTTTGACTTTGTGCCAAATATACTACATGAAAATAACACCAGAGGCCTTATCTTGCTCCCATCAAACCACAAAACCTTTTTTCCAAGTGGTAACAAGAGATACAGATTGTCCTGCTGAATAATTCAGACCGGACCGGATGTTCCCTTTTTTAAGAAGTGACTACCTCACATCCAAGAATAGTGGAGCGCACATAAATTGTTTCTGTGTGCACTGGCCAGTCTATTGTTACAATACAAAAACACTGATTTCTTTTTATAAGCCCATCTTGATCTGAACAAGAATTGGATCCCAGCAGTCTGTTGAGGCCTCTTTGTCAAAATTCACTAATTAACAGGAAATTTATTACAGATAATGACAAGACTGAACAAGATCGTTGGAATCACTTTCAGAATGAAGAACGAATAAAACATTGACAGCTAATCAGAATCCATCTGACACATCTGATCAAGCATTTAAAGCAGCAACAGGAGACATAACTGCAGTTTGTGCTTATAATAAACAGAACATTACCGTACATTGGTGTAGACACTAATATAGTTACTGTCATCTTTACGGTTCGTTTTGGTGTGAACGGGTCTTTAGTCATATTTTTACAGCTTCACAACTACAGAGACTTTTCACTTTCATTGTAATGGGAAAAACTGCTTAGACAAAATCTCCTCTAGTGTTCCACAGATGAAAAAAAAGTCATTACAGGTTTGGAATGACGTGAGGGGGAGTAAATGATGACTGAACTTTCATTTTTGGGTGAACAGGCCCTTTAAAGCATTGGCTCAGCTGAGAATAACAAACAAACAATATGTGAGATAGCTTACATCTATTCTTTATTATGAACTTGCACATTTGTGTTGTTCCTCTTTCTTTTCACCCAGCCATGCTGAATGGGGCGACTTTCCATCTGTTTGTTTGTTTAAGAATGAGCCATGTGACATCTGACTGCAAACTGTTACAAACCAGGAATGATTGATCACTTGTTTCCAGCTCATCTGAACCACTGTATAACGCCAGATGACTTTTCTCATGACCAGATCCTTTTATATCTAAATGTCTCCTGTAATTGTTTTTACATGGATGAATCACACAAAGACGAGTAAAGTTCATACTTTACAATCCAAAAATTTAATATTTTTGTTACCGTTTTAGTAATTTTGAGCATCATTTTTAGTAGTTTTTGGGGTTTTTACTTATTTTAGTACATTAAGTTAAACTATTTTTTTTATTATTTTTTCTTTTTTAAGTATATTCTCAGCAAGCATTATGTAACTTAAACCTGTTTGAATGTTTTCTGATTATCTTTGCCTTTGCACTCATTTCACTATACAGTTAACTGCTACTGACTACAGTTTTACTGAATTACATTTCTTGTTATCTCATCTGTTATATTAGCTAACTTCATGACAAAAAGTGACTCACTTCCTTTTACATGTAATGCAACAGTTTCTAGCTCTGATTGGCCTGGATATCTTAGTCAGCTATACCTTCTGTTGACCCATAAACAACCCCATTTCCTGCGTGGCACCGTAATAAAATTGCTGTGTGATATATCCCTATTTTCAGGCAAAATTGTAACAATCAAGCAACTGAGCATAAGATGACCTGTCAGTCATTTGTATATATAACTCTCACGCTGCTGTCACCAAAACAATGTCCAGATAATCACTCAGATCCTAAAAAAAGAAACGGGCCTAAGCCGGTAACAATGCAGTGCTTCTTAAATACTGATTACATTCATGCCTTTGCAATAGAAATACTGCAACTAGGCCTTGTATCTTAACAAAAACGAACCTAGTAATCATAAAATGTCCTGGTTATTATTGTAAAGTCATAATGAACTATTATGATTATGGGAGGTCCTTCAAATGTTAATGAGAATGTTTCAGAATACCCATGTTGTTTTTAATGGCATCTGTGTCTAGTATAAGTTATCAATAATGCATGAACTTTATCACAAATAAATGTATTATAATTACGGAATGTTTATTTAATAATTCCCATTCTTTTATACTTGCTGCAATGTCACTTTCACATCAGCCATGCTGAAATTGTTATCAGAAATAAACATTAAAATGGCATACAAAGAGGACAGTTAGTCGAGGTAAAAATATTGGTGATTTGTTAGTAATGTCACACCCTGAAAGGTTAAAATGGCTTTTAAAGTTGTGTCTACAGTGTATAGAGAGTTAAATACGTGTGGTAATGTGGTGGACACTGGACACCATGGTAAATTTTGGTTAGGATAGGATTATATTCAAATATATTACAGGGTAGATCAACACTGGGGCATTACATAACAAAATAATCTTTAGTAACTGCCTACAGTGTATTCACTTTGACACTGCATGTCTACATCTGATCTTTAAGAGCAACTACAGACATAAACCCCCGATAATAAAGCATAGCATCAATGCCATGTACCTCAACATTACGGCTGTGTGTCAAACCTAGTAAGCCGCCTACCTAGACAGCATCACAGGCGGCCAAAACTACAGCACGCTGCTGATATGCCTCGAAAACGCAGTCTAAGTAGTCAGCTCACTAAGTTTTGAGACACACCCGATATAAACACAGTTATAACTTGTTTAAACACGGCTGATCGTGCGTCTTCGAGGGAAACAACAAACTAAATGTTTGCGTAAACAGGCCCAACTGTCCTATGTAGTAAAGAGTTGTGATGCGCTTGTGTTTTTACTAGTAAAGGCCCGTGTATATATCCAGCTTTTGTTTTGGCCGGCTGTTTTTCCCCACTTCAGCCTGTGGGCCTACCACCATTATCCGTCTCCTATAATCTCAGCTAACCAGTTTAATTTACAAAAGCCATCGAAGCGTAGATCGCAACCTACTGTTGCTTCATGTAAACAACAGAGAAATATTAAAGCACCTTTTGTGGCTCGTTAAGCTTGGAACAATGGTTGTGTTTATACAATCCGACACAAAGTAGACTTGACAAGAAACAAAATATATCGACTTAAAAGAGACATAACACTGTATTTGATGTTGCCTTTGGTCAACATACATTACTGAATGTGTTGTACAGACTGACAAGTGATCAGAAGAGCAGAACTCATATGTATGATTGCGGAAGCTCGGCCTCTTCTACTGCAACAACACTTATAATCCTCCATTATTTAAGCCGTTTAGGAGTAAAAACGCAAGATTGTTTACATCGACATGTCAATCTGCAAATAAACAGTGGCTACTCGCCTCAAAGCGACTCCGAGAGACGCCGTTCACCTCCTTACCCATCCCGAACACTATAAAGTCGGTAAACCGGAGAGGAAAAGCGCGTCCGGTTATTAAAAGGTGGCAGATGTGTCGGTGCCGCTGGTTTCCGTCGAGATCATGCCGTGTTTTCGCTTAATTTCATCGCGTTTGTTTATAGCGAAGATGCAGAAGAGCCCCAGTGGTTGAAGTATGAACAAATCAAGCTTATCTCCTGTTGTGTTGCGGCTCACCCCCTCCCCTTTACCGTGACTAGATCTCAGACAGTTTCCCATCTGAAAACTACACCTTACAGTCAATATTGTTCATAAATATTGTTTTATCTGTCCATACGCATTTGTCAGACTGAATTCATTTGCAATACTTTAATTAAAGCTATGCGTGATGTGGTAGTAAGCGCAGTAAAAGTATAAAGTTATTGTCTGTGGATAACGTTCAACGTCTTAAAGGTCGAATTTAAGTCATTTATGATCAAAGATTACCAATTTTGTAGTTGTCATATTACCAAGCTCGAAATATTATCCATTTTATAAAAAATAAAAAAATGTGAGCATCATTTCAGAATTCATTGTATTATTTATAGTTTGACACTGAAAGTTTGTTTGTTTGGCGTGCTGAGGATCTTAAAACATTTCTATGGGTCAATGTGTGCAGAGTACTTGTGAAAAGTGCAATATTTTGTCCTATTGTAGTATGGAAAGTGTAAAGACTGCAGTTCATTTGTTTTCGTGTTATTGTTATGCTCGTTTCCGGGTTTGATTTGTTAGCCCCGCCTCTGGCGGTCGTAGCCAATAAAAACGCAAAGATGGTCTTCGTCATTTGACGTAATCGTGGTGGAAACACGAGGCAGCGTTTTCCCAAACAAACGACACAGTATGGTTCAGCAAACGGTTACAAACATCAAATTAATGTCATGATATCAGAGACACTAAGTTAAGAAAATCCAAAATATTTTTATTACTATTATATTCGCACTAATACATTTCCGCTCTTTACAATGTATTTATGTGCAGAACTGTATATTAGTCAAATGGAATGCTTTAGTAAACTGAAATCTTGCACATCTTCTTGATTTCAGACACGAATGTTAGAGAACCACCTCCTAAATGTATACAACTAAATATTAAAACCACTAAGGCACCAATCTAAAATATGTCTGAACTTCTAATAATCGTAAAATACTGCCAATATAGACTATATATATAGGTGATATAAATAATAATGAAAGCACCTTTTGATTATCCCTAGAACCGAAGTGCAGTAATATATATATATATATATATATATATATATATATATATGAAGAGTTCAGATGCAAAAGCCTCCAAGTGCCATCTGAAATCTTCTTCTAAAATTAGCATTTTTATCAGGCTCCTATATTTATGTTCAGTTATTTTATTTTAATTGCATAGAAAAGGACCTATACATTGCCATTAGAGTAAAATTACTGAACCTATGCATAGGAGCCTGAAAAAAATGCTAATTTTAGATGAAAATTTCAGATGGCACTTAGAGGCTTTTGCATCTGAACTCTTAATATATATATATATATATATAATCTATATGTGTGTGTGTGTGTGTGTGTGTGTGTGTGTAGAGAGAGAGAAAGAGATTATAAAAAATCCTCTTATCAATACAGAATGAATATTAAAACTTGAAGTCTGAAATCTTTTGTGTAAAAAAAAAAAAGCTATAATCAAAATATACCAAATATACAAATGATTACCATATGTGATGTAATAGAAAACTATTCAGTTCATGGTGGCCTTTATGGCGTTTTAATTTACAAAATAAACATGGAACATATAAACTGAACAGAATACGGGGTGAAAAAAAAGCATGATGCACATACAAATCAATACAAAAATAATTACTTTCTCTGTTTCAGTACTTTGTTTCTGTAATGTTGTAACAAAGGATTTCGCTTTATAAATGCAACAGCTGTTAAAAGACTTTTCAGGCTACTGTAAATACTAAATCTCACTATAACATCAGCTGTGAAAACCCTGGCTGCGCTAGAGACTGGGAACACGTTCTGACGTCATCTACGCGCGACGTCAACATATGAAAATACCGAGCTCTTCGGAAAATACACGGATATATCTACATCAAATTAATCAACTATAAAACCGCAACTGCAAATCCGGCATACATTCACCGCTGACGAATGCTTACGAAGGTGAAATTATACTGTATTAAATTTTGTTATTGCACAAGGCTAAGACAACTATAGTTTTTGCATAATCATTTATTAAACAACAGATGATGTAAATAATGTATAGTTTTTCGGTCCATTGTTATACTATTCATGGAAATTCATTATGTTGTTGTTATAATTTAAAGGACGCATTAAATATCGACGAGTGTAAAACTGAAATAAACATTTAAAGGCTTCTTGCTTGTAGGTTGATATCACAGGTTTGCTTAGAAATGATGTAACTAACGTTTAACACGCTAAAGAAGAGTCTGTAACTTTACATCTGCTAGGCTACAATAAAATAATAAAATCGCTAATTAATTCGTGTTTTGTCTTATATATTATTAAAATTATTAATGAATCGAAAATTGTATAATGAACATTTAAACCAAAGGAATTAACATGCAAGTTAAGTTCAGCTCAAGTGAAGCGCGACTGAAGGCGGAATACAGTTGCTTGCTTTTGATTGGCTGTCGCCTAGTTACCATGGAGATTGACAGCGATCTTGTTCTACAGAAGCAACGTAAACAAGCGATTTAATAATTTTTTATGTTTCCAGTTTGGTTTTCACTACTTTCATACAAAATATTAAAGTGTTTCTGTGAAAATCCGTTATCCAAGAGGAAACCGAGCGAAAAGGTGCAGGCTGTGGCATTTCCTTTTCCGTGGGACGGGCTAAAACCGCGCGTGCGCAGAGGAGGCTGCGCATAATTTTGGCTGTAATGGATGAAGTGAATTCTCTCTGAATTCAGGGCCGTGGAGGGTTTTATATCCACGAACATCGCCCAATTTCTGGGTCTGGTTTCTTCCCAGAGCCGCTTAAGTAAACTGGAATCAATTTTAACACATAAATATGTGATCATTTCCGATGAATATGAAACTACAGAGAGTTTACACTGAACATTAAAGCGAATATGTGAACAAGAAGCAAGCGGGTCAAGTTTTATTTTCAGTTATGTGGGACAATATCCCTACACAGCGAGCTTTACTGCTTCAAAGCTCAGAAACCGTGTGCAAGGAGAGCTAAACGTCTGTTTAGGCTTTGATATCGAACAAGGATAAACAATCTAAAACAAGGACAGCCTGTATTTTTCTTCTTTCTTTTTGTCTTTTCGAGGGACGCTAGCTTAGCTAAAGCTAGCCGAGAGGCGCGAGCGCAATGCGCTGCTTAAAGCACCCTGGAAACGACCAGTGATGCCATCGTGAAGGACAATATCGTTAAAAAAAAATCTTTATTTTTGTTTTTGGCTTTATACTCTTGGATATATTTCGACGCGATTCGGAGAAGACACGGGACCGGGGATGACTTGTGGATAACCTCTGCGCGTCAAATAGCGTGCGCATCTTTGTTTTGCTTCACTCCGACTCTTCCGTCTGGCAAGATTTCACACTTTTACCCAACACTGAGCGATTTGTGCTGTTCATGTGCTGTCTTGACCACTTAGGTCCGCGTCTTCGGAGGACAGAGGTATGCCTGGATCAGACCGCCTGCATGGGACCAAGAGGAAGGCTGAACCGCTCTACCATCAGCAGCAGCAGGCGGCCGGCGGGGAAGGCCAGCCTTTGCACGCGGGCTCCGTTAGGCATCCCACCAAGACGGCGAGCTCGTCCACTTCTTCCAAGCACAAGCGAAACAAGTCCAAACACGAGGCCGAAACCGGCGCCGCGTGCGCTGCCGCCGCGCCTCCAGCAGTGGGCGCCATCAAGCCTCTGGTGGAGTACGACGACATCAGCTCTGACTCGGACACGTTCCTGGACTCCCCCGCAACCGGAAAACCGGCTGAGAGCAGGGACGCAGAACGCTTAGACCGCTCGGACTACGGTGAAGCGGGGGAGGGGGTTGCGAAAGAGAACAGGACTCATAAACACAAGCGCTCCCGGAAGAAGTCCAAAGACCCGCATCGGGTCAGGGAGTCTGCGGAGCAGGCAGAGGAGGAGGGCGGCGGCGGCGGCAAGAAGAACAGTAAAGACCGGGACAGAGCGTGCAAAGAGAGCCGCAAGAAAGCTAAGGAGAAGTCTAGCTCAGCTGCGTGCCTTGCATCCACATCCAGACGCTCAGGTGAGTCAGGTAGCAAAAGGCCCGGCGACTCACTCTCATCAGGTGCAGTGCAGTCCGCTGTCAGTCTGGGTAGCAGCGCCTCCTCCGCCTCCTCCTCCATCAGTAAGGAAAGTGGCCGCTCATCAAAATCTCGCAAAGACAAGCGGAGGAGCGAGGAGTATGAGGAGGACCGGAGCCATCGGAAAACCGCCAAGAGCCACAAGTCGAGCCCTAAAGGGAAGGGTCAGTCCAGGAGAACCGGAGCGGACAGTCCTTCCGCTGCGGAACTCGAGAACAGCTACTCCTCCAAGCGCAGGGCTGCGAGCCCCAGTCCGTACAGGGAGCCTCCCAGGCGGAGCAGACAGAGGTCCGAGAGCCCTTATCGGAGGAGGAGGTCTTCAAGCCCCGAGAAGGATGGAAGTCCGTATGTGAGCAGAAAACACTCACCTGGCAGTCCTTACGGCAACCGACGCTCATCCAGCACCAGTCCGGTGTCCAGGTGAGAAAGCACACAAACACCCAGATCAGACAGTCCATGTGCATCATATAGTCAATCCAGAGGTTTTTGGACACGTAGGAAGGTTATTGCATTGGAAATGTCAAACCCAGTGACAGTGTAATCGGTAACGGATTACAAGTTACCCTATCTAAAATGTAACCATTTCAATTACTTGATTAATGTAACTGATTGCATTTGATTAACCTTACAGTATTACTGTCACTTTCGCAATCCTTCATCACTTGAATTAAGGTTACAATAATTTAATTTTAAAGCACAGCCGCCACAAAAATAGACTTTAGCACCTCTTTTTACTTTGAGATCATTCTGAGGTTGAATACAGATTTTAAACCATAACAAGAAACTGTTTAATAGCTATGATACTGTTTTTGAAATCAAATCTTTGCGTATCTATGACAGGAAACACTGGCATCTAGCAACGCTCTGAAAAAAAAAAACAGTTAATCCTAAAAAAATAAAGCATATACATGAACCCAAATAGGAAATAAATCGAATAAGCATGTGTCTTATTCCATGTCCTAAACTCCTGAAACATTGGTGTCTTATATTTTAGAGCAGTCAATGCAATTTATTGATTTAGTGATGCTTATTTCATAAGAGAGGATGAATTTGCAGGCTAGATTTCATGCATCACCTAAATTTAATTTTTAAAATAAGGTCTAGCATTTGTTTGCCATAACTGCAAAAGCAATGAAATTAATCCGCTTTAAATGGGACCTCAGTGTCCAGATTATAAAAGTGTTTAGTAACATTATGCACATCATATTGTTTCAAGTAATAGGCTGACAGGTAAGTTGGTTAAGTCATTATAGACTGTTTACATTGTGCTAAATGATTTTCATTTCATAATTTTTTTTTTTCCTTTAAAGTTATATTTAATTTTTAATTTATTTATTTTATTTATTTATTTATTTATTTTTATTTATTTTTTTAACCGAACAGTGTTTTAATATACCAGTGTTGTATTTGGGTTAGTTTTAACTTAATATGATTTATCTATGTTAGGTGGAAATCATACTATCCATCAGTGTTTATTATACAAATTATCATTTTAAGCATTGCACAAATTTCTATTCTTTATTGAAATGACTTGTTTTTTGTTACAATATTACAATTAAATATTTATCGTAGAAGATTGACGCATTTTACCTGTTTAAAAAAAAAGTTTGGACCTGCTTATTATCAGCATACTAATAATTCATAGATAATGCTTTAAATTGCTGATAAGTAAGAGGGGTTTAATATTTAAGTTGAGCCAACTTAAAATTTTAAGGCAACCAACTTCAGCAGATTTTTGAGTTTGCTCAAATTTTTTTTGTGGGAGATTCTCAAATTTTTGTTGTATAAACTTAAAACGACAAGTTGAGAAAACTCAAAAATCTGCTGAAGCTGGTTGCCTTAATTTTAAATTGGCTCAACTTTTCTTCTTTTTTTTTTTTTTTACAGTGTAGCATGATACTCAGTCCTAATTGATTTTATTTGAACAAAAGTCTGTTTGAAAAGTGCATTAGACAGTCACATGTCTTTAAAAAAATTATAAAAATGTTACTGAGCAAATGACGAGTAACAGTGTTTTAGTGCACATGTTTCTCACACTTTGGACTTTGAACCCTGCCACCGCGAGCTCGTGCAGCGCAGTTTGAGTACATGCAATTCGTGCGTGTATTAGTAAACATAACCTTCTGCAGTTTATTTACTAATCGTTTGAGGCCATTTCGCGATTTCAATCATCATAGTAACCATCAACAACCACACCTTCCTCTTCTCATTGGAGAAATGAGATGCAGCGCTAAACAGTCTCTCGCTGTCGGTGCTTCGTCCTTGTAATGATTTTTGCGTCTTTCTCTAACAGGTTTAAATACATTCACACTGCAGACACATTTGCTGCATTAGTGCACGCCTCTATTTGATCGCGTCATGTCATTGTTCGGTACAATTTATTTGGTCTTTTCGCTTATACAATTTCGGTTGCTGAACATTCGGTGCATCCCTAGAATATATATAGTTTTTCTTTTTAAGGATTGAAAGAAAATAGTTTTTTGATGTTAAGGCATTTGACTGCGCACATATGAACAACCCTAGCTTGTTTAGATACTCAAACATTTTATCTGTTCTTATTGGTTTTTCTGTCAAAGAATTACATTGTTTGCAAAATTACTTCGGACACTGCAGTGGTCGTGT
The DNA here is from genome assembly GCF_012432095.1 of Onychostoma macrolepis. NCBI lineage: Eukaryota > Metazoa > Chordata > Actinopteri > Cypriniformes > Cyprinidae > Onychostoma > Onychostoma macrolepis. The sequence continues at coordinate 26,506,106 of NC_081173.1, forward strand.
AGGCATGGGCCGGTATGAGATTCTGACGGTATGATAACCTTAGATTAAAAAATTTCACGGTATCACGGTATTGCAATTACAGCTCTAAAATGTTATTTTTAAATGTCTGGGTAAAAAACAACAATGTTTTTTTTTCCACTGAACACAATATATTTTATTTTTAAGAAACGCATACAACATTTTGGAACAGTAAACATGTCAGGCTAAATAATTAAAATAAATAATTAAATACTTGTTAATTAAATTAAGTGCAGTCATTTAAGTGAGCCTAAACCTGCAGCTCAACAATAATCAGAACATAAATAAATTATTTTCTGTAAAATAAAAATCCTTCTAACTGGAAAGGGAAAAAAATAAAAATGCAGTCACTTAACCTAAACCTACAGCTCAATAATCTAAAACAAATCAAAACATAATTTCTATTTAAAAAATGCAGTCATTAAACCTGCAGCTCAACAAGGTTTTTGGAGATATGCTCACTTTCTACACATTCATTTTTCAGTCCAAGTTATGAGCGGTGAGGTACAAAGATACACATAAGGAGAGCGCGCGAGTGTGTGTCTCACACACTCACACTCACTCACACACACACACACACGGTCTCTCTCCGTATAACACTCAAACAGTGGCAAAGACACCTGAGAGCCAGCAGTTTGTTTGTTTTTTAAATGACGTGATTTTGAACAGATGTAAACAATGGCGGGAGGCTTAAAATTGTAGACGTGATACCAGCTAAATTTAATTGTACTAAATCGCAGAAACGTAGTACTTTAGTCTGCTATTCCCCGCTCTGTGAAGTAACTTGAGGGAAGAAACTAGTTGACGTTAGCTAGTTAATTAGCCATGTTGTCTGCCTCGGTAGCAAGACAAATAGTATTTATTTCAACACTGAAACAACCGGCGAATGGATCTCTGTCTTGATCGAGGGTGAAAGAGGGAGAAATGAAGACGAGACAGATATATCGTTTATGTACGACCTGGAAGTATTTATTTAGCGATCGGCGGCAAAACGTCATCTGTATGGAACATCGTTGTGTACGGAACATTAGTCTACGTTACCCGAAAAATTCCCATACGGCAGACTTCGTCTTTTTCGACGGGAGAAAAAGTTCCAGGGATTCACCTCCTTCGGCCATCATCCTACACACAGGTTACTCTCACTGACCGCTATCCAGAGGAGGAGGGGTCGTGTGACTCATTACGCTCTTCACTGCTCACAACTGAGGGAGTCTTGCACTTTCCGTCTTTGACGACACGTAAAAAATTGCGCATACCGCAGGAACGGTATAACGGAAATTTTTAGTGGTTTTGATTTTCCAAACCACGGTATACCTTGAAACCGGTTATCGTCCCATGCCTAGTTGTGATATGATCTCACACTCTGGAGAATCTTTTTAAAAACATAAACAAAAGATAATGTATCCAAATGTAGAAACATACAATCTACTCCAACACTGCAGTCTTAAATTTATGTTCTTTTAATTCAGGTACAAGGTCACGCTGTGATGTATCAATCTTCTATTTGTCACACGGCTTCACATAATACAAATTCACAGGTTAGAGTTCACCAAACTTGACCTTCGGAACATAGCGAAATGTGAAACTTCTTCACATGAGCTTATGTTTTGCTCTCCCGTAATAGAACGAAAAGTTTGACATGAACGGCACTTAAAACCCCGCTTTTGCAAGGTCACGTTCATCTGCCCCCATTTTTCAGTGCAACACCAGCATCTCAAAATCTGATCAACAGCCAATGCATAAAACTGTCTCGCTCTACATTTTTTATTTTGTGTGTTGCAATGCACGTCACAATATGCAAGAAAAGATCTGATGCTACTTAAGTTTCATTGTGACTTTAAGGATACCCTTTGTGATTCGATTGATGTTTTAAACAGGATGTTTACATTTATTTAGTTAAGTTGAGCAGGTTCACATGACTGATTTTAAAACATTTCTATTTTTTGTTTCTCCTCCCCAGGCCTTCTCTGCGTTCCCGGAGCCGCTCTCCTCACTACTCCTCCTCTCGCCGCTCCTCTTCCCATTCTCGCACTAAGAAACATTCTTTATATTCCGGAGGAGCCAGTGGAGGCTCCTCCCACAGCAGTCGACCAGGCAGCCGCTCCCCTTCATCTTCACGCTTGCCGATCACCTCCAGCCTGGGGGCGGAGCTGACGCGAAGAAAGAAGGAACGTCAGGCGGCGGCCGCCGCCAAAAACTCCCCCTCCCTCCGCCCCAACACGTCCAACGTCACAAATGCACCGGCAAAAAACGCTGAGACGCCGCCACTAGACACAGCCCCACCCCCTGAGCCTCAGAGACCACCCTCGCCACCTCCGAACACTGATCCGGCAGAGGAGCCCGCTGCGGTTCCTCCACCACCTCTCCCACTATCCAGTCCACCTCCGCTGCCTTTCACATCTCCTCCGCCTCTCCCTGCGAACTCTCCTCCCCCTCCTCTTCCTCTCTCATCCCCTCCACCTCTTCCTCTAAACAGCCCTCCGCCTGCTCCTCTACCCTCAGCACCTGCTACACCTGTTTCTTCTCGCACAAAAAGCCCCAAACAGAAATCTACACAAAGTCCCGCACACACGATTAAGACTTCCACACTTCCGCCACTTCCCCTTCCGCCGGTTCTTCTGGGAGACTGCAGAGACAGGTGAGTCTTGATCAGAGACATCTTGAAATCTTGAAGCATTCTTTACAGAAGTATGTGAACACAGACTCAAATATTTGGCCGATGTACAGGTGCATCTCAATAAATTAGAATGTTGTGGAAAAGTTCATTTATTTCAGTAATTCAACTCAAATTGTGAAACTCGTGTATTAAATAAATTCAGTGCACACAGACTGAAGTAGTTTAAGTCTTTGGTTCTTTTAATTGTGATGATTTTGGCTCACATTTAACAAAAACCCACCAATTCACTATCTCAACAAATTAGAATACTTCATAAGACCAATAAAAAAAAAACATTTTTAGTGAATTGTTGGCCTTCTGGAAAGTATGTTCATTTACTGTATATGCACTCAATACTTGGTAGGAGCTCCTTTTGCTTTAATTACTGCCTCAATTCGGCGTGGCATGGAGGTGATCAGTTTGTGGCACTGCTGAGGTGGTATGGAAGCCCAGGTTTCTTTGACAGTGATCTTCAGCTCATCTGCATTTTTTGGTCTCTTGTTTCTCATTTTCCTCTTGACAATACCCCATAGATTCTCTATGGGGTTCAGGTCTGGTGAGTTTGCTGGCCAGTCAAGCACACCAACACCATGGTCATTTAACCAACTTTTGGTGCTTTTGGCAGTGTGGGCAGGTGCCAAATCCTGCTGGAAAATGAAATCAGCATCTTTAAAAAGCTGGTCAGCAGAAGGAAGCATGAAGTGCTCCAAAATTTCTTGGTAAACGGGTGCAGTGACTTTGGTTTTCAAAAAACAAAATGGACCAACACCAGAAGATGACATTGCACCCCAAATCATCACAGACTGTGGAAACTTAACACTGGACTTCAAGCAACTTGGGCTATGAGCTTCTCCACCCTTCCTCCAGACTCTAGGACCTTGGTTTCCAAATGAAATACAAAACTTGCTCTCATCTGAAAAGAGGACTTTGGACCACTGGGCAACAGTCCAGTTCTTCTTCTCCTGAGCCCAGGTAAGACACCTCTGATGTTGTCTGTGGTTCAGGAGTGGCTTAACAAGAAGAATACAACAACTGTAGCCAAATTCCTTGACACGTCTGTGTGTGGTGGCTCTTGATGCCGTGACCCCAGCCTCAGTCCAATCTTTGTGAAGTTCACCCAAATTCTTGAATCGATTTTGCTTGACAATCCTAATAAGGCTGCGGTTCTCTCAGTTGTGCAACTTTTTCCCTCCACTCAACTTTCTTTTAGCATGCTTGGATACAGCACTCTGTGAACAGCCAGCTTCTTTGGCAATGAATGTTTGTGGCTTACCCTCCTTGTGAAGGGTGTCAATGATTGTCTTCTGGACAACTGTCAGATCAGCAGTCTTCCCCATGATTATGTAGCCTAGTGAACCAAACTGAGAGACCATTTTGAAGGCTCAGGAAACCTTTGCAGGTGATTTGAGTTGATTAGCTGATTGGCATGTCACCATATTCTAATTTGTTGAGATAGTGAATTGGTGGGTTTTTGTTAAATGTGAGCCAAAATCATCACAATTGAAGGAACCAAAGACTTAAACTACTTCAGTCTGTGTGCATTGAATTTATTTAATACGAGTTTCACAATTTGAGTTGAATTACTGAAATAAATGAACTTTTCCACAACATTCTAATTTATTGAGCTGCACCTGTATTGCAAATATACAGTCTGCTCTTGCATTGCTCTGGTGATAGATTTGATAACGTTTGTCATTAAACTGGATGCCATTGTTTGGATAGGTAGCTGTAAACATGCTTTTTAATGTTGGCATTAAATGAAAAGTCACCCTACCTTTTTACTAAATGCATTTTATAGATCTTATTGTGATTTAATTTATTATGTGTTTCATTTTAATACAAAGTTAAAAGAGATCTGCACTCGTCCAGATTCAGCCATAAAGGATGAATTATTTCATTTATTGCTCAGAGGTCGCAAAAATTGTGCAAAATGTGATTTTACCTCTGAGCAATAAATGAAATAAGACTTTTTGGCTGAATCTGGACGAGTGCGGATCTTTCATCTTTGTATTATTGTATATTTTTTGGATCTACGCACCATATGTTATTTGCTTACTGGATTTTTGGACGAGTGTTTGGCGCTACAACCTTTTCTATTAGTGGATTGTGTTTCATTTTTAAAAATTTGTTTTGACTTTGTAATGCTTCAGCTCAATCTTCTGGTGAAATAATAGACTTCTCCTAGGTTATGTATGCCAGGCTTCTCCAGTCATTTAGTGCACTTAAACTCTTATTTAACTCTTATTTAGGGTTATTTTTATTAACTAATGCTGATACTTTTAAAAACACATTTTTAATATTTTAAATAATGCTGCAATAAAGAAAACGTGAAAGTTAGTTAGAAATGCATTGGCAACTAATTGAAATAAAGCATTAAAACATTCAAATTAGCTGGCAGTAAAAACTAAAACTGAAATAAAAAATAAATTGTACCTAAATAGTAGTTATAAATAAATATTTTTTAATAAAAATAATAAACATTTCATTAAAAGGAAAAATGCACAAAACAATTATTAAAAATAACTAGAAGTCTGAATTTAAAAGATAAATAAAAGCTTAAATTCAAAAAAAGCTAAATTCAAAATATTAAAGTTATAATAGTATATAAATAATACTGAAATAACTCGACTTTAACCAACTTGCTCATTCTCTTCAAACTGACCTAGCTTGACCTAAAAGAAATGAGTTTATGCTGAAGTCCCTTGTGGAAGCACTGATTATGCAACTGTACTTGTGTTGCACTTTGTTGTCTGATATTTCGAAATGCAATGATGCAGAAAATCAAGCTTGGCTCAGCTTGATGCGTTTGCATTCACATTCTTGCATTCAGTAAGTTTTGGGCCTGAGACTTTGATCACACATCCGGTGCTATTTTGCCATGCTTTTCAGGTTTAATGTAACACGGAATACTAAGTGTCATAATTATTTTTCAATGGGGTAAATGTATTTTATCATTATTATTATTAGACTTTTTTCCTGTGTTTTACTTAGTGAATTTGAGTTACCTTAATTAATGACACTTGCTTCTGATATCTGTTATCTAATGCAGAAACATTCATGTTTTTTTAAATACTGTACAGTGGCTCAAGTACACTTAAGATATAGTATACTTGTTCATTTTCTCCAGTTGTACATGTTGGCTCTTGGTCACATGATCAAATTGTATATGCTTGACCATTTACATATTTATCCTAGATGCATGTGGGCATGTTTGGGCTGTAGAGAGTGTAAACTGAGAATAAGCTGTTATTTCCTGGCGGTGTCTGTTTGCACTAAATGCAAATAGCTTTGTTGACAAAAGCTGTTGTCAGTAACTACACCCAGCATTACACGGACTATTCACTGTTAGTGTGCATGGCTTATTTCTTCTGTTTACATTTTGTGTGAATTCCATGTAACAGCATTTGCATTTTGTTTTTTTAACCACAAGCTATTTATTGCTGTTTATGAGTGTGCAAACTGTATGCAACTTTATTTATACTTAGTGTAAATAGCAACTACTTGGTGTTACTTTCTTTACTTTAAATATTCACTGCTGTAATTTCCCTGCCAAAAACCTTACATGGTGGAACGTGCAACTGAGTAGCCAGAAAATGTGAGTAGTGCTTATCCATGCAGAATGCACCACCATGAATTTGGCTTTTCCACAATTTCCCTTGTCTCTATATATTAGTGTCTAGATTTGTTCAAATTCTTAATGCTTGTATGAGTTGTAAGTACATTTTTACATCATATGCATGTCCGTTACATGATGCGTTGCAGTCTAAGAGACCCGATTTTGGTCACATCATGTTGAGGCAAAATTTGTAGTTATAATAAAGAAACGTCCAGCTCACTAGATGAAAAAATTCTGACGTTTACTGCTTAGTGTTATTCCACATTTTGTTCCACATTCATATCTTATGTTGTTTGTTTTTTTTCCCCTTTCAGTCCAAAGAAGAGCAGTCTTTCCCAGAAGTCGTCACGGAAGGACAGGGAGAAGGAGAAAGAAAAGGAAAAAGAAATCAGGACACGCCTGCTCAGTGAGTTGCCCCTCCCTCCAGTACTTCCTGGAGGAGACTCCTCCCCTCCACAGTCCCCCGCTCGAGAATCCCCACTGCTTCTGCAACCAACCTTCAAGAAGAGACCAAAGTAAGTGCCACTGTTCCGCATTCAGGGCATTTCTCAAGATGATTGAGTGAAATTAACATTCAGCTACACTAATGGTCAACCGTTTGGGTTTGGGAGGATTACATGTCTCATATGTGACCCTGGACCACAAATCAGTCTTAAGTCGCTGGGCTATATTTGTAGCAATAGCCAAAAATACATTGTATGGGTCAAAAGGAATGATTTTTCATTTATGCCAAAAATCATTAGGACATTAGGTTAAGATCATGTTCAATGAAGATATTTTGTAAATTTTCTACTGTAAATATATCAACTTAATTTTTATTAGTAATATGCATTGCTAAGAACTTCATTTGGACAACTTTAAAGGCCAATTTCTCAATACTTTGATTTTTTTGCACCCTCAGATTCCAGATTTTCAAATAGTTTGAAACATTTCAAGTGATGTATAAATCTCAATTTCGAAAAATTGACCCTTATGACTGGTTTTGTGGTCCAGGGTCACATATATGCTTACCAAGGTTGCATTTATTTGATCAAAAAACAGTAAAAAAAATTCTAATATTGTGAAATATTATTGCATTTCAAAATATCCTCTTTCGAAAATGTTTTAAAACGTACAGGGTAGGGCTGCAAAATAAATCGAAATGAAATCGAAATCGCGGTTAGACAGAAACTGCGATTTGTCTTGAGTATCTTTCAGTGAAGCACGGTTCTATGATCAGTAGTAAATCTCCATCCGAATGGCCAGAGGGTGCTCTCGCGCGGAAACTCCAAATACGCCCCGCAGAGGAAACCCAGGACATGCCTATCGCTGCAGCTGAATAGACAGAAGATTTAAAGGGGTCGTATGATGCGATTTTCAAGTTTTCCTTTCTCTTTGGAGTGTTACAAGCTGTTTGTGCATAGATGAGATCCCTGAAGTTGCAAAGACTAAAGTCTCAAAACCAAAGAGATATTCTTTATAAAAGTTAAGACTCTGCCACGCCCCCCTAAAACGGCTCATTCAAACACGCCCCCACATGTCTACGTCAAGATGTGGAAATATTTGCATAATGCAGCCCAAATGTTCACACAAAGAAAGAAGGCGTGGTTTCAGTAACCGCAGTAGTGTTGATGCAGCTGTGTCAGGGACACGCTGTGTGCTTCTGTGCGAAAGCAAAAGCACTTTATTTGGTCTTCCGAAAGTAGATGCATTTAGGAATCATTAAGATTACTTACAACAGAACAGCAACGCATTTTATGGATGACCGTTTCGTGAACCTAGGAGAGGAGGTCATTCTGACTTTGCTATAACAATCTGGCACTTCTGAATCAGCGAATGCAAGTATGTTTTGTTATTAGTTTAAGTATTTGCTATTGACTTTATAAATGCAGAATTTTGCGCGTTGTGTGTGTGTGACAGAGAGAGAGTCGCAGCGTCGTGTGTGTGTGTGCTCGCGTGTGTGAGAGAAGGAGACATGGTCACACAACCGTGGCTTGTGTGCAAACACATACGAGCTTCATCACTGTGTCTGTCACGCGACTCTGTTCCCCTCTCGGGCTTGAACTGATGATAAAACTAAGGACATTATTAACTGCCTTTACTATAATTTTGAAAGCTAAAGCTCGCGATTATGGAAAGGGGCGTTACATTTCCAACGCGGCTTGTAGTGTTCGGCCAATCACAATGCACTGTGCCAGTTGGCCAATCAGAGCAGACTGTGCTTGTCAGAAGGAGGGACTATGTAGAAAACGAAGCATTTAAGAGAGGCTGTGCATAGAGGACCTACAATAGTATACACTTATTTGAAAAATAATGTGTTTTTTGAACAATGAAACATGTCAACATATTCTGTTACACCAAACACACAAAATAATGATCTTTAAAAAAGCATCATATGACCCCTTTAACTGCTTTCATTGATTCAACGTGACTAATAAACACATGACTATGGCAATATATGATTTATCTGAGTTATTATAATTTTCATTATAATAAAGTATATCTATAATGCAATGCTAATCGACACAGCCTTTATCACTGCTTAGAATACTATGAAATGTGTTGTGTGCCTTATTCTGTGTACAAAGCCACATCATCTCACAGAAGGATTTATTACTCGGCTGACGTTTGGAGTAAAAACGTTATTAAATGTGGTATTTTCATGTGCTTTCAGATGGAGCAGCATTTACTACACAGAGCCGTAGTTAAGCTACGCAAACAGCTGTCATTATCGCGAACGATTTCTTCGATTTCATAATCATATGATCATATCGTCTGCGATTGTTTTGTTTTTTTTGCATAGCTTGTCAGTGAACTACGACTCTGTGTAGTAAATGCTGCTCCATCTGAAAGCAGGTGATGGAGATTTACTACTAATCACAGAACCGGTTTTACTGACGAGATGCACGTGACTATCGCATTCGATTAATCGTGCAGCCCTAGTACAGGGTTTTAATTAGACGTTCTGTAAATTGAGGCGAGGACTGGGTTTTGGAACCGCTGTGTTAAATTCATGAAGTAATGGCATTACATGTTGCATGCATTGCTAAAAATTAATATGGTCCTCAGTATTTTTGTTTTTCCAATTCAAGTATCTAAACATTTTTAAATCAAGATACATTGACTTATGAAGGAAAATGAAGATAAGGAGTCATGTTTTCTGAGAAGCTGAGCAAAATTGAGTTTATGATTAAAACAAGAACAGATCTGTCAGTTGAATTTAGTCGATTTTCTTGACTCCATTCATTGGCAGATATTTGTTCTCTTTTTAATCCTAAACTCCCTTCATTTTGATCAATTTGTCAAAACGGGACATTTTGCGTTTCCAGTAAATTTGACATTTGCGCTGAAAAACAAGACACAAACACTGAGGAAGTGCATTATTTTTTGGCTGTGTGATCAGAAGGGTACAGTGACAGTTATTTCCATATTTTAGTAGTTGTGAGCAGAGCTATTCAAGCCTTAAGCTTTTGTTTTGTGAGATGAATTAAAGCAATTGCATTTTAAAACAGAGGGGGAAAAAGAGATTGTATGTATTTTAAAACATTGAAGTGTTACTAATACAACACATTGTGCTCTTAGACATATTTATATTTAGAGAACATACTTTTGATCAAATTAATGTGTCCTTGCAGAATAAGAGTATTAAGGTCTCTTTTGAACCCAATATTTGAATGGCATTGTATGTTTTTTTATTGTTGAGAGAAATCCTTATCACTGAAATGCTTCATTAGGTTCTGGAAAATGGCAGAATGAGAGAAAGTGACTTGAAAAATGGCAAAGGTTTTTCTCAAGTGTCTGTCAAATGTGTGCAGGATTTGCTGTCCTCGATATGGAGAGAGGAAACAGACTCAAACTGACTGGGGCAAGCGCTGTGTGGACAAGTTTGACATCATCGGCATCATTGGAGAAGGAACCTACGGTCAGGTGTACAAGGCAAAGGACAAAGACACAGGTGTGTTGTTTAAAGGGGATGAAGACTAGTGTGTGGAAATGTTATAATGTGTTCCAAAATGTTTATGTGTTCCCCAGGGCTCTAGACTGCGACCATTTTTTGAGAATGTGCGAGTAAAAATTTGACATGGTCGCACGTGTGTGAGTGCATGGTCTGCACAGCTCCAAAGCGTCTGCTTCATACAGCGCGCGCTGCAGAGCTGGGGCACATTGTAGCAGGAGTCAGATTTCACTGATTACGAGAAGAGAGGCGCTTTCAGCACGAGCACTTCAGGTGTAGAGCCTGGTTTATACTCGCCGCGTCAGCACGAGCACGAAGGTGCACGCCACGGATGGAGCGCAACGGAGGGTTTGGTTTTCAAGCTAAAGTAAAAGGCCAATTCTTAAACCAGAGATGGAGAACATGTTGGTATTCTTGTAGAAAAAAAAAACATGCAAGTCCTGTCAGCGACAGACAGTTTAGTTTTACTTTTCTTTTTGTTTTCGTTTTGAAAAGCTTATCTTTGCTGTTTACCTCAAGCTACTCTATGGAGGCTTTCCTTAATTTTTTAAATATTATTATTTATTTGATTCCTCAGTGTTTGCTAAACATTCTGTAATTTATTAGTCTGTATATAATACAGCATGTGATGTATCCTATGCCATGCCTCGTCTTATTCGTTTTTGTTAATAAATGTTATGCAGGCTAGTTTGATTGCCGACTGTTTTATTGTTGTTGTGCTTTTTCATCTTAGTGAAAGGTGTACAGATGTAAGCAAAACAGACAATTATCTTTTCTTGTAAAACGTGACACCAAAAATTTGAAAGTGAAAGCGCATGAAAAAAGGAATTCCTGTTCACAAAATTTAAATCACAAATAATACTGATGAAAAAGAATGGGTTGAATGTTGAACACTTTCGTTACCATATAACTATAAAGTATGATAAAAGTTCATCAGCATGCATTGATTAATCAAATGTTGAAAAAAAAAAAAATTGTGCTCGTGCGACCAACTGAGAAAGTTAGTCGCAAAAGTGCGACCAGTGGGAAGAATGAGTCTAGAGCCCTGTTCCCTAAAATAGAAATCAAATTTTAACATTATTAATGCCTTTACTTGTACTTTTGGTCAATTAAACGCTTCCTTGCTGAATAAAAGGATTAATTCCTTTTAAAAAAAAAATAAAAAATCTTACCCCAAACATTTGAAAGGTAGGTTGTTTGCTTTGCTTTAAATGCAGAATTGTTTGCTCTTAATTAGAAAAGCTGTGCTTAGCTGATAATTTTCAGTAATTGCACCGCTATTTTTGCCATTGCAAAATCCATGTTTTTGAGAAGAGAAGACATGTTGACAGCCTTCTGTTATGTTTTGGTGTCTAAAGGAGAGCTGGTGGCATTGAAGAAGGTGAGATTGGATAACGAAAAGGAGGGTTTCCCCATCACTGCCATCAGAGAGATCAAGATCCTCAGACAACTCAACCATCGCAGCGTCGTCAACATGAAAGAAATCGTCACTGATAAACAAGACGCACTTGACTTCAAAAAGGATAAAGGTTTGTTTAAATGCATTTGCATGTGTATATTTCTTTTTGTATTTAACGTGCAGTTTTTCAGTGGTGAACACATTCTCCTCTTAGAGATTAGTTTTAGATTTTCCTGAAACGCTTCATTTTCTGCCTGCACACGCTCATTTTCTAGGCCTACCTCTGTGTATTAACCTGTATGTGTTTTTGTGCATTAGGTGCATTTTACCTGGTGTTTGAGTACATGGACCATGACCTGATGGGGCTGCTGGAATCAGGACTGGTGTCTTTCTCCCATGAGCATGTGCAGAGCTTCATGCGTCAGCTGATGGAGGGATTAGATTATTGCCACAAGAAGAACTTTCTTCACCGAGACATCAAATGCTCCAATATCCTGCTAAATAACAGGTACCAGTTTGTGTTTTGAAATATTGCATGAAGTTGGTCTCTTATTAGTGTCATACAAATTTACATGTTGTGTTCAGCTACACTGACGTTAAATTTTATTTAAGAAATTAATCATTTTATTTGGCAAGGATGCATAAAATTGATCAAAATTTAAAGTAGACATTTATAATGTTACGGAAAATATTTCAAATAAATGCTGCTCTTTTGAACTTTCTGTTCATCAAAGTATCCTGGAAAAAAATGATCATGGTTTCCACAAAAATATTAATCAGTAACCCTTTTTAACAGTGATAAGAAATGTTTCAAGCAGCAAATCAGCATACTAGAATGATTTCTGAAGGATCATGTGACACTGAAGTAATGATGCTGAAAATTCATCTTTGCATCACAGGAATAAATTACATTTTAAAATATATTAAAATAGAAAACCAGTATTTTAAATTCTAATAATATTTCACAATATTGCTGTTTTCTGTATTATTCAAATAAATGCAGTCTTAGTGAGGATAAGATACTTCTTTCAAAAACAGTAAAAAATCTAAGCAGCTGTAGATTTTGAATAGTAGCATGCATATGATTTTTGCATTAATTTTACATTCTTAACTAACATTGTGCAAATAAATGCTGGGGCAGAGTATCAATACATTTTTCATACTACTTTTTTTTGTTGTTGTTGTTTTTTACAGTGACGTTATGTACTGGCATTTAACCAATACTTGCAAATACCTGCATCTTGCTTTAAAATGATCAAATGTGGCCCTGTTTACAAAATAGTATTATGCAAGATTTAGGGCTTTTGCAAATTGTTCCATTCGCCTTATTGCTTTTTTTTGTTTGTTTTTTTTACAGTGGTCAGATCAAACTTGCCGATTTCGGTTTGGCTCGTCTTTATAACTCTGAGGAAAGGTAAGTAAATGTTAGGCTTTCTCGATCTTTCTGTAGTTTGTGCCAAACAAGAATTTAGTTCGAACTATGGGGCGCAAAAATTGACACCCTTCAGCATTAAAGTTTCTATAGATTTACATGTAATTTCAGAAACAGTAAACATGATTGGTATTGAGCTGTGGTGTGTAACACTAACTTGATGGTCATACCCAGTCGGCCGTACACTAATAAGGTGATCACGCTGTGGTACCGCCCACCTGAGCTGCTACTGGGAGAGGAGAGATACTCACCTGCTATTGATGTCTGGAGTTGTGGGTAAGACATCCTGACTGTTTCCCATCTACATTTACACCTCAGCTGCTGTTCATGTAATAATGTCGTTTGTGTTTCTTTTTGCTGTTGTGTAAAGGTGTATTTTGGGAGAACTCTTCACTAAGAAACCAATTTTCCAGGCCAACCAAGAGCTTCTACAGCTTGAGCTGATCAGGTACGTTGCTCACAGTCTCTGAATGCACATGTGTTGCTGCTCTAATGCTGAAGGAGGGGAAAGGACTTTATGAAACGGTGTTACACTCCAACTGTTTTGTATTTTGTTTTGGTCAGTCGTTTGTGCGGTAGTCCGTGTCCTGCTGCTTGGCCAGATGTAATTAAGCTGCCGTACTTTAATACCATGAGACCCAAGAAACAGTACAGACGACGCTTGCGGGAGGAATTCTCTTTGTAAGTTCAACCTGATTTTTCATCCATCATTCTCTGATAGAATTTAATCTTTGTTGAAAGAAGTCTCTCACTCTGAGACTGCATTTATTTAATCACAAATACAGTAATAATAGTAATATTGTGAAATTTAAAATGACTCTTTTCTATTTGAATATATTTGAAAATGTATTTCATTCCTGTGATGCAAAGCTGAATTTTCAGCATCATTACTCCAGTCTTCAGTGTCACATGATCCTTCAGAAATCATTCTAATATGCTGATTTGCTGCTCAAGAAACATTTCTTATCGGTATTGAAATAGTTGTGCTGATTAATATTTTTATGGAAACATGATCAGGATGGTTTGATGAATAGAAAGTATGAAAGAACAGCATTTATTTAAATTTTAAATCTTTTGTAACATTTATGAATGTCTTTTCTGTCACTTTTGATATTTAATGCATCTTTCCTGAGCAAACTTATTAAATATATATATTTTTAAATTACCCCTAACTTTTGCACTGTAAAATAAAAAATACAAATAAAAAAGATTGTTTTGCCATAGTTATGCTCCTGAATGTTAATGATGCAGTGCAAGTCACTTTGGATAAAGGCATCTGCCAAATGCATAAATGTATTTTATCTTTTTAGTCACAATATTTTTACACAGTACTTCCTTTATAATCACAATGTCTGTCAATAGTCTGCCCACCTCTGCTCTTGACCTGCTGGACCACATGTTGACGCTGGACCCCTCGAAACGCTGCACGGCTGAACAGGCCCTCGCGAGCCAGTTTCTGTGTGATGTGGAGCCCAACAAGATGCCGCCACCTGAGTCAGTGCACACACAAACACATTTTATGTGATTTAAATCGTATTTTATGGTGTTAATTAGGGGTGGGAATCACCAGAGGCCCCACGATACGATATTATCATGATACTTATGTCACAATACAATATTATTGCGATTTTAAATATATTGTGATATTCTGCGATATATATTGCTATTTATTACCTTTTTCCAACTTCAAATTATGTCCCCAAAAGAAAACTTTAGTAACATCTAGCTGTTTGTTGCGGCATTTGAAAGTAAATTACTGTTAAATTTAAAATAAAACAGTCTTACATCCGATTTAAATGAAGAAGGGCCTTCCTGATAACTTTTCACAATGCCACCATCTTTATTTTACTAACTTACTGCATGCTGAATGTGAGCCAGCTGACCTCGTCAGAAAAAAAACTCAACACCACCATCTAGTGGACTGTAAAGAAATAGATTTTATTATTCTACCAAATAGTATAATAAAACATCGATACTTGGCGTCTGTGTATCAATACAGTATTGCTGTGGAAAATATCGCGATACTATGCTGTATCGTTTTTTTATTTATTTTTATTTTTTCCCACCCCTAGTGTTAATGAAACTACGTTTGTGGAATGAGTGGTAAAGTCACACCACAATTTGTAATTTAGTTTTAAATGCAGCTGCAATTAAATGTTGTTAGGCTATTTAATGAAATTTAACTCCGTATGAATGACTAGCTGATTATACGGCAGTTTATAGTTTTAAATACACATTCGTATTATTTTTTTGTAATTATGTGGCCTTTCTTTTTAGTTTGCCTCATTGGCAAGACTGTCATGAGCTCTGGAGCAAGAAGCGGCGGCGGCAGAGGCAAAGCGGAGTGCCTGAGGATTTCCCTGTAGCCAAAGTTCCCCGAAAGGAACCCGCAGGACCTTCAGGAGGGGAGAACAGCCGCCCGCCGCCGAGTCCCCCACCCCCACCACCCTCATCTGCCCATCCCGCACCGGCAAACATCACAGCCAGTGAGCTGGAAGGTGGGCCATGACTTGACAGGAACGCTTGGGTTCAAAATCATAGGCGGGTAGTTAGAGGAACTAAACTATTCAGGTAGCCAGATCTTCAGAAGCGGGGCAGGGTGAGCGTTGATTTAAACTGGTCATACAAAAAAAATTAAGTGTTTTCTAAAACGGATTGGACCTTTGGACCTAATAGAGGAGCTCGCCCTTATCTGTGCCTTTTAAACTGGCTGGATGTATAATGAAGTACTGTTGAATGTAACTTTTCCGCTTACGGAGTTAGAAATCCATCTTATAGCAATGCTGCATAAATTTAAATAAGTCCTGCCACCTTATCTCTGTAAAAGTAAGTAATTTTAACATTGTATTTATTTAAATTTTATTCCATATTTTATACTTTTCATGAATTTTTTAATGTCTTTTTTTAACATTTACATAATGTTCACTGATCTATCAATATTTCTTGAACCAGAATAGTCGATGGATTTTACATGATAAATTTCCACCCATTTTGGTACTTTACTTTTGGAGTTTATACAGATGACCTGTTACGATTGGCTAAATCCCTCGCCTCTGAAAGAAGTGATAATGATTGCATTTTTACTGTGGCCGTCAGTATTTCTTTTTCAAAACTGAGATTACACATTTCCGGAGTCATTAGCATGGTAAATCTAATAAAGTTTTTGTTTGAATTATTATTATTATTATTTTTTTAATTAGCATGTATTTATAACACCAACTACCTTGGCATTAAATTACAGAAAACTGGTGACTAGCAATCTCTCTCTTCCTCTTTTGGAAGCCCCTATTGTGGATTTTTTTTTCTTGTACTACTTGGGCAAATGAGAACCGAAAGTATATTTGTTGTAGTTTCAGTCAACAATATAGAAGTTTACCCAACTGTGACGACTTCCGCTTCTGAAAAGCCTGTAGATGTGAAAAGGGTCCATTGTTACAGGTTCAGTACCCTCTTCTGGTGTTTTGGAATGATGCTATCCCTCCAGCTTCCTCATTGTTTTAAATCTGTGTAGGCCGAGTGTTTGAATGCTGCATTATGTAAACTGAAAATGGCAATCAAATGTAACCGTTTCTATGCACAGGTTTGGGAGCCGCGACGGAACAGTTGAACCAGACCGAGCTGGCGGTGCTGCTGAACCTGCTGCAGGGCCAGACAGACAATCTAACCATCCCGCGGATGGCGGAGTATCTCCGCAGCTCGTCCTCTGAAGCCTCCACGTCCGTGCTCTCCAGAACGCCCGCCGCCCCCTCCACCCCTGAACCGGATGCCGCGCAGCAGCTTGAACTGCTTAGTCAGCTCTCCACCTTAATCCAGTCCTCTAGCGTCCCGCAGCCGGCAGAGATCCCGCAGGAAGACCAGACCGGCCTTCTCGCGCTCCTGCTGGAGCAGCTGATAAAGGCCCCGGCGCCGGGGGCAGAGCGGGCAGACGAGAGCAACGGACTCCGGCCAGACGAGGGCGCTGCACGAGGCGGCTCCGCTTCTGTCATGGGCGGCGATCGCGAGGGCAAGTGTTAGTTACGTCTATGGGGGGCGGGGCCTGAGTTGTCGAATGCTGTGATTGGCCACAGCTAAACAGGTTACACCGCAGGCTCGTAATGTGGGACCCACCCGCATCAGAGAAACCATACGCTTTTCTTGCAGAGATGTCACTCTTTTTTTGTTGTTGTTGTTGTTTTCTTCCTAAAACCTTAAAGAGGGGGAAACGTTTAATTAGTTGAAAGACTGCAGGCTAACAAATAGAGAAATAAATTGTCATGTTTATTTGAAAATCCAGATGTTTATTTTCTGCTTTTCGTGAACTTCCTTTGAGTTTTACAGTCTTGCAGTATTTAGTTTTTATTTTCATAGGAACAAAATCCACAGAGCCCCGTCTGCTCGCACACTGCGTCGGTGCCCAGCGGACTTTTTGTGTGCAGAAATCTGCTCACAGACAGGACGAGGGAGCTCTTCATCTATTGGCACGCACTGCAAGTCCTTGAAAGATGGTTACAGTGTTTGCGTTAAATTGTCACTCTTTTAAATCCAGATTAAACAGTCCTAATAAAGAGCCATTTTGGACACATCTTTATTTATGTGTCTCTCTTCTAGTACACTCAGAAAACAACACTTGACTGGAGTAAGCTAGGTAACATTTCCAACCGCTGTCTTGGATGCATAATTTAGTTCTTTCTTACTGAATTGGTTTAGCATAGTTGGGTGACTCTTAAAATCCTGTCAAGAATATGCAGAGATCATATTTCGCTCTGACATTGAACATTTTTTATTTTGCATTTGTAGTAGTACTATTAGTACCATGAATTTTTGGTGCCCTTATCTTCATGAAAATTAAGGGCATTCACTTCATTTTCATTATTGTAATGAGAAAATTAGTACTTGTTACTGAAATGCTATATATATATATATATATATATATATATATATATATATATATATATATATATATATATATATATATATATATATATTAGCATTACTACTAAAATTGTGTATATTAGTCATAATTAAAAAATATGTAATTTTTCATTATTGTAATGCATAATATATATATTTTATATCTGCATTACAGTAGTAAAATTAATATAATTCATATATATTTCATTATTGTAATGTAAAATATTAAAATGATATAGCATTACAGTATCAAGAATTAATTTATAAAAAATGTAATTAAAATTATAATGTATTTTTATACAGCATGGTAGCCTAAAGTTTGTTCATTTAAAAAAATAAAAATACAGAATTTAAGACAGAATGTGCATCATTGGGAAAAATCTAAGGAAATTCCAAAAAAAAAATAATAATACAAAAATAACATCTACACTCTTTATGGATATGAGAGGTGGAAAATGTGCTTAATTTAATTTATTTAGATCTAAATTCAATTTATTTGAATTTATTATGTGGATGTCAAATAAAATAAATCTCGAAAAAATAGTCTTCATGCAAATTAATGCATTTCTTTCTGTTGATTTTTGGAGTGAAATATGACGAGCATTTTCTTGACATTTTATAAGATGCATCCATTCATTTGTAAATGGTACTGGTTCTCATCCAAGAGATGCTCTATAGCTTTAGCTGGTGTAATCCAGCTTAATGAAGTCTAATTAAGATCAGCTGACCTTGTCCTGCCGACTGATACCCTCCAGCTCATTTTTGTTCCAGCTCACACGCTTTTGTTTTCACTCTCAGTTCCTCAGTGGTCTATTTCATTTCTCTCTCTGCTCTCTTTTCACATGGTCTTTGGGGTTTAATCTGTGAATACAGGAATACACACTGTAATAAAGCCTTATTGTGAGACGAGTGTCAAATAAATTATAGCTATACTGTATATTTTGTCCTCACACCTATCAATATTTTCTTTGATGGAAAAGGGCTATTGTTTGTTTTTTGACTTTTGTTTTGTGTTCAATCTCACCATCAATTTGTTGCGTTGATGAAAGTCTCCAAACTAGAACACATCTAATCTGGTATAGTTTATTGTATAGTAATAATAGTCAGACTAATATTAAACCAACTACGGATACAACATAAACTGCACACACAAAAGCTAAAGTTTAAATAAAATACATTTCAGTAGTTTCTGTAAAAACAATTTTGCATGAGCTAATTCACTCCCACAAACCCTAAAAAAATGTTTTTACATATGCATCTAGAAAATCTAATGTCATGCATCTACAGTTTTAAATTTGGTTAAGTCAATGTCGTATTGGAGCACAGAGGTCCAAAGTCTAGAGTAAACTTTTTAGTTTATGAATGAGTTTGCTGAGATTAGCTGTACACAATCAGATTTAAAGTGAACTATAATTTAATTCTATGTATTTTTCCCCAGTATTTAAATCTGGATGTGCCACGGCCATTGCTCAATTGTTTGACATAAATACTTTTTTTTTTTTTTTTTTTTACCCATCGAATAGCCTTTTCTTAAAATCATAAATATATATCGTTGACCCATTTATTTTTAAAATTAACAACTTGGATGTTTAAAAACAAAAAAAGCTTCACCTTCAGCTATATATTTTATTCCTAAATGACAGAAGCTAAGGCTAAAATTGAAACAAAATCAAAAGCTTTTGCTTTGTTTGATCAGCATCTTATTTAACATTTTAAATGTGTGCAAATCTGGTAAGACATCACAAAAATGGTTTCATAAAATATTAATGAATTTTAAAAATTCATACAAAATGTACATTTAAAAATGTAGATGTTCATGAGGAAAAACATGCAATCTGTACACTCAAATTGAGGATGAAATACAGCACTGCAAATGATGTTGCACTGTTCCTGAATGCTTCTATTATTGCAAATGTTTTTATTATTATTATTACTGATGCTGCTGCTACTATTATTATAATTATCGCCATATAGCGATCTTTAAATACGCAAGTTAAAAATATTTATATATTATTATTATCATCATTATTTGGAAAAATTATCTAGCATTTGTACATTTGATAAAATAAAAATAAAAAAACATAAGTGACTCCAGCCAATCCCTGTAGGTCAGTGTAAGTTTTTTTTTTAATTTATTTAAAGTAGTGTAGGCGTTTTATCCCACACTTCCTGCAGAACTGTCTAAATGATGAATAATTTGGTCAAGTGGTCATGGATTCAGTTTTTTTTATTTTATTTATTTATTTTTTTTGTTAAAGTCTTTTAGCCATGCAGACGTGGGTGCTTGATTTTGGCGCATCATGTTTTAACTAAGCATGTATCTTAACTGTGATTCAGCTAGAGGTCATTGAAAGATGACTATTTTCTGATCCAGATCAAAACTTGATTTTGAATAAATCATAAAAGACTTACTAATAGAGAAAATTACATCAATTTATTAACTTGTTTATAAACACACACTTGAGACCGACGTCACGCTCCCTATATATATATGTATTAGGCTTGGCAATAAATAAAAACAACTGAAGCATTAGAATTATCATCCGGTGAAGAGTCACGTTACATAAATCTTGCATAGAAATTAAGTCATATAAATCTAGACTCTGTCTTTTTTCCTGCCAGTTGCTGCGTTAGCAAAACTCCCAAACTATTGGAGTGTCATTTGACCACTCTAACAAATTACTGTTGTTTTTATTATTTACCTTTAATATTACTCTTACTCATTATATACCTTTTTAACTAATTATGAAAATTATCATTTTATGGAAAGAGTTAAGTGTAAACTCCATAAATTAGAACATAAATACTTTTAAAATATTTTCAAAGATATATTTAAATGTTAATGTTATACATTTAACAGAATTATTTAAAATGTGCTAAGAGCAAATAAAGCTGATATTTGCTTGTAAGTGAAGAATAATCACTTCAAAGCAGATTCATCATTTGTGCATTAACAATACGCCAGAATTTTAATTCAATTTAGATTTAATTGTAATTTTTATTCTAGTTACGCCAAAATCATTATTTGTTCATCATTCCAAAAAAAAAAAAAAAGAACAATTAACAGCATAATAGTAGTAATAAGCTTTAGTTATTTATTGCTTAATAATCCATTTGTGTGACTTGGCTTATTCATTATTTCAAGTTAAATGCATTTAACATTGTTTTTGTAGTACGAAACCAAAATCTGAAGTTTTACCTACTTATTCTTGGTTTATGAAAAATAAATATAAATTTGAGTTTTTATGACTTATTAGGGTTTACAGTAGTAATATTATGCATTGTTTAATTGTTGTTATATTTATTTGTTGCTATAGCTCATATATGGAATTCTTGGATCATAATATTTGATGTCTAAAGTTTTTTTTTTTTTTTTTCCTGGCAGATTCTGCATTAGTAAATCCAGAGGCAACAGGGTCAAAGTCTGCAAAACACGCTCAAGACATTACATCAGATGTAGCGACAACCCTACTCCAGCTCATCTCCCAGCAAGCCTCCGAGAGCAGACGTCCCGCTGCAGACCTGTGCCCCGGCCGGGGACCCTCCTCTCCCCCGAGCACCACCCCACCGCCCACAAACGCTGCTCCGGAAACTCAGTTCACCCAGGACCAAGACCTGCGGTACACCCTGGGAGGAGCCGCCGGCCCTTCCTGAACGGTTCTCTGAACTTGATCTTTTCGTTTGTTGTCATTTTCTACTTAATGTGCTTTAGCCGTTAAACTTACGTTTACTATATATTAATATATTTCTTTCTTCCGTTAAAGGAAAAAGTGAATGTTAAAGGAACTGTTCTTGAATGCGAATGGATGATGTTCATCCCTCCCAGCGATGTACAGCGTTATTTGGAGAGCATCTTTTCCCGCGTCTCCAACTGCAATGGTCTGTGAGTTTTAGCCATGTGCGATTTCTTTGAGGGCTGCATAAATGTCTAAATCAAGCTACTTTCTGTAGTGCTGTTATGTGTAAAGCAAGAGACTCGATCCGGCTTGTGCTACTTCATCCTTTCTGATTCCGTACAAAGGCATGAGGAAATCTTGAAGTCATTTGCAGTACTTGAGTGAGGCCTTTGTTTTCACAGATTCATATTAGCTTGTGCGTAAGATGTGTTCTTATTTTGATTTTTGGTGGGGGGGGGATGTATGTCCTCATCCAAATGTTGATTTCAGGACCACAAGGTTTAGCAAAGTTCATTTAAATGGAAAGCATCTTCAGAAAGACACTAAACTGACTTGAATTTTAGCGCCAGATTTGCCAGTTTTGATTTGACTCCGCCAAGTGTACATGTTGTAAACTGATAATAAATGAAAAATGTGGCTGAGTAAAATGTGTCTGCTACGTTTTATGCAAACACATGCATGTCCATTTTATCATACACACTTATATGCATACTTGGAACATTTTATAGTGCTGCATTACATAGGATTTCTGAAGTGCATGCAAAATATGCTGCCAGGGTTTTGTAGATGATTGCCATGACATTGCTATGCAGCTGTTTTGAGTATGTTGCTATGTGGTTAATAGGGGGTTGAGTGGTTGTTCAGCGCCAAGTGCAAAAAAAAAAAAAAAAAAGCCAAATCCCTTGAAAATGTAGTAACACACCTCTACAAGATGCATGGTTTGAAGCAGCGTGAAAGAAGAGAAGAAAAGTTTAAGGCAGGTGAGATTTGCTTTTATTTAGCCATTTTTAAATACTTTTAATGGTTATAAAAGTAACTAAAATCTACTTAACTAAAGTTAAATGACTCAAAGTAATATAAGTAAATCTACCCTGATTACTGTTGAGTATTATAACAAAGTAATAATAATAGTGCTGCCAAGCGATTAATCGCGATCCAAAATAAGTTTTTGTTTACATAATGTGTGTACGGTGTATATTTATTATGTAAATCTAAATACACACACGTGCATGTATTTAAGAAAAATATGTTGCGTTTATATATTAAATATATTTATATAAAATTATATGAATATACATGTAAATATTTTCAAAACTTACTGTTTGTATGTGTATTTATATATACATAAATATACACTGTACACATGTATTACGTAAACAAAAACTTTTATTTTGGATGCGATTAAATCATTTGACAGCACTAAAAAATAATAATAACAATACAACATTCATGCCTTGAAGTTTAATATGTAGGAGTTTTTTTTTTTTCCTGTTCTTTCCGGCAGTTTCTCATAGATGCCAAATGGAGATTTAGGACACTGGCATTGAGTGCTGCTAACAGCACGGCTCAAATCGGGGGATTTGGGAAGGTCGAGACGTGCACTTGTCAGATTTCATCTGTGAGCAAATGCTGCATTAATATGTGAATGAGAAACTTTGTGTGTTCAACCATCTGCAGAATGCGGTATTAAAAAAACAAGCTAGCCGGCCTGAGTGGTTCACAGCTGCTGACATGGTCATTAGATATTAAATTCTTTGGTTTGTTTCCAGTGGAATTCATGACTTGGAAAAATGTGAGTAGAAGAGCAAGGACCATTTGTTGCACTTTTTTGATATTTACTTCAGTTACATGAAAATGCTTTGAAATGTATTTAGTCAATTAAATTTGTACCTTAATTGAGCCAGGTATAGTAACACTGCTGTTCAAAATTAGGACTGTTTTAATATTTTTGAAAGAGATTATTTATACTCACCAAGGCAGCATTTATTTGATCCAAATTCAGTAAAAACAGAAATGATTGAAGTTTAAAATAACAGTTTTCTATTTTAACTTATTTTAAAATGCTATTTATTCCTGTGATGCAAAGCTGAATTTTCAGCATCATTACTCCAGTCTTCAGTGTCACATGATCCTTCAGAAATCGCTCTGTGCTGATTTCCTGCTCAAGAAACCTTTTTTTCCCCCCCAAAAGAACAGCAGTTACTAGAAATTGTAATCTTTTGTAAAAATGTATTTTACCCTCTTTTGACCAATTTATTGTGCCCTTTAACCACTAAATATTTACATAGTTTCACAATTCTAGTATATGCGGTATAGGATATGCTTTTTATTTTAGTGAGAATGTAAAAGCTGCTATTAATGTTTAACTGTTTGTTTAATGCATAGACACAGTTCATATCCAGTCCCTGAGATACTGTGATAAAATCCTGGCTGAACTGTAGCAGTGACCCAAGTTTCACTCGTTTCCTTTAGTCTCAAATAAGAGATCAGAAGCAGGTCTGAAGTTACTGACGACAGTTTGATTAAAGCCATTTTTAGCCACTGTTTTTGGTGTTCAGCTAAATTTCAGCTCTCACGTGAAAACTCGTGCTGAAATAGACCATACGGGCAAAGTGGAAACCTTCTGATTTATTTGATGTTTGAGAGCTTAAATAATGTTTATTAGTTTATCTCAAACTAAATATTAGGAGTAAACGTGACCTGGATGTTTTTTCAGTGCAATTTACCCACTCAACCTCTTTTTACAGGTCACATTTGATTTGCTTTCTAAAATGTTTTGGTGTTTTCATTATTTCCTGTTAACCTCATGTTTTATCCACTAGGTGTCACTAGTAAGTCATTGTGTTGAGAAAGGAACTTATCATTAAAAGGGTTATTTATTTTATTATTATTTTTGAAAGAAAGACTTCAGAGATGTCTGCAGTCTCACAATTTTGTTTAAGACCGTTCACAACTTTTTAAACCAGTTACATAAAAACATAGCCTAGATTGGTCTAAACTGATACTGAACAGTCTGATTACCGTTTGGTTAACTGCTAGTTAGTTCTTAAGGCTCAGTCTCAACATAATGGCTATATTTATGCAGCTGCCCCAGGTGTGCATTTGCATCACAAAATCAATCAAGTGTTGCTTAATGACCACTGTTGTTTTAGTATTTAATTTATAATGGTATTTATTAAATTTTTAACCAGCTTTTAATTTTATATTTTCAGGTTTCATTTTTAATGTACGTTTTAGCAATTGTATGCTCTTTTGTCATTTTGTCATTAGCTTTTTTCAAAATTTCTTGATATTTATCTTTTAGAAATGTTACAATTTCTATTTTACTACTCAACCTTATTTCAGTAAGATGCCTAAGCAACATTTCTGATTTTCTAAGACTTTTATTTAATATTTAGAATTTTAAATGCTTTATTTCAATTAACAACAACAACAACAAAAACTATTTTTATTAGTTTGTTTACAATAACAACATTAAATATTTCCTGATTTTTGTCTGCTAAATGTTTTAAACTTGTTTGAAAACCATCATTCATACTCACAACGTGCCAAACATTATTTAAAATGTGTTTTGGATGCATTTTATACATATGGTTGTCAAAAAGGTATGTAGAAACTTAAGTCACTTTTAAAATATCTATTAGAAAATATCTGATTGATATTGTGTTAAACATAATCCAAGTTATCATCTTTTGTGTTACACAGAATACAGAGAAAGCAAGTCATACAATGTTAGGGTGACATGAGGGTGAGAAAATAAAGGATTTAAATTTTTGGTGAACTATCCCTTTAAGTCAGAGCCACTGTATTTGGACAAGTTATTGATGCTGTACTAAGTATCAAATCAGTGTCACTCCTGATTATTTTCAACATCAATAGTCATTTAGAATGTGTAAAACTGAAGTATGCATTGAAATTGGTTGCTGACATGAATTATTGCCCTCTCTTTATATTTCTCTCGCTCTCTATTAATCTCCTATTCACAAATAGAGGCCAAAAGAGGCTCAGCCAGCTGGATGAGATTATCTTTTTTTTCTGATTAGAAATCAACGTCAGCACACCCCCCTAAAACACGCCAGTGTACCATCCTCTCTCTGAGCTCCACCCCTCTCCGTCCTCCCGGCTAATATAAGGACGCCCATACCGACTCCAAACACTGTGAGAGGGAGAAAACCAGAGGTCACACTGATAAGAGAAAGGAAAAAAGAAGCCACCGGCGAATCTGAGAGGCTCAACAAAGAGACAAATCAGAGAAGAGTCAAGGAGAGAAGGAGACTGAAGAAAGCTGCCTGGAGGACGCCACGTGTGTGTGTGTGTGAGTGTGAGTGTGTGTATGTGTGTGTGTGTGTGTGCACGCATATGTATGTTGAGACAGGCATAGGTAGATTCCAGAGATATTTGTGAGACTGACAGAGGACGAAAGCACATCATGGATCCCTCGAGTCCCTCAGAGGGCCCTGTGGAACCCAAAGAAAGGAGGAAAATCCAGTTCGCCGTCCCGCCAACAGAACCGACTCAGCTGGACCCTCGGCAGGTTGAGATGGTAGGACTTTCGTGCACACACACACACACACACACACACATGCTGACTGGTGGCAATGACCCTTTTGAGCCCTGAGCTACTTTATCCAGGTGAAGCAGTTTAAAGTCACTTTGGAGGGTTAGTGTGCATGATGGAGACTTGAAAATCTCTTGAACTTGTCAAGAACATGTCTGGGTCATATTTCAAGCCAAAATCAGATTTGCTTAAAACAGATGAGGCTTATTTTTAGTTCTTTTAAAAAAATTCCATTGTGACATTATTTTCATTAATTTCATGACTTTAATGCAAAATAAAAATTGAATTTTAATTACTCCAGTGTAAAAGAAATTGATATATTTTCATTTCTATTGTACTTTAGGCTATTTTATTTTTTTAAGTAAAAAAAAAGTAAACTTTTTAAAAATGTCATTTTTAAAAAGAAATGTAAATAAAAGATTTTTAAAAATCTGTTACATGAATGTATAACTTATGTATGCTATTCTATGTATGATGTTTTATTTAAAATTTATAAATTAACCTCCGGTTTCACAAACCAGGCTTAAGCCTAGTCCCAGACTAAAATGTAAATCTGAGCTGTTTCATCTGAAAGAAACTTCCACTGATTGTTCTTAAAATATATCAATGCCTTAATTTTGTCTCAAGATGGACACCAGTAATGTTTTTTTTTTTTTTCTAAGGCACGTCTAAAAAAAAAATTACTTAAATGTCCTGATTGAACTGTGGCCTAATCCTGGCTTAGTCTAAACTCTGTCTATGAAACCAGGCCCAAATTTTTAAAAAGAAAATTAAAAATAAGTTCTGTTACAATAAAAATGGAATCAAATGAAAGTAATGGAAAATACAAAAAATTATATAACTTTCTATTTATGCTATTTTAATAAAAAATGTATTAAAAATGTAAAAAAAAAAAAAAAAGTTACAAAAAAAAAAGTACCATAAAATTAAAAAAAATGCATTAAAAAATAAAATTAAATGTATTTTACAGAAATGAGAATCTAATGACAATAAAAGGACATTCTGGGAGAAATATGCTTATTTATCATTAAAGTAATGCCCAAATGCAAAACAATCTTAATGGTCCGAAAAATAGGCTTCATATTCTTTATGTAAACTATAATTTTTCTTTTAATTTTGGAGTCAAATGTGACCTGGAGTTATGTTTACCCTACACACTCACTGAGCACGCTCATAAAATGCGAAGTTTTAAGGCTATAAATCTGTCCTGGAAATGGTAAACGGTGTGTGACCTGGACTGGGGTGAGTTGATGTTCTGGATACCAGGTCGTGATTTTATTGCCTCTGCATGCTGTGGCTAAATTGCACCATGTTCATGTGCAGGTTTCTAAGTCTGCTATTGATTTTGGCCTTCACTTGCGTTGCACATACATTTTTGAGATAAAGAGGTGTACGGATGACTGTGAATTTCTTTTTTTTTCTGGATCTCTGAGAGTGCAGATGCAAGACTCTATGTGTGTGTGTGTCATCCTGGACCAGTTCCCTGTCCTGTTGGTGTTGTAATTTTAGTCTTAACAAAGTGGGTCGGGGAGCTGTTCTGTACTGCTCTGTTGCAGAGATAGGCCAGCGAATCATCCTCGCGAGACATAAGTTAAAAGAGGTGCGAGGAAGAGGAGGCCTGATGCGTCTGCGCCTATAGCAGTTCACATAAACATCTGTAAACACATTTATTTGGTAAAGGTATTATTCATACAAAAATGAATAAATGCTGCGTGCATTAGTTACTCACCAAATTGACTTTTTAATGGAACACCAAAAGAGAAGATTCGAAAAATGTCTCCACTCCAAACAGTCTGTATGTTCTGTATGGGGAAGTATGTGTGTTGATCGTGCCCTTTAAGCCTCTTCTTGAGATGAAGCATGTGTTGTGCTTGTTAGTGCCAGATTTCATGAATGGATGGGTTGCGCTGGGTTCTAGTGCTGGCAGAGCAGAGGGTGTGACATGAACGAAACCTGATGATCATCTTCTCTAGCCTGATTTAAAATGATCCAAAGCGCATCTTCAGCTTCAATGAAAGGAAGTACATCTGATCATTTTGTCTTAAATTTAAATCTAAGGTTGTTTCCAACATCATTTGATGATGTGAACATCAGCTTCTCCTTCCTTAATCGTGTTTTGCGGCACATGGAAACAGTCCAGCAGCGTCTGTGGAACAGCTTGAGCTGAATGAGTTTTTTCTGGCTCTCTGGTTTCTAACCGAATTTTCTGGCCACGTTTCAAAATTACACTGGCAGCTAAGTAGTTAATCAGATATATCCATATATCATCAAGGAAGCATTGCATTCATCAAAATTGACAGTAAAGAAATTTATACTGTTACAACAGATTTCTATTTCAAATAAATGCTGTTTTCTATTCACTGTATTCTGAAGAGTTTATCACGCTTTCTACAAAAATATAGTTTTAAACATTGATAATGATAAAATGAAATGTTTCTTGAGCAGCAAATCAGCATATTAAAATGATTTCTGAAGGATCATGTGACTCTGAAGACTGGAGTAATGATGCTGAAAATTCAGCTTTGCATCACAGGAATAAGTTACATTTTAAAATATATTCCAATAAAAAAAAAAACAATTTTATATTGTAATAATATTCCACAATAGTATTGTTTTTACTGTATTTGTGATCTATTAGACTCGTGATTAATGCTTAAAACAAGAAATTTAAATTCTATAAATTCAAGACATTCTTTGACAAGTTTTCAAGTGATTTTATCTAAAGATTGGGTAACACTTTACAACAAGGTTCCATTTGTTAATATTAGCAACTAC
The DNA here is from genome assembly GCF_012432095.1 of Onychostoma macrolepis. Classification (NCBI taxonomy): domain Eukaryota; kingdom Metazoa; phylum Chordata; class Actinopteri; order Cypriniformes; family Cyprinidae; genus Onychostoma; species Onychostoma macrolepis. The sequence goes on from NC_081173.1 coordinate 26,535,061, forward strand.
ATTAATTAACATTAACTACAGTATCAATGAAAAATACATTTAAAGCACCTTAATGTTGATTCCAACGAACGTTAACAAAGATTAATAAATACTGTAACACATGTATAGCTCATTATTAGTTAATGCATTAAATATTAACAAATGGAACTTTATTATAAAGTGTTACCAAAGACTGTAATAAGGATTTTAACTAGAAAATGCAAAGAAAATGACTTTTTGCAGTGCAGATGAAACCTGAGTGTCATGCGTCAGTATGTGGACACCACAAAGGACTTGGACAGGGTTGCGTGCCACTTCTTAACTTCATATATTAACAGAAATCAGGGTTGCTACTTCACCGTCCTACTTTTTATAATTGCCTTCAAACCTTCAGCTACTTTTGTAACAAGGACCTCTAAAGAACAGAGATCACTGAACACATTAGGATGTGAACTAGTAACCCGCTTCATTTCTTTATAAACACCCATCATTACATTCACCTTTATCTTATTTAGGATACACACTAGATGAAGTACAGCTGACGCTGAACCAAACTATGGATTCTATATATACGGCAGCACAGTTTAACTTTAGCTGTCCCAAAGGGGATAAAACACCCAGGGAACTTCATCAGCCTAGATCTGAATTTCATTATGAGGCTGAAATGAATGTGTTACACAAATTTATGAAAAAAAAATGTTTGGATAAATGGAAAAATGAACACCTAGTTTAGAGTAACATTAGTATAAAAATGGATATTGTGCCCTAGTCTACTTCTAATTGAACGATGCCATAAGGACCACTACTGTTTTTACTGTTGTTGTTTGTTTTTTTTGTTTGTTTTTTTTGCTGTAGTCAAGACTTTAAGGTTTGTCTACTTTAAGTGAATGAAGTAAAAAGTGTGAAAACTAGACCTGGTCTCCCCCATCATAAGCAATATGAAATACAGTACAACATTTGAAATACAAGAACGCATTTTGGTTTTAGGAAAACTTTGAAAGGTTTTGATCCAATTCAAAGGTTAACTATGACTGTTCAAAAATGAGTTTGTGTCTCAAGTTATAGTCATCTGGGCCAAAATACACTTGATAACATTTTATGTGCATCACACAGTGAAAAAAAGCAAGACAATGCACTTCATTATAGCAACTATGAGTTTAAGTAAACAGGAAAAAACAATGGTGTACAGGACAAAACATGAAGAGTGATGCTCATGAGTGGTTTATATAAGAGAGTGATTTAGTGTAGATACACAATCTGCATGACAAACACTACTCTAGGAAACATCTAATACAAATACAAACAAATATAAATGTAAACCGGTATTTTACTGAACTCCTTTAAACTACAGTATACTACCATACATCAAGGTTTTGTAAGAAACCTTCTTACGCATTCCAAGGCTGCATTTATTTATAGTAAAAACGGTAATATTGCGAAATATTATTGCAATTTTAAATAACTGTTTTACAATGTAATTTATTCCTGTGATGCAAAGCTGAATTTTCAGCATCATTACTCCAGTTTTCAGTGTTGCATGATCCTTCAGAAATCATTCTAATATGCTGATTTGCTGCTATATATAAGCCAGTGATTCTAAAAAAGAATGACCACAAGATTATGGTTTCTCATGTGATTAATCTCTCCAAAGGTAAATGTCACTATATTATTGTGCTCTCTAATCCTGGGGGACTATAGATTGTTATCAGAGCTGTCAGACATTCATCTGATTGTGAGAGTATTTATACTGGCCTAACCTAAAGGACACTTAGGGGTTTACTGATTACTGTCTCTTTACCTATGACCTAAAAATGCACAGGGTCATCACAAAAGCCACTAGACTAAACAGCTCCTGCGCTTATAGAATAGAAGGACAGCGAAGTATTGATCAACTTGAGGAATGTTCTGGGTTCAATACAACTGAAGCTCTATTGAGTTACACACCGCCACTTATTTCATTTTTAGACAGTTTGAAGCACTGATGCATTTCTTTGGCCACGTATACACACTGTAAGTTTCAGGAGTGAGTCCCGTAAATTATCGTTTCATGTATGTACAGAACAGCAGTCACTCCCGCATCTGTAACTATAGCAACATTTTGCCATTTTTCGGGAGTGAAGAAGAATTTAGCCGTTTGGTATCTGCCATTTTTTGGCTAAACGTGCTGTGTTTTGTTTTGTTCGGGAGGCTGCTTTAGAGAGTGCTGTCTTGCAGTGTTGCCATGTCCTCATATTCACAAGTGCTTTTAGGCATGTTGTTTGGTCTTAGCTCTTTATGGCGTTGTCACTCCCGTATTTTAGTGAATTGTTGTGTGTACTGAACAAGATTGAGTAAAAGGTGAACTGACAACCGAATTTAGCTGCAGTGACCTTTTATTTGTTGGTTTTGGGTTAGTCTGTGAGATCTGTCTGTCATGGTGTAGTGTGGTGGTTGCCATGAGTTTGTTGGTTTGGTTTGCTTTCTATCAGCAGTGAACTTTCAGCCCTTGACCTCAGGTCACTCAAGGGGGATTGTCCATATAAAAGTGGCATGCAAGTTGCCTTGGATAAAAGCACCTGCAAATTGAGCAAACATTTTATTTTATTTTTTATTTTATTTTATAATAGATCAGATGTAGATTTTTTGTTTTGTTGTATAATAGACTGCAGTTTTTTAATCAGTCAGTATTATAATAAACTGGATGAAGGTTATATTTAATTTTATAATAGATTAGATGTAGATTATTTTAATTTATAGTAGACAGGATGTAGACTAAATGTAGATTTTATTTTATTTTTTGAATAATAATAATCATAATTTACAATAGAACAGATGCAGATTTTTTATTTTATAATAGACAATGTAGATTTTTTTGTTTTATATTCCATAATAGATTGGACATAGATTTGATTTGATATTAATATGAATATAGATTTAATTTGTTTTTATAACAGACTGGATGTAGATTTTTATTTTAAACAAGGTTTTTAATTATACATTATAATATAAGCATAACAATTTCAGTGAAAATTTTACATGCATTTGAATTTTAAAAATATGAATTCGTCTTAGTATTTGGTGTTTCATTTTGCATTATTGAGAGCAGCACATGAACAAAACTTAATGCTCGTGTTCTCCAGCTTTGAGAATGATTCAAGGAGCATATAAGTGACTTAAAAATAGTGCCGAAATATAAATATTTTTTATCCATTGTATAACTCTTCAGTTACTTTCAGATTTTAACTATATTTTAAATGTCAGATTTCCAATGTGGCCTCAGACTCTAAATATAGCTTGAAACTAAAAGCAAAGGGGCACATAATATATTACATAAGGCGACGGTGCCTGCTTGTATTATAAAGAGGTGATGACAGTGCCAGAGATTGAGATTATATAATTTGAGCAGTGTGAAACTGTCATTGAACTCTCACAATGGTCAAGCTACGCTCTACAGCCAGTGACTGGAAATCTGCTGAAGCGTTGCAGAGAAATACGGCCTTCTGGGACACGAGTGAAAAACACTGCGTAAAAAGTTGCTAGACTCTGGATTTTAGAGTTAATCCACTATCTACACACACACAGACTCATTGACGTCACAAGGTGACCTTTGGTGCCGTTTGTGTTTGTGGGTAAACACAAATGAGCAAAGACTCTGATTTTATTCTCTAAGTCTATCCACAGGGACAGACACCATCAGATTCACTGCTCAATTCATGCTGAAGTGTGTATGTGTTGAGGATGTGTATGTCCAGCTTCATTTAGCTGAGCCCTACAAAAACATATCCTACTCTGGTGATACCGTGGTACTTTGCTATATAAACTGCATTCCATAGTATTAAATGATTACTATATTCATATACAATGTTATATGATACTCCAGGGTAAAGAATAAGCAATAGTATCATGCCATCTGCATGTCTAAAAAGTACCAAGATAACATTTTAGCATGTTTTTTGTTTTGTTATTGAAGAACAAGGAAAAGTTGGACTTGAGAGTAATTTAACTAAAAATATTTGCTTGGTGATATAAATAATAATTATATACAGGGCTCGAAGTGAGGCGACTGGCCAATCAGAACTTGGTACTGTAACAAGCTGTGCACAAGCGGAAGCAATTTCGTAATTTTTGCGCAAAATGGTTCAAGTGCAACTTTTGAAGTTCTTTTAAAAGAAGAATACAGTTAGAATGCCTTTATAATTTCAGCAATGAAACACAAAATACCCATGAATGAGTTTTTACATTTTTATATTCATTACATAAGCAATGCACTTTTTTGTATATCAGCACGTGCGCGAGGCCGCAAGCACAAATGTGCTATTAGTTTTATACAACAGTGCATAGCAACAAGGTGTTTCATTCCATGATTGAATCAGTTTTTGAACGAATCGAGTGAGCCAGTGATTCAACGGTTCATTCAGATGGTCTTACTACTTTGGTTTCTATTGAATCAGCTGTTTTGAACGAATCATTTGACATGAATGATTCAGTAAGTCATTAAAACAGGGACTTGCTGCCACCTACTGGCGGTTTTATTGTCCTATTTATAAATATGACGACAAAACCGCCAGTAGGTGGCAATCCATGACAGACCTAAACCAGCCAAAGTGCCGGTACAAAAACACATTCAGCAAAATATTAATTATCAATATTGACCGAAATTCCTCTATTTCAGGCCCCAGATGGAAAAAAACAACAACGTATAAATAATAGTTAATTTAATAAGGTTTCATTAAATAGAAACCTTTTTAAAAATGAGACCAATTTTGTAATCATTGTGTAAAATTAGCCACAAGAAACCCCACCACATCATCCCCCCCTGAATTTTTTTTTACAATTCGACCACTGATTATATACATTACAGTAAATTGAGCCACATATTACTGTATGTATTGAATAAAGTGTATAGGGTATATATAAAAGTCAACATTGTCTATATATAATTTATATTTATTAAAATGTATTTTATTATATATTATTCAAATAAATGTCACTCAGTTTACTGTAATTATAATGTACATCTCTGAGCAGCTAGGTTGTTACTTGCAATTTGTTTCTTAAAATGTCTCTAAACCATGAGCGTTTCTAGACTGCAATGCGAAAAATGTTGTAACTGTTTGTGTAAAAGTAAAACACAAATATTTAACAGAACCTGAGGGAAAGAAGGACTCAAAATATCATAATGGCAAATCCATCTGGAACACAGGACTTTCTGCTTGCGTAGAAAACGCTGTTAACCTGTCATCATCACAACTGTTTTGTTAATGAATTTAACATGTCTGCACCATGTGTAAAGAGAGTTACCAAAAACAGGAAAGATTTTGAGTGCTCTAGTTATTTTATGTGTACAAAGATGTGGCCGATATTTGTCTTTTCCTCTGTATAATTATGTCATTTGTGTACATAACGTGAGGTGTGACTTGAGTCAGAGCATAAGAACTTTATTGTTTTTTAGGATAAAATGACTTTCTCAACCACAAAAAGCAGTTTGGTCTGCCAGACAAAACATCAAGTGTTTAAAGAACTATATAAACTGGATGTTTGTACTTTCCTTAAGTAAATGTAAGTGGTGTTTCTGCCATGATGCTAGGGTGCTATGGATAATTGCAAAGATGTTACTGTGTAGTTGCAAAGGTTTTTTTGTTTTTTTTTAATTTTGCTGTATGTTTGCTAGGATGTTCTTCTGAGTGTGTTTTAATGTGTTAATTTATTGCTAGGGTATTCTAAGTGGTTTGAATGTGTTATGCAGTTACTGGGGTGTTCTAAGTAGTTTTAATGTGTTAAGTGATTGCTAGGGTGTTCCGAGTGATTCTAATGAGTGGTTATGTGGTTGCTAGGTGTTGTAAGTGGTTTTAGTGAAAATGAAAGTGAAGTGGCCAAGTATGGTAACCCATACTCGGAATTAGTGCTCTGCATTTATCCCATCCAAAGTGCACACACACAGCAGTGAACAAACACACACTGTGAACACACACCCGGAGCAGTGGGAAGCCATTTTTGCTGCGGCGCCCGGGGAGCAGCTAGGGGTTTGGTGCCTTGCTCAAGGGCACCTCAGTCGTGGTATTGAGAGTGGAGAGAGCGCTGGTTATTCACCCCCACAATCCCTGCCGGACCTGAGACTCGAACGTGTTACGAGTCCGACTCTCTAACCATTAAGCCACGACTTTCCTTAATGTGTTGTTATGGGGTTACTAAGGTTTTCCAAGTGGCTTCTATATGTTATGCAGTTTCTAGGGTGTTCTAAATGCTTTTAATGTGTTATGCGGTCGCTAGGGTGTTCTAAGTGGTTTTAATGTGTGACGTGGTTGCTAGGGTGTTCTGAGTGATTCTAATGTGTGGTTATGTGGTTTCTAGGGTGTTTTAAGTGGTTTTAATGTGTTGATATGTGGTTGCTAAGGTGTTCTAAGTGGTTTTAATATTTTATGCAGTTGCTAGGGCGTTCTAAGTGGTTTTAATGTGTTGTGTGGTTGCTGGGGTGTTCTGAGTGGTTCTAATGTGTTCTTATGTGGTTGCTAGGGTGTTCTGATTGGGTTCTAATGTGTTGTTATGCTAAGTGGTTTCAATCTATTGCTGTGTGGTTTCTAGGGTGCTCAGAGTGGTTCTAGCATGTTGCTCAACTTTGTGCCAGTTTGATTTTTAGTGTCACTGTGGTTTCTAAGGGTTTTCTAAGTGGTTTCAGCATGTTGCTTTGTGATTGTTAGTGCACCGCTTACTGTGACCTTATTCTATGCATCACACTGACACATTAAACTTCTGATCATTACAGGTCATTGTAGAGAACAAAATCATGAATATGTAGTTTACTTGCATCGCATCGGATAAAACTTTGGCAAAACCAGTGATCATTTCCTCCTCCAAAGTGCTGGTTTTATCAACCCCAAGACCTTATAAATATGACCTTGTCTCCAGGCAAACTGATACTCTTGGAATTTGTGTAAAGTCAGTCGGCCTGACTAGAGTTTAGTTTGTAATATGCATCAGACGGTCAGTGAACAGACAGACTGTGTTGTCTGAGACGGCAGGAAATATTGAATAGTGCAGGAACACATGCATGCCAGTTTTGATTTGAGAGCATAATACTCACACAGCCAATTAGGTCAAATGCTAATGCACATCCAAGAGTGAAAAAGGCTGGAGATGGAAAAGTTTGCGAATTTCACAACCTTTTTTTCAGTGTGAGTTGGGAAGACAATGTATTATGTCAGTTGGCAATTATGTGTATACATGGCATATGAAATAGAAAATCGGGAAAAGAGTGTTCTTTTCTTTAGGCTGCATGGAGTTCTGAGAAGAAACTATCTGGATTTCTGCATGATTGGCTTCAAAAAATGTGCTCTGAAACTCATCAAAGTTAGTTGTAACAAACGACACACAAGCCATTTGACTATGTTTCTATTTCACCCCTACAATGTGGCACCGTCACTGAACAAATGTTCATTTTGAGAATCTCCACATTGTGGAGGAGGATTTGCCACAGAACACTTTGTTTCCTCCAGAGCACTGTGAACTCTGCTCCAGTGCTGCTGAAGAACATCCAGGTGGCCTTGTGGGACATTTAAAAGGGTGACAATTATTTCTTGTCCTTTATTTGGAGAGCTTGATGGTTGGTAACATTCAGAAGTTTACTCTTATTGACTGTTTTTCATTATGTAGACCCAATAACATGCATAAAGCACAAAAAAGCCAGTACAACTTGTTTGAGATCGCATTCATGTGTTTTAGAGGAGGCGTGGCTTTGGAGAGTGATTTGCAGGGAGGGTGGGATCTTATGCTTTTAAAGCTAGCTTACTTATGTTATATGTTTGGTCCATGGAATTCCGTATTTGGCACACGTAAATATTATCCCATTCTTTACTTGCATAATAATAATAAAAATGTATGTTTCTCTGTAATAAAACAATCTTTAAAATAACATGAAGAACCTTGGAATCTTTCCATTCCGCATTCCGGTTCTATATAGTGTAAAAAGATTCTTTAGATTGTTAAAATGTTTTTTACACTAAAAAAAAAAAATCTTTTAAGAACTGTTCACTGAAAGGTTCTTTGGGGAACCCAAAATAGTTCTTCTATGGCATCACACTTTTAGGAACCTAATGTTTAAGAGTGTTAATGTCAAGAACTACTTTTGATCTCTATATTCTTGATAGAGCCTTGCATGTTAAAAATAACCAATTAATAACTTTTATTTTTTAGGGTAAAGTTTGTAGACACTGATGTAACAAAAACAGACAAGTTTTTCCTTTGTGCTTTTGAAAAGTTTTGTGTACAAACACGGATCCATGAAAACGACTAAAAAAGCTGTATTATGCATGCCAGGCCAGTAGTTGGCAATGTCACTTTGTAAACAAACACTACATGCCTGTGCACATGCACACATATGCCTATAAACCAGGGGTAGGCAACGTCGCTCCTGGGCTGCATCCGAAAACTTAGGCAGCTGCTTCGCTGCCTTATGAGGCAATGACATTGCAGGCAGCGTTTATGCATGAAGGCACCTCACGAAACTGATTTCAGACAGGCTTCTGAGGCAGCGTAACGGTTTAACAATCTACAACAAAATAGAACAAGTTTTGGTGATAACTAAACGAATATTTAATTACTATAATACTCATTTCTCGCTAGAAATAACATCAAAAGTGCAAAAAGTTAATCAGAAATATACATTTACACACAAACTAACCACCAAACACAACTTCCAGCCGCCATCTTTATTTTTTAGCTCAACCATCTCGGAATGGAACGCACAGGATTGTGGGATATCAAAGGCAGCGAAGGATACATCCATCTATGCTGCCTTCAAAAATCAAGTCTGAGATGAAGGTATCTCAGGAGACAGGAAGTGAAGCTAACTTTGGATTCAGACGTGCCTTGATGCCTTCCTACATTGGAATGCGTCCTCCGAAGGCAGCATTTTTCAGTTTTCGGATGCAGCCATGGAGTGCCGATGTCCTGGAAAAAAAAAACCCTGAGAAAAACCTCACCTGCCTGTAGCCCTAGTAATTATGAAGACCTTGATTAGCTTGTTCAGGTGTGTTTGATTAGGGTTGGAGCTAAACTACAGGACAGCGGCACTCCCAGTTAGCTGGATTTGATGGTTGGTGTTTTCACTTGATCTTTAATTGTTTGGTTCTTCGAAGCTCATCCCGGACTTGCTGTCATAGCAACAGGTCCGTAAGCTTAAACCTGCTTGGGAGCAGGTTTATTTCATTTAAACAAGATTAGATCGCAGATATTATGGGAGTGGCTTGATGGAGCGCAGGAGATGCAGATAACTTGATCTTGAGCCTTAAGAAACTTTAATTAATGCCGTCACGTAACATTAAAATTAAATGAATTGCTAATTGCAACATTTCTTTGGCTGCGTCCGATGCATCCGACACATTTTCTCACTGACACGCCCCCAATACAGAAACTCGGGGCTTAAAGAAAATTTTGAGTTTCCCACTTGTAATAACGACTTTGTGGTGGCGTTCATGTGCGTTCAACTTGTAAATATGATCTATCCGATATAACTTGAAGGCAGCATTAGGCCCACCCCAAATGCTCTCATTGGTTGAGACCAAGCGGCAACCTCCCGCTCCCTCTCTTGAAACCAACATGGAAGTGACTAAAACTGCAATTCATCGTCTGGCCGCTGGAGGCTGGCTCCAAAAGGGAGTCAGTCCCATAGACTCAATGTTAAAATACCCAACTTTACAGCAGAAAAAAAACATGTTTGCAGCCTGGTACAAAAAATTATTTTAGTCAATATAGGTAATTTTGCCCTTCATGACAACTGTGAGGGGGTGAATTTTTTTAGAACTCATCCGTTTAAATTATATCAAGCCTTAAAGTTCTGCATAATTAAGGGCGTGGCCACTTGAGTGACAGGTGGATTGCCGTTGCTGTCACCACTGTCGCGCTTGGCGGGCGTGGTTTCAGTAACCGGCTCCACCCACATCCCGCCTTTTTGCCCATTTTCGATTATGTGTGAGTGACGCGCTGCCAAGATGGCGACGGCCATCTCCGCCCACTTTGAGCTTCAAAAATGCTCTTTAGAAACCTACGGGTGACGTCACGGACACTACGTCCATTTTTTTACAGTCTGTAGCCCTATTCGGACGGGACTAGTTTTCTAAACTACGTTTGAGTTTCGATTCTTATCACTTGACGTCTGCGATTTTCATGTACCAATTCGGACGGGACTAACATCTCTGTGTTTATTACAGAGGTGGGAGGGGCTGTTTTGTACATCTGGGCGTTTCAGAGGTCACGCGCTCTGTATGCGTGCATTGCGTGTCATTCGGATTGATTACCATTAGTATAACAGTTTTACTACAAATACCATGGTGAAGTATAGCAAAACCATGTTAATGTGTGGTTGCTTTAGTTTTACTTTAGTTATTTAATTGTAGTAAACCCGCGTTTAATTTTCATAAAGGTGCATATGTAATTAAAACATTATGTAATTGAGTGCAGAAATGAACGCAAGTAATTTTACCTGACGCAGATATTACAATAGCCAGTCTGAATGGTTTATGTGATCTGACTCTTGATTTTATTATTGTTTTTAATTTATTTACTTATTTTTTTCCTTGCTGGGAGGCAAATATATCAAACATGAGCGCGGTAAGAGCGTCTACGGTAATTAACGTTGGCCAAAACACACAAGGAAACGCGTTATGAAAAAAAAACTCACCGGCAATCACAGACATCGCATTCGGACGGGATTAGTTTTCTCAGAGGATCACTGAGTTTGCTGAAAAACAGTAGGTAATTTGCTCTGGAATTATTACAGAGGTTCTGTGAGAAAAACACAGACATGGCAGATTCGGACGGGATTAAAATCACCAAGTACGTCTGTGAAACAGAAATTTCTCTAACGACCCCCTGTAAAACTAGTCCCGTCCGAATAGGGCTTATGGTTGAGACGCGTGATGCCGCCAATGCCAAGCCAGGACTGATCAACATCCCACCCCTCCTGTGACCCATGGTTTGTCTGTATGTGAATTCAGAGCCAGTGAGTTGGATTTTCATAATAAAAAAAAAAAAAGTGTTAATTTGCGATAAAATAATTGTCGGCATTAATCAATTAATATATAAACGCGTTAACTTGCCCAGCCCTAATAAAAATGTTTTCAGTTTTTAGTTGAAAATGGTGTTGTGTAAAACCCCCCACAGAGTTTAGCTCTAACCTTGATCAAACTTACCCTGTAACATTCTAATAATCCAGAAGGCCTTGATTAGCTTGTTCAGGTGTGATTGATTAGGGTTGGAGCTAAGCTCTGCATGGCTGGAGTTGAGAACTGCTGTGTTAAAGGAAGCCTTGTGTAATCCTTCAAGGCTTTTATTGTTCTACTTCAAGGATCCTCTGAAATCTAATCAGGTGCTCTTTTGCGAAAGACATTCTCTTTTGATCAGTGCTCTTCACTTGGGTTTAGTTTGGGATCGAACTTATTGACTGGTAACCTCATTTTCAAATAAGTTTGACAATTGATTTGTGAAATTGCATTTATCTGTAATTATCAATTGTAATTAAAACTGAAAAAATACTTTATTGTCCCTGGAGGGAAATTTGTCTTGGACCCCACTGTGAAGGTCTCACAAACTATTCTCCTATTCTCTTTTAGTGAACTTTCAGTTAAGAATTGAGCAGTTTCAGTCAGGATTTTGCCATGATGTGGGTTTGTTTACATGGCAGAGTTCCTAGAAGACTAGGAGATTAGTTGAGGAAGAGCTATTTTCTTGAGATCATTAGTCAGTCAGTTCTCTGTGTACTTTTGAGCTTCGTTGTGCTCTAAAGTCACGTTTTCCATTTGTGTCCTTGTGCATTTGGTATTTGGCAGATTTGTATGAATGTTTTGTTTTTTGTTTTTTGTTCAGGTACTGTTGGGTAGAGGAAATCGAAAGGGTTTGAGTGGAGGGAGGCTTCAGATACAGTTCTCTCATTCACATTTTTTGGCCAAGCTGTCACACGTGCAATGACATATATTCAAAATGTCCTCATTAAAGTCAACATCTAGAACAGGGTTTTCCAAATGGGGATGTTGCAGGGGGTTTGTGATAGACTGTGGGAGAAATTAATTGCAATTAAATACAAATGTAACAAATGTAAAGTAAACAAATACAGAATGGTTGATTTAAATGTAATAAGACAAATAACAAACCTATATCACAAGCTAATATGCAAAGATGTTGTGAAATGTATTATGATGTTGCAGGAGGACTGACCCTGTAATAATTTTACTGTTAATCACTGTGAGTAAAAATGTCCTGGCTCCCTCATTCATACTTGTGCAAAATGTGATGATTTTCTTTAATTTTTTTTCCCATTAACAATTCTCAACTGCTTGTCTTACAGATTCGACGACGAAGACCCACACCTGCCACTTTGTTCAAAGTAGCAGACCAAACATCTCCTGAGGATGACATCTCCACCCATCAGGTACCACAGTGTGACCTTAGTTCTGGAGGTTAAACTGCATTCATAATACATTCGCATGGAAAAGATGAATGAATGAACAATGTTGAATTTATGTATAGCTTTATGTTGTGTATATCCCTAACAATAAACATACTGTGGCCTAGTGATTATACAGTGATGATGATAATATGTGACCCTGGACCACAAAACCAGTCTTAAGTGTAAATTTTTTCGAAATTGAGATTCATGCATCACCTGAAAGCTGAATAAATAAGCTTTGCATTGACGTATGTGTTGTTAGGATCGGACCATATTTGGCCGAGATACAACTATTTGAAAATCTGGAATCTGAGGGTGCAAAAAAATCAAAATATTGAGAAAATCGACTTTTAAAGTTGTCCAAATGAATTCTTAGCGATGCATATTACTAATCAAAAACGACGTTTTGATATATTTACAGTAGTAAATGTACAAAATATCTTCATGGAATATGATCTTTACTTAATATACTAATGATTTTTGGCATAAAAGAAAAATCAATAATTTTGACCCATACAGTGTATTTTTGGCTATTGCTACAAATATACCCCAGCGACTTAAGACTGGTTTTGTGGTCCAGGGTCACATATAGATTATATACATATACTGTTGTATCTCTGTGATACATGATAAATAATACCATTGCATTAATATATGAAAAAAAGCATTTTTTCATAATAATTTCAAGATTTGTTTTTGCTGTTGTTTATCCATTTTTTTCATCTATTTACCAGAAAATTTTAAATATTCCTTACTTGAAGTAATATAAACATTAAATAAAATAAATATAAAATTTAAAAAAAAAATTTTTTTCATTTATTTTGTTCAATTACTAAATTACCAAAAAAAACTAAATAAACTACAAACTTAAATAAAAACTATATAGACATAAAAATCACAAAAACACACAACAAAATTACTAAAACTCTAAAATAAAATGAAAATGAAAACAGAAAAAAGGAATAAAATAGTACATCAATGGTACTAAAACTATTATAAAATTAAAAATTATTATAATTAAGCTGAACATTAAGGAATTAAGGAATATGAATTCATTGTACAAGTATTATATGTAATCATTATTTTAATTTATATAATAATAATTTATGATTTTGCATAATATTTTACCTATATACTTTATTAGTACATTATGATATTTGATATTATACGTCTGATTTTAAGGATTTTTTTACCTCTGTATAATAAAAATAATTGTGTAGGGTTGACATTTGATGTCCGATGTAAAATCAATTGAGGTGTGTGTAATATCATACGTCCATTTAACGTATATGCTATCTTCAGTGGGTTGTAGGAGAAAATGGTGTCCTCAAACCAAAACGAATCAACCCAAATATCTACCAGCCACCATCATTAAAAGGTAAAAGCCTGTAGTTTTGCCTGCAATGTGTGATCTGTACCCACTGTATTGTGTATATTCCTTTGGTATACATATTGTTTCTGAAGACTTTCCTGCACTGTGCCGGCCCTGGGCTTAAAAGCTCTCCCAAGCTGCAAGTCTGTTTTTCCCATTTTACCATGCGTGTGTGTAAGATTAGAGATGGTGACAGCTGTGATGGGTGTGAGTCTGTGCTGCTCTGGATCATCCTGGATTACAGCAGATAGCATACAGCTGCAAACACACACAGTTTTAGAGGACAGACGTCCATCAGAAACATTCACCATCAGACCAATGCACTACAAAGACTGTGGCCCACTGAGGACAATCTAGATTACTAGATTATGTCAACATAATGGTGCTGTTGGTTTCATCTTTGGCTCCGTTCAGATCTATTTTCATTGATGGAGCAAAAATAAACAATAACTGGCCGTATTTTGTCTAAATTGTAACTTAACTTATTGTTTATAAAAATTCCATTTGATATCAAGGTGATATTGAGTTTGACAGCACCTACTGCTTTTCTAATATTGCTTAATTGTCTCAATTAGAGGTCGACCGATTCAGCAGTTTTGCCGATTAATCGGCACCTATAGTTGATTGCCACAACTATCGGTTATCGGCAAAAATCCATGCCGATAGTTTTCCGGTTTGCAACCGTTGCTGGAGTGGCTGAGAAGGGTCCGCTGGCATTATACAGTGCGAGAGCGGCCTCTAGAGGCGGAAATCACTGACAGCACGTGTTGTTTATTTTGACACGTGACACTGCGCACTGCACAGAGCGGGAAACTCTAGACTCTCATTTAAATACAGCCGACAGAAAAGCCTGCCGCGGAACAGAGCGCCATTCACATAGTAATGATATAACAAATTATATTTGTCCCAAATCGTTGTGAATGTACATAATGACTTCACCCTAGGTTATAAATTATGTATTGTGCATTTTTCAGCAAAATGTTTGTCTTTCTGTGGCTCTAATAAAGTCTGTATGCTTCATGTAGAGAGCTGTAATACAGATTGCGCGTTCTCTTTCCGCTTGCTCTGTTTTTTTTTTTTAAACACCGAACTTCAAACTCATTCATGCCACAATGTTCGTTCTTGAAGCAAACTTATGTCCGTTTGGTGATTTAAATAAGTTATTTAATCACGTTATAGCGTCTGGTGTGTGTGTGTGTGTAATACCTCTGAGTTCTCCTAGACACAGCGCTGCGCTTTTGCCCGGTGTGTGACTAACTTTTTTTTTTTTTTTTGATTAGATAATTATCAAGTGTTAAAAAATAGAAGCAAATAAAGTGTGTGAGTACACATACAATATCCATATGTATGTAATTTTAATGCTATGGCCTTGTGTAGATATTTAAACATGGCCATCTTTAAGCATGACTGTTGAAATTAAATGGTAACACTTAACAATAAGAGTCAATTCATAGCATTAATGAAAACTGTAGAAGTATTGTTCCTTGTTAGAGTGTGTTCATTTCAACATTCACTATTAGCTACTAATAGGCTAAATTTTACATTTTTAAAGTTTCTTCTTTTAACATTAGCAAACTATGAAATAACTTTAATGATCAATATAGTAAATAATATTAATATATTTATTCATTTACAAAGTATGGTTCAGTACACTTTTTTTTAAATAGTAAAGCACTAGCTCTCTTTCAGTATCCATTTTGAAAACTATCAGTTGATTAATCGGTATCGGCCAGTGTGGTCCAACCTAGCTATCGGTAAAATCCACTATCGGTCGACCTCTAGTCTCAATTGATCCATTATTCTCTATGAGAAACTGTAGAAGCTTGTTTTCACCACAGGATAAAAATAAAAGGTAATTGTTAATTATTTCATATTAACTCACAATTCTGAGGGGGGAAAAAATCAGAATTGAGATATGTGTCACAATTTCATGAAAAAAACAGAATTGTGAGAGAAAAATAGCAATTACATTTTCATTTTTTATTCCATCATGAGAAAAAAGAATTGTAAGATGTAAACTCTTGAGAAAGAATTGCGAGAAAGTAATCCAGAATTCTGACTTTATATCTTGCAGTTCTGAGTTTCTATACTGGAATTCTGCATTGTGGGACAAAAAGTCAAAATTACCTTTATTATTATTATTTTTTATTCTATGGCAGAAACCAAAGGGGGAAAAAAAAAATGGACAATGACAAATTTGTTTTATTAGTAATGCGTGAAATTAAAAGAAGGGAAAATAGCTATGCATTACTGTGATATTGTCTCTGAATGTGTGTTTTGTCTGTTTTGTGAACTGCCTATTTGTGAAAAGACAGGTGGTTTTCCCTGTCCATACATGTCCCGTCATTGTAGTGGAAATAAACCCCATTCTGGTTGGCACAGCGCAGAAGTCTTGCTAAAACGTAAACAGACCCATCCCTCTTTACCTGTGTTTGTGTATGTTCCTGTGTTGTCCCTTGTGGTTTGATGATCCCTGATTTGTGAATCCCCCTGAGTGTGTGTTTGTGGTCGTGTGTTTATAGCCGTGCAGCAGATGGCTGAAGCTCACATGCAGAAAATAGGTGTGTATCCTCATGTAGAGGAGGAAGGGGAGGAGCCTATTCACAGAGGGGGGGAGGAGATTTCCTCATCCTGCACACCTGGTAATCTTAATGTCACATCACAGATGAACCCTCCACATATACATGTTACGTTGTCAGTATTATATTTTGTTTTTTTATCATTTAATTTGAAATGGTTACTGCTGAATGTTCACATCAGCCTTGCAAAAACAATAGTAAGAGAAACTTATGTCAGATTAATATTACTAAATACTTTCTACTATTATAACTATTAGTGTTAAAGGGGTAAATGTAAAGAAAAGTCAAAAGTTAAGTTGTAATGTTTATTTCAATATTTCTATTGCATTATGCAAATATAATAAATATATTTAATTTCAGAAGTTAATGGCGATTAATAAAATAAATTAATAATTGTTTTATTTTTTATTACATTTCTATTGAATGATGCTTTAAACGGCAACAAAACAACAATGCCAAATAATGTGAACTGTTACTGTTACAGTATTCTGTTAATTATATCAGTAAGTGATAAAGACGCAGATAACAGTTTTCAGTAACACTTTATTTTAAGGGGTCCTTTTTACATGTTACATGTACTTACTATTATAATAACAATGAATTATGCATAATTACATGCAAGTAACCTTAAACCAAACCCTAACCCTAACCATATAGTAAGTGCATAGTTAATGTTACTCAGTATTTAAATGTATAATTGCACTGTAACAAGAACACCTAAAATTAAAGTGTTACCTAGTTTTGTAGGTAATATTGTAGGCACACATTTAGACTCAATTATCACTGTTTTTATGCAGTTTGAGGTGGACTTTGGGTTATTGGGTTTTTAAAGACTTGTTTTTAGTGGGAAATCTTAAGTTACTTATTTTTTAACATTTCACAAATGTGATCTTGGGTTCAGAGTACAGTCTTTTATTGTGTATCTCTGGGGTTTTTTCCACTAAATTTTAGTGCAAATTTCTGCTTTTTAATAAAATTTAATAAATAAAAAAAAAAGTATTTTATTTAACATTGTTTTCTTATGTTGTGCTACTCTCTCTACATATTGTATTTGCATGTAGCATTCAACCAAAAACAGTTAAATATGAGATTATCTGTTGATTCCATATTTTATTTAATAAATACTCATTTTAAAGATTCACAGGAGCAAAGGGGCATGGCAGAGCACCAGCCCGGCATGAGAAAGGCAGGAGCCACAGCACCAACCGATGAAGAGGAGGAGGAGGAGGGGGAGGAGGAAGTAGAAGCAGACAATATGGCAGATGATGAGTGCAGGAATGTGGACTGATAAAGTTTGAGGAACTTTAGAGATTTTTTCATAATGCAGAACCTTGTTTGGAGATAAGAATTATTGTTTATTGATTACTGGCTGTCAATAATTCTATCACTTGATAAAAACGGCTGTCTATTTGTATTCAGAGACAAAAAGAGACTTAGAAAACTCTGAAAGACTGAAATTTTGGAGTGGTCAAACAATCTCAAACAATTCATTCACCCCTACATTGCCATGAAATAGAAATGCATAAGGTTAGTAGTTATCTAATATCATCCCTGCGTTTCATACATTCGAACAAAAAGGTAAAGTACAAATGTTTAGTTCTATGAGCAGCGCAGTATGAATGTGAAGTGTTGAGAAATGTGTTAGTGTTCATATCATGTCATGTTTTGTGTGTGTGTGTGTGTGTGTGTGTGTGTGTGTGTGTTTGAGTAACAGTATGTTTTGTGATCGGTGCGTTTCTTTGGGCCTACACTGCCATCTGGAGTACAGAGAATTGTTATACTGAATCCCATGAAATCATTTGCCAAAAACAATAATCCCAGAGCACATGGAAAGGCTCAATATCTAAGTATTTAGCAGCATTATTATTTGTTAAACCATTGCCAACATCCTGGCAGTTGGATCACACTTCAAACTACAGTTAATTTAGCAGAAACAAAAAAAGAATGTTTATAATTACAAATATAATTATATTTGCATATTTATAAATATAAAAATAAATGACTAATTTCTAAAAATGATCTAAAATAAATTCTAAATTCACCATTGGTAAATGTGGCAAAAACGTTTCAAATACAAAGATTTGAAGAGTACTTTAAAAAAACAAACAAAAAAAAACAGCTGATAAAGACTGCAGTTATATAAGTATTCCAATAAAGGCTGTTTTGTTTTTACATGGAGTGGACCATATTAAGATCACAAATACTATTTTGCTTTATCGCACTGTTTTGGAAGACTTTTGCCTCATGCAACTAATCGTGGCTGACTGTGAATAACACATTCCTACAATGTTGTCTTTGTGATTCATTTGTGGTTTGTCAATAACATCGTGATCAAAGCTGCTATAAAAATCATATTTGCATAAAGAATAGAATTCACATCTCTTCATATGACTGTATTTGGTTACAGATAACAAAAAACTCCAAATTCAGTGCCTCGGGGTGAACGTTCAGTGCACATGTAAATCAGGAACACGTAAATAATTTCAGTCGATTACTGTAGTTAACAACTTGCATTAATATTAGCTGGGTAACTTATTACTTATCTTAGTTTTTAAGTTTCTTCCTTAGCAAAATCTTTTAAGGGAAAAATGTTGAACTATTTTTAAAAATGATCGATAATGATTTAAAATGAGAAGCCAACAGCCAAGTGTTGCTTTTTTAAGAAATTGTATTGCTTTATATTGAAAATAATCATATTTGTATGCATATATTCCTCCAAAGCTCATGCAGGTACATGTTGTTGATTTTGGTTAACGTACAATAGAAAATCTGAGAAAATGTACCCAATTAGTATCGCTATCCAAAGGAACTATGGAAATGTTTTAGGTTAAAGTCTCTGTATCAATAAATATATTTGCACTGAATTAAAGTGTTAAAGAATATCTTCTTTTTCATGTTTTTGCATCATAATAAGGCAAACTCCATTACATAGTCTTCAAATATCACTGCCATTTGAACAAAATTGGACATGTTTGACCTCGGTTTGAAGTGCTATTGCTTTACATTTGGAAAAAGTATGATTTTTATACTCTGACCAATAAAAATGTTCATCAACAAGGCATATTTTCAGTTTAATGCCGCCAAGATGAGCATGTGTGGGCAGTTTTGGCAAAAACATCCAGTTTCTGTTATAAACAGATGGCGGCACAGTGGTTCTCTATCCCATATCTTGAACGTCTCTGCCTTTGATGCTTCAAAATCTGGGCTGAAACTGATCTGGCTTGGATTCCCATAAGACGTGGTCCAAATTTTAGTCAAAAATTTAATTTCTCAGATTCTCTGCCGACAGCTTCTGCTTTAACTATCACACCATTAGGAGGTTCCAGGATTAGGAAACTTCCCTTGCATCAGATCCCTGTGTTTGGCATTGTGGCTAACAGATACGTGGGGCGGCACAAGCGAGATGTGAGGCTGTGACCTACTTCACACAATATAGTGATCAGTGTTTTATGGTGAGTTATGGGAACGTGGCAGATGGAGGAAATGAAACCCAGGATTTATGCCCTGATGTTGCAGTTGCTGTAGTATCACTGATAGTGGGAAATTCTAAAACTAGATTAGACTATTAACATAGGCCCTATCTAAGAAGAACTACAGAGTTTATGGTGGACAATGACATGATGTTAGTTATGGTGGGAAAGGCCATCCATTCGCTATAAATCAATCAGAATTGAGAGACTTAAAGTACAAATGTCATCCACTTTTTGGACTTACCCAATAAAATTTCTCATTTTTTATATACGATTTATTAATAATGTGTTTATTCAGTCATTCTTGAGACATGGGACAAAACATATCCAGCAATTGTAACTGCTATTAGGTTTAAAAATAAAAATATTTTCAATTGTAAATGTTATGGGGATTAATAATAGAATGTATTTAACACAATTGTCCCCTTCAATTTAATTTTATAATTATTATGTGAAATCTATGACGCTTATTGTCTTCTCACTACATCTAAAACAGTGTGTCCACAGAGAAGGGTTCAATAATTCATATGCTATAAAAATGTTTTTTTAATTATGAAAAAGACCTTGTTTTATGATAAGCAACACTTAATAATATCTTATATCAAAGCAAGGTTGTTTTTCAGTGACACATGCATGTTTCATAAGGTTTCAAAGTTGTGTACTTAAATACTTAAATGTGACTCTTGAATAAAAGCTTTATGAACAATAACATACTGTTCGTTGTGTTTGTATTAAAACAGTAATTGATTGATTTAGTGTATTTGATAGTTAAAAAGACTACAAATTCAGGTTTTCATCACCACCATCAGATGTGTCAACTCCATCAGATCTGTCACCTCCGTCAGATGAATATTTTGATAATATTTCATTATGATATTTTATATTTGCTGTGGAATTGTTGGTCACATGTGAAATTGTAATCTATCTGCTAACATGAGAATGTGTTTTGAAATGTTAAAAGCATCTTGAATGCAGTTAAATATAGTTGAAATTATATTACACAGTCAAGGTAAAAAGCACATTTTGTTAAAAAAAGAGAAACGTTGGGAGGTTGTATCAAAGCATAGCTCAGTAGCTTAGTACATACAGTATCTCACAGAAGTGAGTACACCCCTCACATTTTTGTAAATATTTTATATCTTTTCATGTGACAACACTGAAGAAATGACACTTTGCTACAATGTAAAGTAGTGAGTGTACAGCTTGTATAACAGTGTAAATTTGCTGCCCCCTCAAAATAACTCAACACACAGCCATTAATGTCTAAACCGCTGGCCACAAAAGTGAGTACACCCCTAAGTGAAAATGTCCAAATTGGGCCCAAAGTGTCAATATTTTATGTGGCCACCATTATTTTCCAGCACTGCCTTAACCCTCTTGGGCATGGAGTTCACCAGAGCTTCACAGGTTGTTCCACTCCTCCATGACGACATCACGGAGCTGGTGGATGTTAGAGACCTTGCGCTCCTCCACCTTCCTTTTGAGGATGCCCCACAGATGCTCAATAGGGTTTAGGTCTGGAGACATGCTTGGCCAGTCCATCACCTTTACCCTCAGCTTCTTTAGCAAGGCAGTGGTCGTCTTGGAGGTGTGTTTGGGATCATGTTGGAATACTGCCCTGCGGCCCAGTTTCCGAAGGGAGGGGATCATGCTCTGCTTCAGTATGTCACAGTACATGTTGGCATTCATGGTTCCCTCAATGAACTGTAGCTCCCCAGTGCCGGCAGCACTCATGCAGCCCCAGACCATGACACTCCCACCACCATGCTTGACTGTAGGCAAGACACACTTGTCTTTGTACTCCTCACCTGATTGCTGCCACACACGCTTGACACCATCTGAACCAAATAAGTTTATCTTGGTCTCATCAGACCACAGGACATGGTTCCAGTAATCCATGTCCTTAATCTGCTTGTCTTCAGCAAACTGTTTACAGGCTTTCTTGTGCATCATCTTTAGAAGAGGCTTCCTTCTGGGACGACATCCATGCAGACCAATTTGATGCAGTGTGCGGCGTATGGTCTGAGCACTGACAGGCTGACCCCCCACCCCTTCAACCTCTGCAGCAATGCTGGCAGCACTCATACGTCTATTTCCCAAACACAACCTCTGGATATGACGCTGAGCACGTGCACTCAATTTCTTTGGTCGACCATGGCAAGGCCTGTTCTGAGTGGAACCTGTCCTGTTAAACCGCTGTATGGTCTTGGCCACCGTGCTGCAGCTCTGGTTCAGGGTCTTGGCAATCTTCTTATAGCCTACGCCATCTTTATGTAGAGCAACAATTCTTTTTTTCAGATCCTCAGAGAGTTCTTTGCCATGAGGTGCCATGTTGAACTTCCAGTGACCAGTATGAGAGAGTGAGAGAGATAACACCAAATTTAACACACCTGCTCCCCATTCACACCTGAGACCTTGTAACACTAACGAGTCACATGACACTGGGGAGAGAAAATGGCTAATTGGGCCCAATTTGGACATTTTCACTTAGGGGTATACTCAGGGTTTAAATTGGGCTGGGGCCATCCGGGGCTGAGCCCCAGCACATAGACTCCAGGGCTCGACATTAACGCTTCATTAACGCCAAACAATTAACATGATTAAAACATCACTAACCAAAAATACCTATGTAAACACCAAAACGCAAGTATTATTCTGATTTTATTACATTTAGAGTAAGTGGCAAATAGTGGATATATTTACTGTATATAATGCATCTATTGACAGTATAAGGTTGCGAGGTTCACGCAGCCTCTCGAGGAGAAATCAAAACACTAAGAAACTCCGCACACTGATGTAGAAATTCAAAATAAAAAGTTTTTATATTTAAAATTAGTTAGTTAGGCAACATCACTCAACGTTTTCACCATTACGACTGTTTAATAGTTCTATAAACAGTTCAATGAGCAAATACAATAATATTAGGTCACTTACATTTTTGGCGGAACCACAGTGCATCTCAAAGCAACCATCCGATTCATTGCTGAATGATTCAGTGTTTTGAACGGATCGATTGAGTCAAAGTTTCATTAGCCCATGCATAAACATCTGATGAATCTTTCGTTTGAACGAATCTTTTGAATGAACGACTCAATGACTCACTCATTAAACGCTCACTACTGGCGTTTTAATTTCGTTGAAAAGTATAATTTCCACCATTTCTTGTTTGTATATTAATTTTTTTTTTTTAAAGAATCTCATAGTTTAATGTAGTTGTATTTTTCAGTGTAAATTATTTAATTTAATAACGTATAGATAATAACAATCACATTATTATAATTGAATTTATAGATCAAATGAATTTGAAATGAAAGTTAATGAGATTAGTGGGAATATGCCCTCTATAAAGGTAATAAAAAAAATTTAAATGTCCTTAGATAAAATATAAAAAATATAAATGGCCTATGTCACAGCTGATAGAAAACCGATGAGAATATTGCATTACAAATCATATTTGCAAAAAAACAAAAACACACACACACACATAATACATATATATTTCCATATATATATGTGTGTGTGTGTGTGTGTGTGTGTGTGCTCCATAACATAGAAGGCCCACCCCCCGCCTCCCCCCATAACAAATCCCAATTTAACCCCTGGGTGTACTCACTTTTGTGGCCAGCGGTTTAGACATTAATGGCTGTGTTGAGTTATTTTGAGAGGGCAGCAAATTTACACTGTTATACAAGCTGTACACTCACTACTTTACATTGTAGCAAAGTGTCATTTCTTCAGTGTTGTCACATGAAAAGATATAATAACATATTTACAAAAATGTGAGGGGTGTACTCACTTCTGTGAGATACTGTATAAGATACATAAATGTAGTTTCATTTGTCTGAGTACAAAGTTTTATTTTTTCAATTTTGCACCCTGCTTTGTCCCACTTGAAAGAATGACTTGTTACATTCTTTACAAACATCAACCAAAATACCAGTGTTATTATCTAGAGCCTAACTAAACGTAGAACTATGGTCATTCGATATTAGTCAGTCCTAAGGATTTTCACACTGGTTTAAGGTGTTATATTAAGCTATTCAGATTTCTGATATATACTGTATTGCGTGATGCATTTTAGGGTCATTTCGGCGTTTCACACTTCAGCCACGCGCGCTTAGAGCGTCGATCAGCTGGCGGATGTGACGTTTTCCCGCATCCGCTTGTTATCACGGAAGAGCAGCAGGCTGCTAGTGAGAATGATGCGCTGATTCTGGTGAGTTTCGGCTTCGCTTTGACTCTCTCGGCTGATTTTTGATTAACAGCGGGTTATGTGCTTTTAAATGACTTGTAAACGTCTTTTACCAGCTGTCAACTAACCGAGAGTGCGTGTTTAAGTTTAGAGCTACAAGCTTGTTTATGCTCCGATTTACGTGCTAACTAGACAAATAAGTGTGAATGTACTCATGAATATTCATTAGGTCTCTTCTAAATATACACATAAGTATGTGTTTATGAAGGGTTGTCTATTAGGGACTGAGGCCGTTTTTAGCGTCAAATATATATTTAAAGCTTGTTTGTCACAGGTAGAGGAACTGCATTCATGTTGACAGTGCAGAATTGATTATAAGATGCCTTTGCTTCCCCAGCATTTATTCTCTGGTCTATTTATGTCACATGATTATATTCATTAATTATTTGGACAAATAGATAAGAGAGGGTTAACAAACCTGAAAGCCTAGTATTAAAGTTTAAAAGGTCTCTGTGTCTAATCACCTTATCTCCTGTCCTAATGGCAATTTCTTCATAAGAATGACAGAGAGATTAAGCTAGATTTAATGCACTTAAATGATTTTTAGAGTTGTCATGTCAGCATATTCACTTGCTGAAACTATGACAGTTCATAAACACAAATTAGATGGAAAATGTAGTGATTCATTGTCACAGCATTCTACCGCCCCCCCCAAGATTATCACAAATTCAACCTAGTTAATGCAAACGTGGTGACACTGACTACATAAATCAACAATTTTAGTGCATCGCAGAAAATGTAATGTTTACATTCACAACACGTTTATGATCATCAAATGCAGATTACATATTATATGTACATATACAGTATACGTATACAATCAGATATGCAACATAGGGAATGTTTTTGTTAAGACACGACTTTAGACCGGTTTTAAAAGCGGTCAAAGGCTGCTTGATTAGATCTTGTTCACTGTGCTTTCAGTCTTTGTGTAATTGCAGTATCTCATTGCATAAGAGCCAGATAAAGCATGTATGTTTGTTTGACTGTTTAATTGTCTTTCCGTCTCTGGTTTAGGGGATGTGCTCCAGCTGCATTAGTTATGCCGAGCGGCGTGGACTACAGCGAATTGGGGGGAAGTCTTCCAGCCATTGCTTCTTTGAATGCCTCGTATTCCCAGGCGTCTCTCTCCCTTCCCTCCACTTACTACGCCCCGCTGCCCCCGGGAGAGAGGAAAGCCTTCTCAGACGTACGCCGAACGTTCTGCCTCTTCGTTACGTTTGACCTCCTCTTCATCACTCTGCTCTGGATCATTGAATTAAATGTGAGTTTTTATTTTGTCTCCTTGCCCAATGCTAATCATTTTTCTCTGTTGTTCAGTTTGTACTTCCTTTTTAACTTCGCCCGTAGTCGCGTGGGGTGAATTTTACAGTTGATTGTACGTGCCTGTTTCACTTCCTCTGATGAAAATAGAGGCGTGCGAAATTTGCATATTAAATATATTTTGAACTTTTATAATTTTAGCATTTTTAATAATAAAATAATAAACAATAAAAAAGATAATGCAGATGTTCAGATAAATATGTAAATAAATATTTCTGTATATTTAACTGCACATACACGTGTAACAAACATATGGTTAAAAACATTTAATACCCAAAATATTTATATAGTTTAATACAAATTAAAGACTCTTTATAGAATTTTGTAGCCTATTTATGGAAAATAGTAATACAAATTTGTGTACATAATAAAATTATATATTATACTGCATCAAAAAGAAAATGTGAATATTCATATAAATGTGCAAATATATATATTTTAATACATTTTATATAAGTAAATGCACGCATACACATATTTTTATTTACAAATATAAATGGTTAAAATATATTTATGCAGTTTTGTAGCCTATTTATGGAATTAATAATAATATAAATATGTACATAAACCTCTTTTTGTAATTTAATATGCGTCTTTAGCATGTGACATTTATAACGGTACATTTATGTGCATTTTAAGGTTTTTTAATGAAATATTGTAGGAAAGGATGCTTGGTTTGACTTTCTCTCTGTCTCTCTCAGATCAGTAAGAGTATATGGACCAGTCTTGAGAATGAGGTTGTTCACTACAACTTCAAGTCATCTTTCTTTGATATCTTTGTAAGTATCATAAAGCGAAAGCCTTGTTACTTATTGATAATAAAAGATGGTACATTTTTATAAGTGACTTCACGACTCTATTGTTTTGATAAGTCTCTTATGCTATTCAGTCATGAACACGCAAACACGCGCTTAACTGTATAAAATATTAACCATTAAACCATTCCAGTTTTGGGATTTTATTTTTTGTTTGATAAAGCATTAGTCTGTTTATTTAAAGCTTATAGAGCATGAGGTGTGAGAAATTGCGATTCACACAGTTTCTGTCTCACTACTGTCACCCACTTTAGCATGTGACATCAATAGATGTAGTCGTCCCCTACAGCATTTCTTGTACAAGCAAGTTTTGGGTGGATTTGGGGTATTAAAAAGGCCTCGTTATTTATTGAAGCTGCTGTCATACCTGCAAAAACAGTGATGCCATGATCCTAGAAACATGTCGAAACTCTTATATTTACTAAGAATCAGCACTGAACAGTCATTGTTAAATCTTCAGTTATTACTTTATAAGCAATAATCTCTCTCTTTTTCTCCTTTGCTTGTTCCCGCTCAGCTTTTAGCTGTGTTCAGGTTTCTGTGTTTGCAGCTTGGTTATGCTGCGTTTCGACTGAGGCATTGGTGGGTCATTGCGGTAAGAAAGACCTCACCCTATATAAATCTCAATATTTGCATTTTCTGTAAACATTATAGAAAATAATAATATTACTGTATATATTTTTCTTTTAATATCGGTGGTGAAATATGACTTTTAAAGGCTTGGATATAATCATTGGCTTTTATTTTCTCCATTCTCAGATCACTACTCTGGTGACCAGCGCCTTCCTCATCGCCAAAGTTATCTGGTCAGATGTAAGATAGTTCATGTTTTGTCTTTAAATTAATTTAAGTGAAGTCACATAGTGTTTGTCTCATCTGTTTTATTATATTGTTGTGATAACAGAAATGGGTGTAGGACGTCATAGTTCCCTCTTGTTTTTCTCAGTTGTTTAGTCAGAATGCTTTTGGTTACGTTCTTCCCATCACCTCGTTTGTGGTGGCATGGTTAGAAACCTGGTTCCTGGATTTCAAAGTTCTCACACAGGAAGCAGAAGATGAGAGAGGTGAGAGAGCTTTTTACAAGAAGAAAATTCAGGGCTGTATTGAACTGACACAAATCAGTAATAACAGCATTTGTTCATAGGGCATGTTTTGTAGATGATTGTAGCTCAAAGTGCTTCATAAACAAATTAGTCATAAAACCATCCTCTAAAGCTAAAATATTACATTATTTGTCAGTAACATACTTCTCAAAATAAATGTTCAGACATGCAGTTTGTTAATGTTTATGGGATTTATAACTTGAAAATAGCAGAAGCTTGATGGTAGGTTATATATTTTCTGTTTAGTTTTTTGTTGTTGTTTTTTCCCCCTGAAGGTGACTTATAATATTAATCTTTTTTTGTTGTTTTTTGTTTTTACCAAAAACTGTCTGAAATGTTTTTTTTTGTAGTTGTTTTTTTCATGACATTTTCCCAGTCTCTCAAAGGCTGTTAGGATTACGCAGTTTGAAGTAGAAGTTTTTTGCATCTGTATCTTCAAGAAATGTAAATTAAGAAATTATGATTGAAATTATGGTTAAAAATTTATGATTGGCTGACCTTTTTTTTTCATGTGAGATTAGTAAAAACATCCGAGATGTATGATAATACTAAACTTTATTGTTCTATGCAAATGTAGATCATATGTTAATAAGTTTATGGTTGTGAGCGAGTCTGTTTGGCTTTTTAGTTTCAAACAATGTTTTGGGTGGACTGGGAAACTTTGCATTGTGAACATCTGAGTATGTCTGCAATAGTACAAGCTCAAAAAGAGGAAGAAAAATCCCTTTTTGTCATTTTAATATTGTTGTGGTCATGTGAAGTCACATTACTTAAAGCTGTGGGAAGGGAAACATGCTCTGCTTTTTTCTAGAGATGCTCACTCAGACTGTTACTGACATTTGGGAAAGTCCTCGCACTACAATGATGATCTGTCACTTTCTCATCTCCTGCAGTGTATCTGGCAGCAGTTAATGCTGCATGTGAGCCGGCCCCTCTGATCTGTCCTAGACCCGTGTCTGACGGACAGTTTTACTCCCCGCCGGAGTCCCTGGCAGGTAACACCATTCACTTTCTTTCCAATGCAACTCATTGTATGTTTTTGCTTTATTTCCCGCCTAATGTTTGTGTTTGTCCTGTAGGTTCGGATGAAGACCTTGATGAAGAGGGTCTAGGCAGGAAAGAACTCACAGAACAAGTAATCATATGCTTATTTTCTTTCTTTTCATTATGTTTGGATGGAAGAAATGTTTGAAAATGACAATTTCTGTGTGTCCAAAAGTAATAAGAACCATTTATTTCATAAAAAGCACAGCAGATCATTTTGTCCAATCACTTGTTTTTAAGGACAAGCAGTTTATACGACAGGGACGGGAGGCCATGGCTGTGGTGGAACAGATACTGACACAAGAGGAAAACTGGAAGTTTGAGAAGACTAATGTGTGTAGACCTCCATGCTTGCAGTCTTTATTTGTTTCTGGTTGTGTTATTGGTTTAATATGATGCGTTTCAATTCTTAGGAGATGGGCGATGCAGTATATACTCTTGAAATCCCGTTCCATGGAAAAACGTTTATTTTAAAGGTATGTTCCCTCTGTATAATGAGTCTTTTTGTGTCTTTATGTTTGTATATATACAGAATCAGTCACTGACCTGTGTTTTGGGTGTTTTAGGCACTCTTGCAGTGCACCGCAGAGCTGGTGTATCAGGAGGTCATTTTGCAGCCGGAGAAGATGGTGCAGTGGAACAGAACAGTGTCTGTTTGTCAGGTACACATATACTCACAGACACCTCCTCCAGTAATGACAGCTGAAACACATGTGGGAGTGAGTCATGTGTTAATAGTTAAGACACGTGCACTTCAAAATGTACAAAAAATAATAATATCATCCCTTCATCTTTACTACTAGTTTTAACATGAAATAAACATGAATTAACATCTCGTGTAATCGCTCAATCAGTGTTTCGAGCGTCATTAAACAGCTTGTAAACAAAATGTACCGTAGCATTTAATTTACCTCAGGCAAGTCATCAGTGCCCACAGCGCGTTATTTGCTAGGGAAATGAAGTCTAGAGAAGATCATTTCACTAAATATTAGACTAATATGCTTATTGTAATGTTATTAGACTAACATTATATTTTACTTTAGCTGTTAGTGATGTCTCAATTATTTAATGTATGTTTAAACAAGTTATGACCGCCACTGTGTAAATTTATATTTCAACAACAAATAGAAATTGTATAATATAGAAGTTAATTTAAAAACTGCATTATGTGCAGTTTATTAATATTTGAATACGAATGTTTAATTTGAGTGTTGACTATTATAGTTAAAAATAAATGGCAATTGAATTTAAGTTTGGGCTCTGTTGTTAATTGTAACCTTATAATAATGTAATAGGTCTCTCTATAGTTTAGAGCAGAAGCTGAGGTAGATTTATATACCTAAGAAATTTTTAATTGTATTTGAATTTATGCTGTACCGTAACCATAACGAACCGTGGCGTAAAAACCGAGGTACATACCGTTACACCCCAGTCCTAAGTGTCACATAATCCTTCAGAAATCATTATAATATGCTGATTTGCTGGTCAATGTTGAAAAACATTTTGCTACTTAATATTTTTGTGGAAACAGTCACAGTTTTGTCAGGATTCTTAAGTTAAAAAGAACAGCATTTATTTAACAAAATATTGTTTTATAACAATATAAATGTCTATTACTGTCACTTTTGATCATCCTTCCTAAAAAAAAAAAGTATTCATTTCTTTCAAAACAAAATTTTCACTCCAAATGGTTGTGTATATTTATATTTACTTCGATTTACCTTTTATGATGGATGCTTATGTTTTTCCAATCAAATAATCATTTGTTAGTCACTGGATGTTATTGCATAATGGAGAACTAAATGTATATGTTAAATAGGTCACCTTTTGTTTTGACCTGGCACACAACAGGTGTGCTTTGACAGGGTGATATTTATGCCGATGGCCCAAATTTGAATCCATTCCTATTGTTGGCAAAAATAAAACACTACGAAGCTGCAAAAATAAAATGGGTGTTTTTGTGGGATGGTTTTGAGCCTTTAATCATTAAAAAAGCCTTGAAGAAGCTGTTTCTAAGTGTCCTGCATACACTGTCATTACAGTTAATGTTCTCTCTGTGTTTTTTTTATTTTTATTTTTTTTATCTGTCTACAGATTTTACAGAGAGTGGATGACAACACAATGGTGTCATATGATGTTTCTGCAGGAGCCGCTGGAGGTGTCGTGTCTCCCAGGTGAGAGAGTGCTTACGAGTTCTTGCTTAAGTCTGTTTAACATGTTAAAACAGAGCGTATTTGTTAATTTTTAGCTGTTTTGTTTGGCTGTACTAATTATTGAGAAGTCAAAGAGTTCAAACTGTTTTTTTATGTTCTTGATCTTCAGGGACTTTGTG
Source organism: Onychostoma macrolepis (assembly GCF_012432095.1). Taxonomy (NCBI): domain Eukaryota; kingdom Metazoa; phylum Chordata; class Actinopteri; order Cypriniformes; family Cyprinidae; genus Onychostoma; species Onychostoma macrolepis. Next base: position 26,565,748 of record NC_081173.1, read on the forward strand.
AACGTTCGTCGGGTGGAGCGTAGGCGAGACTGCTACATCTCTGCAGGAATGGCCACCAATCACAGCAGTAAACCCCCTCACAGTCGCTACGTCAGGTCTGCTTGAATGCAAAGCATTTTGCTTCGTCAGCCAATAAAAATTGAGAACTTAAAGCTGTAATCTGAACTCTCTCTCTCTCTCTCTCTCTCTCAGAGGGGAAAATGGTCCTGGTGGATTTGTGGTTTTGAAATCTAGCAGTAATCCTTCAGTTTGCACCTTCATCTGGGTCCTCAATACAGACCTTAAGGTAAGAGCTGCAGTTACTGCCAGTTTGTACATTTCAGCCATTTAAACACATTCAAATAATTAGTGTTTTTAATTAGGTGTTTTTAAATGGAAGTATTTTTGGAATATTTGGAATTAGAGATTTGAAAAACCTTAACGTTATATCATTAAGTAACTTCATTGTAAAGTCATCCTGCACCATTTGTGTTACAGACATGAATGATACCTCACATTATGCAGTTCTTTGAGATGTGTGCTATAACATTTTGAAGCTTTCAGATTTATGATTTTTGTCTGACGGATGTTAAAATTGGCAATGATTAAAATTACGTTGAACCATATCTAGAAATTTGGGGCTTGGCTCTATTGATTTGGACCAGTTAATAAAAAAAAAAGAATAAACAAAAAAACAAAGATAATTGTGACTTTTTCTCTCAGAAGTCTTTTTTTGCTCTGGATTGCAAGATATAAACACAATTGCAAGTTAAAAAGTCTGAATTGTAAAAAAAAATTTTTCACTTTCTTCTTGCAATTTCGAGTTTCTCTCAATTCTGACTTTTTCTTGCAATTGAGTTTTATCCAGCATTTCTGACTTGTGAAATATAAACTTGCAATTTGTGAGATACAATGTCTAAATTCTGCTATTTTCTTACAGTTGTAAATTTATATCATGCAATTCCAACTTTGTAACTCAGAATTATGAGATGTAAACTCGCAATTGCATGGAAAATAATTTAGAATTGTAAGATACCTTTTTTTATTCAGTGGCAGAAACAAGCTTCCATAGAAAACAGAGAATGGGGTTGTGGCAAAAAACGTAGCATGAAGTAACTTCATTGTGGCAAAACTTCAATACCCATAATTGTACTGGGCTCGATCAGACTATCTGTGAGTGGGAATACAAAAATGCAGAAATACGACCTGTAGTTTTCACAAAAGCCTTGGAGCTGTCAAGTGTATGCCAGATGACGCGTTTTACATCGTTAATAATAGATGGTATTTTGGAGCAGGTAACGCAGAAAAATTCACATTGTTCTTTTACTACTGATATTAACAAAACAAATCTGCTTGAAAATCTGCAAATTTACCAAAACACCCTAGCAACATTCTAAAAAACGGACTACCTTTGCAACCATAGAGCAGTAATTTGTGTGCAGACTGCTCATTTTCAAAATATGTAATGAAATGATAATTACATTTTTTAATATAAATATTAGGGCTGTCAATTGATTTAAAATTTTTAATCTAATTAATCGCAAATTATATTTGGCTGTGAAAATACCCCCAAAAGATTATTTAAAGCTATTTTTGTGTTAAATGAGAAAGTATTAAGTAGACATTACAAATAGTAGTTTTAGAAAGAAATGTTTTATTTGATTCAACATAAAATTTATTCACAAACTTTTAGGCAACAACGGCCTAACATAAATGGAACATAAAAGAAGATCATTTGAGAAACACAGGGGGGGTTTTTTCGTTCATGCAATGAAAGTCACTAGTAACCAAAACAGCTTTGTTACCAACCATCTTCAGAGAACCTTTTTTTATGTTCCAAAGAAAGTAAGTCATTCAGGTTTGAGTAAATGATATACATTTTGTTTGTTCATATATATATATATATATATATATATATATATATATATATATAAAATAAATTATATACAACATAATTTTAAAAAATTTGTGTGAACTATCCCTTTAAAGTTTTTTCCTTTTATTAAAGTAAAACTGCCAGCAGGTGGCGGTAATTCGTTCGATCTGTTCAAAAGGCTGATTCATTCAGGAATAAAGTAAATAGCTCTCTTTATGAATGGGCCTTTGAATAATTGATTCACACAATTCGTTCAAAACATGGATTTATTCAGAAACTAAACACCACTGTTTCGCTTGGAGATGCACAACAATTCTGCTGTGGCTTTAAATTATAGGTAATATTTTTGTTGGCAAAACTGAGCAAAAACAGGCAATATTGTGTTTAAAATATAACACAGTATTAATTTTTTATTTACTGAACTGTTGTATAAAATCATATTTGCACTCGTGCTATTCGGGACAAACAGCACTCGTGTGATAGGTATTGCTCTCGCTGCTCGTGTTATATCGCTTATCGTGAGACAAAAACTCATTCAGAAGCTTCTTTTTTTTTTTTTGCCCAAATAGCTTGAATAACTGCATTAACTGCATACCTGCTTTTATGGAGTTGCCCTGCATCATATTTGTCAACAGTCAACTGTATATGAAATGTAAGATGACATACCGGTCTGGGGGCGGGGCCAGTGCGTTAACTGCATTAAAATATTTTAATCGCGTTATTTTTTTCATAACTAATTAAGTTAACGTGTTAAACGGACAACCCTAATAAATATATTTTGTATAATATATAAATATATTTCATTTATTTATTTCTTAATTTTCTTCATACAGGGGCGCCTCCCACGTTACCTCATCCACCAATCACTGGCCGCCACCATGTTCGAGTTCATGTCTCATCTCAGGCAGCGTATAAACGAAGTTCACGTCTCCTACCGGTGATCTCTGGCTTTGACTCTTTATCCAGCCACAGTTTACATCATGGTAACTTCAAATTACACTGTGCCATATTCAAACCACAGCTGCCATGAGGAGATACAGCATTCTGTTCGACTGGCGGGAGGTTGTTACGGCTGTCTGCATCTACGAAACTTTGACTGAACGTTTGGCTGCACTTTACACTGAAGTTAAAGTTTATATATGTACTACTGCAGCACATGGACATGAGATCATAACTCATACTGTCAAACCACACAAGAGCTGGAAACATGAACAGGAAGTTATCAGAGAGCAGCTTGTGGTGTGTAGGAAATCAGGGGATATGGATTAGGCCTAAAACCACTGTTGCCCCCCTAGTGAATAGGACTGAAGTCTAGGACGGTTTCTATATTCTGAGCCAAATACGATGTGGTTTCTCATTCTGCTTTTACTTATGCCTTAAACGAACATGCACACACATTCATACTAATTATAATTATTGTTTTAGTTCTTATTATGGTTTGCAATTGACTCTTGTGGCCATTCATCTGCAGCATAGATCAGCGTCCTGCCATGTGTATGATCATTTGTCTAATAATGTAAACGGTTAAGAATTTGATTGCATAGTTACTTCTTAAATCAGCATAACCGGTTAACTAGGACCCAGACTATCTGTATAAAAGATGATGCAACAAAAAAGCAAACATTTGCGCTTGGTTTTATTCTGTAAAAACTGGTTCAAAGCAGCTCAAAATCCATCTGAACTGAACCTTGTGTTGAAATGCGTGCATTTTTTTTCTCTTCTTTCTGTATTGCATGTCAGTTTGTTTTCTCACAGAGCATTACTGTCAAAAGTTTTTTGTTATACACTCATGTTTACCACATTCATACAGGGCATAGCAATTTATAAACGGGAAACTAAGGCATAGTCACCGGTTGTTTGATTAGTATTCTCTCTAATAGAAATGTGAATGTGTCTTACATTAGTTGCCTTGAAGCAAGCAAAATACTTATTGGTTTTAACAGAGAGGAAAGACACTTTTACAGGGTATTTGACTTCCTTTTAAGGGACGACACGTTGAAGTTAGTTTATCAGTGGTATCGTGAATGATGTTGAGATTTTTTTTTTTTTAAACAGTCTTGTTCTGTACTTTGTTTTGCAGCCTTCTTGGCTTGTACTTGTGTGCCTTTGTTACAGTTTCCCTCACTGAAATCACTAGTTGTTGTCTAATTATTTAGATTTATTTTGTATCTGAACACTTTTTTGGCCTCTATGGACTGTAACCACATTTGTTTGTGCAGAGCCTTTTGCAGTTCACGTCACTCATGATTCAGGTTCTGTGTGAATGATATTTTTATACTGATTTACAGTAATATGAGGCTATAAAGAATTTTGTCATGTTACTCAAAAAATCATGATTTGTTTTTAAATGAACATTTAATAAAACTAACAAACAGTTTATACTGGATGTGTGTTTCCTGTTTCAGATTTATAGTTAATTAAACAACGACACCCAAAAGTGAATAAACACTTTTGAAAGTCTGAAATGTCAATAAAATATATTACATGAATATTTTGTATTTGGCAAAAAAACAAAACAAAGTCAAGCATTTTTAATAGAATCAGATAAATCAGAAAATATATTTATATTGCTGTAAGTGTCAGGGGGAAAACACACACACACATACATTTTTATATATATATATATATATATATATTAGGGCTG